>NC_064922.1:577308238-577617510 GCF_023897955.1 Schistocerca gregaria
TACAAAATAAAAAAGACTGAACAATCAACACAATAGCTTTGTGGCGCTTTAGCCAGTTGGTCTCGAGATAAAGCACGAAAAATAACAAAAACGTGAACTGCATGCCATTTTACAGTCCTACGTTTAATTTATACGGTAGCCTAAGTAGAAAAATGTTTCATCCGGTTCTCAAAGTTGCTTAGCAATAGAACGCCAGTACTTATGTTTCTGGTCAGCCTGTTTCACGTAAATTTTGTATACAACCAAATTGTGTTTTTTATGTCGGCCTGTATCTAGCATAGTTTCTTACACTTAAATTTTGTAATCAGGGAATGACTTCATCTTTACCCTTTGTTTCTTTATAGCAAACATATCATCAGAAAAGAAAGCAGTATGTCAGGAAGCAGAGAAGGAAGAGGACATGATTGAGCAGACTTGGAACGACGAGCATAAATTGAGACGTGCAGTAAAGCTGTTAACAGCGGACTGTATCGGAGAGCCAGTACTTTCATCCCTCGTAAACGAACAACTTGTGTAAGTAAGCCGCTGACTAAGAAGATTTGCAATTCAAATTAGGCCATTCACCCTTTTAAGAATACGATGCCTCTCAAATATGCGGAACTTCTCTCGTTTCCATGACTGCCGAGGAACTGTGGGTGGGCGAGAAACTGAAAGGCAAATAAATAACCCTTCCTTTCGTCATAAACTGAAGAAGCCTTGACAAAAATTGTAGTAGGAAACCACTTTATTACGAGCGAGACGGCAGTTCGCCGCGAATGATAATACTATCGCATAAATGGTTACACATTGAGCCTCATTGATTTTTCTGTATTAGTGTACGTGCACTATCGTCTTACTCGTGTTTCTGGCGTGAGATGTCAAACGTAGTCTCCAATAACAGCCATGTTTAAGTGATTACCTCTTAGTCAGGGCCAGTTAGAAAATAATTATCCACAAAAGTGGCTTATCGTTAGGCACTCTTCCTCCCCCGTTTGCACTCTACACTGTCATCTTTTTCAAATTTCTCGATTATACAGAAGAGTGGAATACAACCCGTCGCCTTTGACCATTGACGTCGTATTTTAATCATAGGTTTTGATCTGTTTATTTTCCAGCCGTAGATATTCTGTTGCGAAGCGTAATAAATGTTAACTGAAATAAATGAATGTGTTATTAAAAGATAAGGCTAGATATTATGTACGTTTTGGCGCCTGTTATAATTTAAATCACATTTTCGTTCCAATTTAATAGGTGCTTATATTCATTCATAGCTATTTTGAGAAATTTTGGACAAATTTTACTCTTTGATGATCCTTTGTAGGCATGGTTTTATCTATTCCGATGTACATGGACGATTTGAAGAAGGCGTTAGGTGTGGATATGTTTTGTGAGATTCGTTTTTTTGCATTTATGTACCGGGTGATCAAAGAGTCAGTATAAATTTCAAAACTTCATAAACTACGGAATAATGTAGATAGAGAAGTAAAAATTGACACACATGCTTGGAATGACATGGAGTTTTATTAGAACCAAAAAAGTACAAAAGTTCACAAAATGTCCGACAGATGGCGCTTCATTTAATCAGAATAGCAATAATTAGGGGTAACAAAGTAAGACAAGGCGCCCTCCCATAAACGATAGTTAAACGATTTTATTTTTGGCTTCTCTGTATTATTCATGCAACAATACTTATATGTTCGTCTAACTTTAGGATCTTCTTTTTTTCTCTATTTTCTTTCCCCACCTTTCGCTGTGAACTCACTGTAAAAGCTGATTTGGCTCTCATGTATTTTCATGTTTTGGACTACATTTACACATATGAGAAATGTGAATGGAAAATTCTATTAGAGAGTACTGTTAAACAACCCCAGCGAACCTTTGGGGGGTAAACTCTCAAGGGTTTTTAAATAAAACTAACGTTATAACATTCTACATCCTAATTCTTCATGACTATTTATTCGCAGACCTATCCCGCCAGAGGTGTTCGAATTGTGGCGCGTAACACGTTGGTGTTTAGCGCAATTAGGACGGTGCTTGAGGAGCTGTAATCTAGCTTCGAATTCGAAGCGTTCGTCCACACCTGGAGCACCCTCTCCTTCAGCACCACAATGCCGAACCACACACAAGCGCTGCAACATCTGTAAACGATCCAGCCGGCAGCTGTGGCCGAGCCGTTCTTGCCGCTTCAGAACCGCATTGCTGCTACGGTCCCAGGTTCGAATCCTGCCTCGACATGGATGTGTGCGATGTCCTTAGGTCAGTTAGGTTTAAGTAGTTCTAAGTCTAGGGGGCTGATAACCTCAGATCTTAAGTCCCATAGTGCTTAGAGCCATTTGAACCATCTGTTTTTGCAACGATCCGACTTCTTCGGTTCACCATCATCGATCATCTTGCATACAGCCCCAACTTGGACCCATCCTACTTTCATTTGTTTCCAAAACTTAAAGAACACCGTCGAGGACTTCACTTGAATAGTGATGAAGCGGTGCAAGAAGAGGGGCTCCATTAACAACATCATACATTCTGCAGTTACGATATCAACATCAAGCAGCCGGCCGGGGTGGCTGAGCGGTTCTAGCCACTACAGTTTGGAACCACGCGACCGCTACGGTCGCTGGTTCGAATCCTGCCTCGGGCATTGATGTGTGTGATGTCCTTAAGTTAGTGAAGTAGTTCCTAGTTCTAGGGGACTGATGACCGTAGAAGTTAAGTCCCATACTGCTCAGAGCCATTTTAACCACTTTGAACAACATGATTTTCGTCGGGAGAAATGTGTTTTGTCACCAAGGTGACTATGTAGAGAAATAAATACGTAGACATAAAGAATAAAGATGTAGAATGTAAATATCGTTTCTTTATTTAAAAAACTCTAAAAGTTTTCACATAAAAGATTCTGAGGCATTCCCTTTAAGCATGCCCTCGTAATATTTCCAGGTGGTTGCAGTGGTTGCAAGTGTTGGAAAACTGTGACGTATCCACTTGCAGTGTATTCGCCCTTTTGTCGAAGTATCGGCAAACACGGGTGAGTGATCCTGGCTTGGTCCGTGGTCAAATGCGCTTGTGGTGGGGGTGGGGGAGGCGGGGGGGGGGGGGCGAGGCAGCGGTACCTGAGTTGATGACATACTCTCTCTGGCCCCTCCTACCCCCAACCTCCTAACCAAGGCAACGACGGAGGGCATTAAGGTATACATGTACTGTGAAGCATTTGCCTGAATAATAGATTTTTCAACAGGTCTCTGCAGGATATTCTAGCATGAAGACAGATATGATTGTTGCCACAGATATTAGGAAAATGCTATCCATTTAGGCTTAATTTCAAAGAAAATGATTTTGTGACTAATTAAAGCAATTATGCAGTATAAAGGCAGCTCTTCGTATTTAAGTAGCCTATATAAAAAATGTCTATTCTAACTGCAGGGGATGTCAGGCACTTCATGAATCTTGCGATGTACGTTTTTAAGCTAAAGAACCATCATAACGTCTACTGCTTGTATTTCATTGACTGTGTAGGTTCTTCTTGTATCTTGTGGATTTTTGTACCAAGTGCTAAATTTTATGGACGGAGTCTTCTGAAAATTTAATGACAACTCATGTACATCAACATTTACTTCTACATCCACACCTATATTCAGAAAACCACTAGAAAGTACACAGCAGAGCGTACTTGCAATCGTAAAACTTTTTACGATTTCTTCCCATTCCATTCGCGTACAGATCGCGTGAGGAGTGGTTACGTAACGGCAGTTCCAAGCTGCAGTTTTTGCCTCTGCAGTCCCCAGGAGGGCATTATATAGTGGATTGTGGAACATCCCTAAACTTCTCATTTCTTGAAGCTATGCAAGTAGGCTCTAGTGAGGCAGTTGGCGTACATTCTCAAGCTTCTACTAGCTCAGGTTATTCAACATTTTTGTCACGCTCTCCCAGGGATACACCCAACGTGTGGCGACGCGTTCTGATCTTCTTTGTACACGTATAATTTTCCCTCTTATTCATATACGGTATGGGTCGCACACACTGGAGTATTACTGCAGGACATTTCATAGCTGTTTCCGCAGAAATTTCCTTTGTAGACTGATATCAATTTTTAGTACCCTAACAATGTATGGAATTCTGTAACTTCCTTTATCTGAGTAGAAGCATCTCTTCACCTTGAAAAATTTCACTATCGGCTTTTTCAGTAAGAGGTAGGGTATTTCTTTTTAATCCTGTAGATTTATCATCTTTGAAAAGGAATAAAAAATATGTCTTCTGTTAAGGCAAGAGGAGGATCAGAAACAATAGGCGACCCAAAATACATACACCCGTATAATTCCCTCAAATTCTAAGTACCTTTGTCATCATGGAAACAATACACTGATTCTTTTCATGCACACAAAATACCATGAACCTGTTGAGTCTGCTGTTTCGTAGTAATTTAACTTATGTACTAGCATGAGGACAGTACTGCTCGCACAATCAAAACCATTGTCCAACTCAAAAATAAAAAAAGTACAACTGTCAAGCATGTGGCATATTCAGTAGACGACTATTTTCAACAACAACAAATAATTCTGAACTGTTTCATACAGATGATATTTTTGTGTACTAAATATTTATAACTTCAGTTGTACACGATAGTCTCGAGTATTTTTCAAATCATTGAGAAAAATGAGAATGTTTTATGCACACTTTGCTAATGTTTTATGTTCCTTATTGTGAACAGCATATTTAAGCCTGTCTACGAAAATGCCAGTAAGAACACATTCACACGTTACAAGATAATTGCGAGATTACTGTATTATAAAAAAAAACAGCTGGAAAACGTTTGCTTATTGTCCCAACATCATTATACTCACATGAGAATTCATAAGTAAGAAAGCTAATAACTGAGAAACCTTACTCTGTAGATACAGGTTGTTGTAGACATTTGTCTAACTTGTTTAAAACTAGTTCCTTAGAGGCAGTAGATTAACTGCTATTGAAGTGCACTGGCTTAAATTTGCCAATGTATATACTGCCCTAGTTTCCTAATTCGCTTTTATCCTCATATTTTTCAATGCTCCAAAGAGTTGGTATCTTGTTGTTGGAGCAGCTAACTTTTCCTAGAAAGTAAATACATTTTTAAACTCTGACGACATTGCTCGATATGTTGCAGTACATTTAGTATTATAGTTTAAACCTGCCGTCATATGCGTCCCTTGATGTTAAGTGTGGACTTAATCTTCGTTTGTTATGCTATTCTTCACATGTGTGCCGTAATGCTAACTAGACGTTCCTTCGTTTTGCATGATATAATTATTTTGTTTAGAGTACATGGCTTTGGTGCATTTAGTGTACAAATACTGACTAATAATTTAGAACAATAGTGTTTGGGGTAACCAGCGATTATGTTAGAGTCTAATTTTCAGTAAGATCAACTTTTATGCGTATAACTTTCCAGTCACTATTTATTAAACAATTCCTGATTTCTTCTGTTCCATTTTTCATTTACTGCCTTGTACTTGCAAACTCTGTTTACTTATATCATACAACCTGATACTTACTATACCCTTTTTTACTTATTATTTTGAACTTCAGTCTGCTAATATTAGAGAATTAAAGTCTAATTAAGAAAGACTGTGGAACCCATATACATCTAAATGAGTGTAAAGAGCAGCAAGTGTTTAACGTCTTCTACAATCCTACAGAGATTACCACACAACATCCTTTCATACCGAATTCCATTAGATGGCAACAAATTTGACACATTGCTCTGAAAAATGGGACTCCTTAATTTTTCAGATACTTTTCTATAGCGGTTTGAAAGCAATTTCAGAAACCACGAGCAACGTTTTGTCTGTGGGAATCAGACGCTGTCGTTGAAGAATGTTCCTTCAGAGGAGCCATGAGTATCAGTCGTTGGGCTACTAATGGTTTCCTTGTATATGAGCGATACCTCATCGGTTTCTACCCTCCTGCAAAGATGGTAGTGACAATACGGAACATAAATGCAATGCGCAGAAGTCTCAACTACTTTTAGTATCCTATGTTACAATGATTGTACCACATCGTAATAGCTGAGCGACTGCCTGTGAAACGTAAAGTTTTGATATCACTCGTTCTTGCGAACACCCAATGTCGGAATATAGTGCGACTAGAACTGTCGTACGTTTCAGTGAGAATATTTTCAGTACCTACTACTTGCATCACATACATTTAACGAGAGAAGAACTTTCCATGTAGTGGTCCCTACCGTTCATTCACAAAAATCAGATCATTCACAAAAAAAAGTGTCGTAAATACTATCGTATTTAGTTAATTGTAACGTGAAACGTTGATAAAATTAAATCATTAATGCAGTCGCTGTCTCCATGAGATGCCATTTTTCCGGCAATGAATAAAAGATCAAACCAAAATGAACAATGCTCTGGGCGTCTGTGGAACCTTTGTGCGCTTCTCTGACGATCACTTGCGAAGCTGGTAGCGTGCAGGCAAGGATGGAACAGCCGTACAATTTGATTGTCTCTGCACCTCCCGCCAGGCACACGTTTCAGTCAAACCCGATTATCTGCCCGGCCTGAGAGTCGAGACAAAGGGCAGACGATTCCACGTGTTCGTGTCCAGAAACCAGATGAAATAACCGCAGTCAGTTCACTGGCAATCGTAGATGTCATTCGGCTGCAGCAAGTAAGCGTAGTAACGACTACTGTCTACCCACCAGTGCTTCAGTGTAGTAATGTTGTCATTTTCACAAGTCTAGACATTTAGCGATCGGTAGTACTGCACACCATTGCAATAACCCACTGTCGGCGGTAGTGACTCTAATTATACGAGTAGTGCATTTTAAAGGACATTAAAGGACATCACTGGTTACTTACGTCCATTGTCCAATGAGTGAATAGACATATGTACGCTGCAATTATGCAATCTTGCTTATACATATTGTAGCAAACCGTAAATTAACAACTGAAACAAAACGACTTACAAAGTTTCATATAGTGCCTCCATCAGGATTTCATTCCCATGAAGAGCATTTTCTCTAGCACGCGCACGTTCCCTTCAGCGGGAAATGAGTATGTCGACAGGTTTATCTGTTTGAACTCCTAGTAAACGAGACAAAAGTCACATGAGTAGCAGGAAAATACCCTGGTTGACACACAGTGTATGGTTTGTTAGCTGTAAGTTACCATCCATACAGAATTAGAGAAAGATCAATAGGAAATATGGCTACACATGTGGTACACATGCCCCAGAGGATCATGATATTTATCAGCATTTCTATATCATTAACGGTAGGATACAATCAATCGCCTGAAATTCAGATGTTACAGCTAGGATGGATTAATGGTACCATAAGCTCTTTTCCATTGAATCATTGTTCAGCTTACAAACTGATTCACCTTTTGAGTTGGTCACGAGAGAAAAGCGAACCTGGCTCAGTAGACACAGCATTACAAGAACTAATTCTAGATATGGGTTTGCGCTGGGGCAGTGTTGTGACATAGAGTAATGTTGACTAAACCTGTTACCAGAAGTACAATACATCAAATATATGTGGGTCAAGTGTGGCAGCAAGTAGAAAATTACGCTCTTCATTAACTGGAATCATCCTGTGCGGTATACTATTTCTTTGTATAACTAACAGCTGATAACTACTTCAGTTCATTTCTCATTTAACTATGCTCCTACGTAGTAGAGGTTAGCATTTTTAAAATTCTAGTTACCTCTGAATCAACTCACAGACGTGGTGACTATACCTGTTCAATTTCGCGTTTACTGTGCGGAATATTACTATGCTGCACTTTCGGACACCATCTAGTGCCTCTGCAGAAATGTGTACATTGACCCTACTTGCTTACCGAACTAGGTGGCGCAATGTTCAGGTAGTGGAGTAAGCCTATGGAGGACGGTGGTTCTAATCCTATTCTGGCCACCAAGATTCACTTTTACCGCAGGTTCTGTAAATTAATTAAGGTAAAATGTAAATTTAATCCTTTGAAAAAAAAAAAACCTGCCCACTTTCTTCCCTATCATTCCTTCAACCGAGCTGGTCCTTCATTATTTAAGGCCCCATCGTAGGTGGAATTACGAGTCGTAATCTTAGTTCGTCCCGTACTGCTTGGGAAGAAATAGTGAGGAGAATTTTGGATACAAAATAAAGTTATAGCTTCCAAGTTTGTGTCACAACAGATTTTATAAAATCGTAAATACCAGCCTATGAACCCACTGACAGCCGCAAAATTTCTTCCAGGACTACTTCCGCGATACCAGCTGAATTGCTCTACTCTCTGGAGTCGAGAACAGTAAAGCGTTTTCTAAACAATTTAGCTTCTAACCGCTCTTCTGTGTAAATCGATATCAGTACATATCGTACTATGGGAAGTCATTCAAATATTGTCCTAGACTCAAACGCCTCTGTGTCTTGTTTCCTTTCTTAAGCTGTCTGATGGAGTAGACGAAGTTAAGGAATTCTGCTTCCTAGGAAGAAAAATAACCCATGACTAGGGAGCGAGGAGGACATAAAATGCAGATTAGCTTTGCCGAAAAACAGCATTTTGGCAAGAAGAAATCTATTAGTATCACATGGGCCTTAATTAGAGGAAGAGAGTTCTAAGAATATAATTTTGGAGCACAGCATTGTATGACAATGAGCACGGACTGTGGGATAACCGGAACTGAAGAGAATTCAAGTACATGAGATGTGATGCTACAGGAGAATATTGAAAAAAAAAAATGGTTCAAATGGCTCTGAGAACTATGGAACTCTGAGGTCATAAGTCCACTAGAACTTAGAACTACTTAAACCTAACTAACCTAAGGACAACACACACATCCATGCGCGAGGCAGGATTTTAACCTGCGACCGTAGCGGTCGCGCGGTTGCAGACTGTAGCGCCTAGAACCGCACGGCCACTCTGGCCGTAGAAACTAACATCAGACGTCAGTTCTAAGCAGAAGTGTGTATGAACACGCAGTGCATTGAACACCCTAACGATATATACTTTTCTATATACTGAGCCCGTCCTTTCGTAAACCACTTCTTTATCGATTTCTTCACATTCCTCCTGCAGCCATTTCGCCTTAGCTTGGCTTCACTTTCTATTTATTTCATTCTTATGTAATTTACAGTGCAGGAATCGTGTCTTTCGCTAAAAAATTTAGCATTATCTTCTTTCGTCGATCAATTGACCCAAGGTTTCTTCGGTTATATTTCCGGCATCTGATGTCATTCTCTTTACAAAATCAACTCCTCTTTAACTTAGTTGCCTACAGTTTTATTCGTTACCGCAGTATCCACATATTTAGCGATCTTCCATCATCTTTCATCCATCCTCAGAACTTTAGCATCCCCTTTACTTCCACACTGGTTCTTCCATAGGTTCTTTTGAACTTCAGCCTACTCTTCACCACTACCAAATTATATCGGAGTCTCTATCTGCTAGTGGGTACATCTTACAATCCAGTATCGGATTTCGGAATCTCTGCCTGACCACGATGTAATGTAATTGAAATATTCCTGTATCTCATGGTCTTTCCAAAGTATGCCTCCTCTTCTTGTGATTCTTGAATAAAGTTCGTTATTACCAGCTGATATTTACTGCAGAACTCAATTAGTCTTTCTCCTTTCTCATTGTTGGTACCATTCCCACATTCTCCCGTAGCCCTTTCCTCTACTCTATTCCTTACAACCGCGTTCATGCTGCCATGATTATTAGATTTTCATCTCGCTTTATGGACTGGATTACACATCCAATATCTCATATACTTTCCCCATCATGTCTCTGTTTGAGACGTCTATATCTATAACTTATCTTTTGAGTTGAACGTTGGTTTGCTGTCGATTATGATGACAACAACCCTATCAATGAACTGTTCACAGTGACGTACTCTGTGCAACACCTTCCTATTCATGATGAGTCCTATTTCTGTTATACCATTCCCTGATGCTGTTAATCATAACTTTTGGCGAAACAGAAAATCTTGTATACTTTCTACTTCTCGTATACTCTCACTTACTTAACAGCTGCTGCCTGGTGTGGTATTCATTATCGCAGAGTCTGCAGCTTCAGAGAGCTTCAAGTGTGCGTCATCAATCACTTCCGTATCTCATTTCTTCCCGCAACGGTTATTCTGGAAGATTCTCTTAAACTGCACTCTGCTCAGCATCACTACTAAATTGTTATCAGAGTCTATGTCAGCGTTTGATTGCCCATCAAAATCCAATATCTGAATTTGCTCCAAGAGGATATATAACGCTTGGGATCGAATGGAAACATACTACCACGGTTTCGTTCAGCCTCCCAGGTCAAATCTAACGAACTTTGGTTACAGAAAGATATACTGTGAAAGGGAGTAACAGTAAGAAGTTGGCACGAACAATAATAGATTTCACCACTGGAGAAATCATGTATTACTTCTGACCAACTGCACAAAACTGACGAAAAGTGCTTCTCACAGTGTACCTAAGAGAAGATACGCAGGAATTAAGAGGATATGCACACACAAAGAAGGAAATTAATCTCGGTCTAAGGCTGAAAATTGCCAAACATACTACTTGCCCAATTTCAGCTATGATAGGCGAGTTTATGTCTCTTCGAGAGGTTGAGCGGGAAGGATTACCTGCGAAGCATTGACACGCCGAGTCAGTGTATAGACTGTGTGTACAGAAGGACGAGCAGCGCTAGAGGTAAGGGGCAGTGGCCTTCCCAGAAGAACGTAATAGCAGCATTGCACGACACTTAGACTCAATTTCCCGTCCAGCGATGTGTGCAGCATTAGGAGACTTATGTAAATTCTCTTCGTGGGTTACTTATGTAAATTATGTTAGTTATTCTGTTATCTCTGTGTCGTTTAATGTTAGAACACTTAGTGAGAATTTATACTTCCAGGATGTGCCTGTGGACGGCATCATAAAGCGTACTGCGAAAGGGTCTGTCCAACCTTATGAAACAGCTTGCAGTTACTCCTTGTAACTCATAAAGAAAGTAAGGATTAACCCGATTGCTCTTTACTTCGTGAACTGATTGTACATTGAACACCACCTGTCGGCACCATGAGGGCAGAGGAACCCTAACTATCTTCTGTGGGTGACACCGCCCTAAGCTGCTCGATGAACACTTGTCCTGTATCATGCAACTGCTTTCAGAGAACAATTAATGAGTAAGATGGCTCCTAACAAGTACAAGTTCCTCTGAAAGTCACCATGTAATTATTTAAAACCATTTTGATACAAATTAATAAAGCGTTAGATATTTTACTGTATGTGATTCCCTCCCGCCACTTTTCCCTTCAGGTAATCTAGCTCTAAATTCTTAAATCCAGGTATATTTTGAATCTCTTTTCGATTAAATGATTAAATTTGTGTACGAGGTTTGTGAGAGTCACTTTATTGTTTGTGAGTAATGCAAAAAATAGTTCAAATGGCTCTGAGCACTACGGGACTTCACTTCTGAGGTCACCAGTCCCCTAGAACTTACAACTACTTAAACCTAAGTAACCTAAGGACATCACACACACCCATGCCCGAGGCAGGATTCGAACCTGCGACCGTAGCGGTCTCGCAGTCATGCAAAACCCAGAGTAATGTCATGAGGTATAGAAGAGAATTCCCAACATGTCCTGAAGTATAAATGGAAAAATTCAAAAGGATCAGATTGTAATGATTAGGTTTGAAGAGGACATTAGCCATTTGGATGTACGTGTAGATGAGTTACAAGATCTATTGAGATAATGGATGACAAGTTTACCAGGTAGTACGACTCAGTTATAAACAGAAGAAATATAGAAGTGATGAAGACTAGTAGAAGTGAGAATAACTACTTACTTAAAATTGAAATTATGAGCTACATGAAGGTCGGCCGGAGTGGCTGAGCGGTTCTAGGCGCTACAGTCTGGAACCACGTGACCGATACGGTCGCAGGTTCGAATTCTACCTCGGGAATGGATGTGTGTGATGTCCTTAGGTTAGTTAGGTTTAAGTAGTTCTAAGTTCTAGTGGACTTATGACCTCAGCAGTTGAGTTCCATAGTTCTCAGAGACAGCCAGCTACATGGAATTCTCCTGTCAAGGAGCATAGTTACACAGGATGCTATGTTGTAAAAGAGTGAGATGATGACACTGTTGTTGTGGTAAATTTACACAGAATAGCCGAAGCTAAGAACATATCAGAAAGAGATTTGTACTAGTGAAGGAAATGTTCCGCAGTGAAGCCGGTATAGTGATATAAGATACACATATGGAACTGAGGTAAATGTTCCCAAAGGTATATTTTTGGAGCACACTGTCTATGGATATGCAAGTAGTTCTTCGGAAATCCAGATAAGTAGAAAGTGGATGCATTTGATTTGTGGTGCTATAGAGGAATGGAAATAATTAAAATGGACAATGAAGTACTTACGAGAATAAATGAGGAAGGAGCTCATTGATGAGATGTCGACTCAGTACACAGTCATTGGAATGAGGAGAAGAGTAAAGTTTAGTAAAGACAGGCAAGACTAGCACAACTGTCCATGCATGTCGTGGGGAGCATACGATACGGACTGACAGCCGTGCATTCTCAGCCAGAGGCATCATTTAGATGCCATATGGAGGTGAATGCGGTCAGCACAAGGGTCCCTGAGCCGTTTTTAGGTTTTCACACCCTGAAGTTGCTATTTCTTATTAAAGTGACTCCTCATTTGATATCGTGGCACTGACTGTGTTTCGTTCCAGTGTTCTCGCAAACGCATAGTCTCAGGTACTCTGGACTGAACAGACAAGATTAGTACCGAAAGTATATATTATAGACGACGTTCAGCGTAATAGTTAGGTACCGACGAAATGGTAAGCACAAAATTGGAATTGTTGGAGAACAGGCTGATGCCTACAAATGAGAAGAAGGAGGTGAAAAAAAAAAGATCGTTAGGCGTAGCGGCGACACAGAGCAGTCATGGGATCGATTTATTATTCTGAATATGACACTTTTGTAATTCAGATAGCTGGACAGATGAGGGACGAAATGAAACAATTGAAACGTCCCCTTAGAAAAATTTATACAAGACTGTGCTTAAACTGAAACACAATATTTTTGGCGCAACGCAGTCTGACTTACAAAAATCTCTACAAAAAAATGGCCCTGACTAACATTAACCTATACGTTTCACTAATCACTTACCTCACAAAAATCTTCGTTACTCAAGCTACTGCAATACAGCGGGCGCCACTACTGCCAGGCAAATAAAAGATTCAAACTACTGAAGGCACTAACTACTGATAGGCATAGTTAGCAAATGAAAGATTTTAATACAGAACAAACAATGTATTTACCTTAATAGTCAAAAAATATATAGCATTTCATGACATCCAGTCTTACAAATTTCAAAACTCCGCCATCTCTCTCCCCACGTACACCACTGCTGGCGGCTCACCTCCAACTGTGCAACGCTACGCGCTGTTAGCATCCAGCTGCCGCTGCACAACACTACAATGGCAGACAACAATGCAAACTAGCCACAGACTGCGCACAGCACAGCCAGTGATTTTTCATACAGAGCGCTATGTGGCATTACCAGTAAGAAAACCTAAACAGCCTACTTACATAGCCCCCATGCTCCCCACAAAAAATTTTTACAAATTGTTTTGGGCAGTGGCCAATAATGATTTGATAACATTTTTCATAATTACTATAACAAAGATATCAAATGCACACACTTATTGATACAATGTTGGTCAGAAGCTAAAATTTTCTCACAGTCCATAAAGACAGTCCTGATCGTTCATCACAGTAAAATTGCAGGGTTTTTTCAAAGTCTAAGCCATAAAAGAAATTGCACTTGGAAGTAGTGGATTTCTAAGCAGTCTTGAAGAAGTTGTATTGTCCTTCCAACAAAAGACAGTGCTGACTCTTGACATGCAGTCAGGTAATGGGCCACAGCAGAGTCAGTCGACGTTGAAGACTATCGGTAAGTA
This sequence comes from Schistocerca gregaria, assembly GCF_023897955.1. Classification (NCBI taxonomy): domain Eukaryota; kingdom Metazoa; phylum Arthropoda; class Insecta; order Orthoptera; family Acrididae; genus Schistocerca; species Schistocerca gregaria. The sequence goes on from NC_064922.1 coordinate 577,322,123, forward strand.
GGTCATCACAGAGCAGACCCACTGTAGTCCTGGTAGAGATTACTATTGGTGGGCCACCAGAGGTGCAGACCCGCTGCAGTCCTTGTAGATATAATGGTATTGGTGGGTCATCAAAGGTGTAGACCCACTGTAGTCCTTGTAGAGATGGCCAACAGCCATCTGTTGCGACTGTGCAGGTGCACAATCACCCTCGAAGAGTCTTGAGGAGAATATAGCAAATCCATAAACCACCACTTGTCCAATCAGAAAGAATTTGTTTGAAATGTCCTTAGAACCAGCAATGCTGTTATCCAGTCCCTTGCTGAATTATTAACACACATGCAAACACTATCAGTCCCTACTTCTCACATATTGTCCATATACTATGACCAACAGAAACATGTGCAGTAAAATGTAATTTACAAGTTACTTAATTTGATGGATTGGTGTCAATTACAATTTTATAACATGAGAATACAATAACAAAGGCACAAAATATATCATTAAAGAACATAATAGTGCAGATAACATTTGCAGTAATACAGGCTTTACAAAAGAATCGAAATGACAAATACATCAGTGTTACAAAAATTATGACATAAGTACATACACAAAAGATCAGAATAACTTTTGAAACCTCAACTTCACAGATGAACATTAGAACAAAACAAAATAAATAATGTGTAAACATCTTTACAAAGTAAATAACATGTTATTAATGCAAATTATATTTGAGGATAACAGTATTCCTCATCATAGTGAATGTAGCTTAGTATTATAAGAGAAAAAATTCAATGCAACAGTACACAGAGACAGGAAGAAAACAAATACACAAGGGTACTCAAACACATAGTGGGATAATACAAAGAAAGGACAGGGTTTGTTTTACTGCAGTATTTTGCAAACAAAACTTTCTTTACTTCTCGGAGATCTCCCTTCATACTTCATTATTTCCAAAAAGTCATATCGAAGCCTGCTTTCTGTATTATGCTCACATTCTCTTTCAAAAATAGTTTTTCTCCATTATACACTACTTTTTTGGCCAAACCATTTTCTTATAGCTTCTCAATGCATTTCTTCCAATTCATCATAGTTATTTTCTTATATAGTCTACCCCCTCTTAAGCTAACTTAAAATCTACTGAGCTCAGATGCTAAACTAAGGGACAAGGCAATGCAGCAGCACAAAACAAATTAACACAAACAGCAATGACCCAAACAAAAATGCAGATTTGCAAACCAAGCAGCAGTAAATGTAATAACTTATATCTAAACATGACAAACCCACAAGCAGAAAAAATAGTGTACTAAAGACAACAATGCAGATAAGGGAAAGTTATAATCACATCTTAATGTCTATGTAATTTAAGTGGTGCACCACAACTTATTCTATGAAATAAATTACCAAGTACTTGAAAAGAAAATTATATATGCAGTTACTGTTATTAGTCCTGAATTATTGTTCTTACCATTCCAAGAGCTCCTTTTTGAAGAATGTGGATCATAAAATAATTATTTAATAGATCTGTTGACAGAAAGTGTTCACATTAGCAAATGCATTTAATTTTATTATATAAAACCAATGCTGCAACACAGCTGAAAAACAGATATCAAATGAAATAAGCAACTATGTACAAAGCAAAGCATAAGAACATCATTCAATAGCCATGTGGCATTTCATAAATAGTAAAAAAATCTCTCATCTAGAAAGACAATAGTCATGATGAGGTGTGTAGAATAAACTATTTCTCGTCATTTCATTAGGCATTTCAGTAATATCAGATAGTACGATATGTTTCCAAGTAATGAGCGTGTCGTATTTGCGATGCTTTCTACAAACGGAATGTCAATAGCGAGGTTAATGGTCTCCTTTTTTCTCCACCTGTGGCTCTGAAATGCACACACTAATGGCTTTTTTTTTTTCAGGCGACGCAGCGCTGGGCGTCAACGACGCATTACGTCAAGGTCACTTGGCTTTCTTACCGAAATATTCAAGACAGCAGTTTCTGCTACAGTGACAGTCTCATATAAAAATATTTTCACAGTTTGAGAATTTGCGTTACAAACGTGTAGAAAATAAAATCCTATAGATATAACAGTGTCCAAAAAATTTTCGTCGGCATTGTTATACATTCACACATTTACTTACATTTCATAACTCTTAAAGTACGATTCTTGGTTTTCAACAACCATTTTCACAAACCAGAGTCCCTAACCACTAATTATTCCTTACCTTATTCGTCCACACTTCTTCAATATTTCATCATGACAGATACGTAGCATAATCAAATAACTCATACAGCATCAGCTCAAACATACCTCAGCAGCATAATTCACATCGTCGTTGTAATAATAACATCATTATACCTCAGACAAATCTCAAAAACGTCATAGCTTTCTGCAATAATTTCAAAACCTAAAAAAATTCTCTGCTCATGTCAAAAGTGTCATCTACCTCAAACGTACTTTAAAAATCATGATCCCATACCAAATACAACATTCAAAGCTCTCATAGTATCACAATGGTTCCGAAAAAATATGAACTGTTCACAAAGTACAGACAAAATACAATTTCGTAAGTGTGAACTTATCCAACTGTGTAATTACGTAAGCATCTGTCACTGATGTAGTATAATAAATATTTCTCTCTCTCAGTTAAATCATCAGATAGCTGTGTAATTTTGTGTTAGAGAAATATGGTACCGATGTGTAAAGTTGTATAAGCAAATACCATATTAGCTAGGGCTCTTTGTGCTTGCCATACACATGGTACACAAAGTGAGCGTGTAACCCCCCTGAGGATTAATGTAATTATTTCCTCAGGTGTTACAGATTATAGCAATGGAATGAAATGTATCACGGAAAACCTTTGTATCATTGTACTTCAAATATCTTTAAAAATAAATGTTTTAAGTACAAAATTAATCACTCAAATACGTGTACTGTAGCGCTAAACTGTGCGTCTTGTTGTAAGATAATCTCTGTGGAAGTGTCGTAGTTATCGTCCTCCGAAAGCTAAGTTCTGCAGAAGTCAATGTACTTACCTCATGATAAACAAAAGTGAAATGCTTTGCGTATAGATATCGTAGTTACTACGCTTGTTGCTGTGATGAAGTAATTACTGTACTGTAATGTATTGTTGTGCTACAGAAAAGGCTCTCTCATTGTAGCTATACCGCAAAGTTACTACTAAAACATGTTTTCCTTTCTAGAAGAATTCAGAAAAACTGTGCAGATATAACACAGATACAGTGCAAAAGCAACATTGTAAATTGTCACTCATTAGTAGCGTCGTGATAAAATCGTGTAGCTGTCACATAAACTAACCACTGAGTCATCTGGTATCTCACAGGAAGTACTTTAAATCCAGAATTTATTTTCAAGTAAACCAAAATGTTGCATTAAAATCTCATTAGCAGTACTGGTAAATGTTCTAAGTATGTCAGCCTTATAGTCGTTACGTAATCGTGCAACTAACAAGCAAGAATGTACACGCACAATAACACTGTGACGTCTGTTCACTATAACAATGCATTCGTAATTTCTGTTTAAATAAGTTCTCTTGGTTCTTGACTGGATATTTAACTTCAAACATGGTTGCATGTTAACAGATTCTAAGTGTGACAAATTGTACTAGTAGCGTGAAGTGAAAAATTTTGTGGCAAAGACAAAGTTAAAAAGCAGATTATCTTTCAATCCGGTTTTACATGCGAAATGTAGTACAATCCTTTACTCTTCCTAATACGCAGAGTTTCAACTTGAACGCAGTTATCATGCGGTATACGTCGGTAAAGAATACTGGAATTTCTCCCACGGTTAGCGTCTATGTTATTTTTCTCTGAGCCAGCCGGCGCAGGCGGCTGCCTGCGGTGCGAGTCATTGTCTGTCTCTTTGTTGACGCACGCCGTTGTTGGGATTAGGAGACCTAACATCTACAAATTCACCTTGCCGAGAGGGCCCGGCTCTGTTTGAATCCCGGCAGTTCTGATGAAATTCCGGTCGGTCGTTATGATTATATCGTCTGTCGTCATGTCGGTAATTTCTGTAATTAATTTCTTGTCGGTTACGTGGTGGAGAATTTCTCCCTGAATTATCACTGCACGGTGGAGCGTTGTCTCTGAAATTATTCTGTCTCCCGTGATAATAATTGTTCTGGTTCCCATATTGTCTGTTTCTATGGCAGTCTCTGCGATAGTCATTACCGCGGAGGTGCGACCTTTCCCTGTAATTATTACTACTCTGCCAACGGTTGTCATACACGTGGTGTCTGTTTTGGTCACGATTTGTGTTGTGAGAATATCCTTGTCGTGTCCAGTTATTGTTTCTTTCATCGCGGAATTGCAACGGATCTGACCTGTAATTGTTGTGTTTCTGTTTTCGCGTTCCGCGATTGTCAGTGTCAATTTCCAGTTCTTTTAACAGTCCCTGAAAAGCTTCAATGTCATCTTTGCAACGGCCTGCCTAAATCATATACCGTAAATGTTCAGGCAATTTGATTAAGCAAATGCGGATGAGTTCTGGCGGGCTGTATGGGTTTGAAAGATAATGATTCTGACGTAACATGTCTTCAAAATATTTCACAAGACTTGAAAATTCAGAATGTTCGAAATGTTTCATCATTATGATGCCATGTTTTACTCGGTCTTGTGTGGCTTGAGACCAATATGCTGAGAGGAAGGCATGGTAAAATTCTCCTTCACTGTGGCAATCTTGAATGACCGATCGCATTCTTACAGCTGGTTCATTCTCTAAGTAGCCACACATAAATTCTAACCTGTGCTCTAATGACCAGTTGGGGGGGGGGGGGGGGGGGGGGAAACAATGAGAGAATTGATGAAGCCACGCTTGTGGATGAATGTCGTTGCTAGAATTTTTAAATGTTTTTAATTTACGTGCAGTAATGAACAGCTTATAGTCAAAATCATCATGCCGGCGAGTAGCATATCGGTCATTGTTACGTCGTGTCGGCGGTTCCATCTCAAAATACGGTGCACCTTGCCAATTTCTTGAATGATTTCCGAAATGCCCTGTGTTATTATTTTGTGGCTTTTCCGTATTTCTAAGTTCCTCTTCCCGTGTTGGAGCGCGAGTGTCCTCTGAGATATGTAATTTTTGTATTACCTGCGTCAACTGATCTTTTAGTTCCCGGATTTCTCTTTTGTATAGCGTATTAATTTGATTCTGATTTTGTTTGAATTTCTTAATTTGTTCATACTCTTCTGTGTCAGTGATGGCTACAGGTCTTGTGTCATTCAAATCATCATCGACCTTTCCAGATAAATTAGTTAACTGATCCGAAAGTTCGGCTACTTTCTCTGATAGTGAACACATTTCCTCAGTGTGTTTTTCTGAACCAAGTTTCAGAGTGTCCATTTGTGTTGAAATCGAATCTACTGTGTCCTTTAAGTTTTCCTGAGTTCTTGCAAGTTGCGTAACCGAATCGGTGGATGCAACTGAGTCCATTTTAGCTTGCAAGGTGTCGTGATTTTCACGAACAATAGTTTGCAATTCTTTTATGGCTGCTTCGTGATTCTGTAATTCGTTTTCATGCCGCGAAAAAATCGGTTGAAAATGCTCACAAATTTGTGTTATTACGTCATTACAGATTTTTTGACATTTCGATTAAATGTTATGTAACTCAGTAGTTAAATCTTCATGTGTTTGTTCAAGTGTGGAGTCTAACTTACGAAGAATTTGTTCCATTGTGTCTAACTTTTGAAGATTATGTTCCATTGTGTCCAACTGTTGCTGTGTTTGCCTCTGATTTTGTTCCATTGTGTCTAACATTTGAAGCTTTTGCTGTGATTGTCACTGATTTTATTCCATTGTGTCTAACTTTTGAAGCTTTTGTCCCATTTGTTGCATTAATTGTAATAACAGTGCACTGGTGTCTGAAACATGTTCCTCACTGCTATTCGGCAATGCATTTGAACCGGCGATATTCGCAGTTTGAAAAACTGAAAATGTGTCTTGACTTGTTTGAGAAAACGGTGAGGACGCAAAACCTGAATGTACAGTATTTCCTAGATTGTGTCTTGTCATTTCGGATTCCCGACGCGAGCTGTTGCCGACCGATCGATCGATAATGCTTCCCTGTTCACTAATTGCTTCACTGTCTACACCATTATTCGCAGCCCGCTCCATTTCCCTATGCACTATTACCAAATTACTACTTTTAACATTAGTTAATTCATTACATGGTGGCGCTAACACACTGCCTGCGTCTTCACTGTCATTTCTCAGTTTACTTTGGAGCCTAGTATTACGTTTTCACACGCCATTATTGTCACAATATTTCACACGATAACACAGAAAAGCACAATTTGAAGAGCAAAAATAACAGAACAAATGAATGTAGCACTGAAAATAATATATAGTTAATTGCAAGCGCAGCTGCGAAATACTTAGTGCAAACCTACATGCATGCCACATCTGTTTTACTGTACAACAATGAAAAACTACAACTACAGAGGAAATTCTTTCTACAATTACGCGCTAGCAATAAACAAAGGTTAGGCTAACTACACAAACTACAAGAAAAAATCAGAAGATTCCAGTGAGGTATCCTCGGCTAAGGGTCGACATATGAAACGTCCCCTTAGAATAATTTATACAAGTCTGTGCTTAAACTGAAACACAATATTTTTGGCGCAACGCAATCTGACTTTCAAAAATCTCTACAAAAAATGGCCCTGACTAACATTAACCTATACGTTTCACTAATCACTTACCTCACAAAAATCTTCGTTACTCAAGCTACTGCAATACAGCGAGCGCCACTACTGCCAGCTAAATAAAAGATTCAAACTACTGAAGGCACTAACTACTGATAGGCATAGTTAGCAAATGAAAAATTTTAATACAAAGCAAACAATGTATTTACCTTAATAGTCAAAAAATATATAGCAGTTCATGACATCAAGTCTTACAAATTTCAAAACTCCGCCATCTCTCTCCCCACGTACACCACTGCTGGCGGCTCACCTCCAACTGCGCAACGCTACGCGCTGTTAGCATCCAGCTGCCGCTGTCCAACAGTACAATGGCAGACAACAATGCAAACTAGTCGCAGACTGCGCACAGCACAGCCAGTGATTTTTCATACAGAGCGCTATGTGGCGTTACCAATAAGAAAACCTAAACAGCCTACTTACACAATTTAATAGAGGAAAATCTACAATAATCTTCGTTTTTCGCAAGTGGTCTCTTCAAAAGAGAATGAGCAAATTTTTTGTTGTCATATCCTTCGAAGACAGTACGTAATATTAGAAGAAACTTAGGCAGTGGCTGCATCCGATGTTCTTGGACGTGTTCATTGTCTGCAACTAGAGCGCCTCTGCCGGATGAATGCCATAATACTAAACATTAGCTTCATAGCTGTATTGTCGACGTGAAAAGTTTTGTCACTGCTTTGCGAGGTGAACGTAAGCTAAGAACATGCGAGATGATAGAACAGAGTACTACAGCGTGTAAGGTCCAACCCCGTTATTCTAAGTTATACTCCGTATGCCTCAGGAAAGACAATCAATATGGAGCAGAACTTAATAAAAAATTATTTCGAATGCAAAGGTGAGACGGGATGCTGCGTCTAGGAAAAAAAATTCACATGGTATTAGTATTCGATAAGAAATCATGATAAATTATTTATTATATTGCTTATTATTTTGCATTAGCTTCGGTCAATATGTCCGTCCATGCCATGTGTTAAAGTTCTGATCTCATTGTAGTCATTACCATTACCATTACTCCTTTTCAGATCATTACAGTACCCTCCTACGTGCATTTGCATATGCCTTTGCTATTGGCGGAGCGGTAGTCTCGCTACACACGCTGCAGCCTGTTAACCAAGGCACACAGTCCAAGACTGATCATTAACAAGGGAGAGACTGAGAAGACAGGAACCGATCCGCACGCTATTTTGTCTGTGGCTATATCACAATTCGAGGTTAATTGCTGAATTATTACCTTATTTTATATTTAAAAAATGTAGGTATACAATTCATAGCCACAACGGTCGGTGGAAAATATGTGTGATGTTATAAGTGAAATAAGTCTATTGGGTCTCTTTTATAGATTGTTCCAACTAAGCTGGAGTAATTCCACTGAGCAGCCCTTATACATCTTCCATGCAGTCCCAAACCGTCCCCATCCCTTTTCCATATTTTTGGAGCCCGTCGATTTGCTTCGGACGATGAGGAGGACGCCTGTGTACAATCATGGTTCAGTAGACCACAGTAAACATTTTTCCACGAAGCTACTGACTGTCTTCTCTCACAGTGGGATTAATATATCAGCAGTTATGGCGATTACTTTTGAGATAGTGAACTGCTGACTTACTTTTTTCTAAAGCCACGCAGGTAACCATGTCACGATTTTCTCGGCTCCTCACCGTCGGAGCTTCGAGTCCTCCCTCGGGCAGGGTGTGTGTGTTGTCCTTAGCGTAAGTTAATTTTCGCAAGATTAAGTTGCGTGTAAGTCTAGGGATCGATGACCTCTGCAGTTTTGTCCCACAGGTATTTACCACAAACTTCCGAAAATTTTTCCAAAATTGGTTTTCATTTTACTAACTATAACACGATGGAGTCGGGAACAAACCAGTTATTGACTGCCAAGATCACAAAAAATTTACATCAGCAGTAACATCATTACCTTTTCAGAGAAACGTACGACATATCGGAGTAATGAAAAATTTGTTTTAATGTTTCTGGAGACAAGTTCATCTGGTGTACATTAAGATGTCACGTGAGAGAACGAGGGGCGGCAAAATTCCTGCAGCAAAAGTAATATTTTAAACTATTTCCTAAACCTTCTACTGTACGTTCTTAGTAAATATTAGTGTTTCACTTTGTTTGCGAATGTGGATGTGGTGTGGATGACGAAATAAAATACGATCTCTCTCACTGACTCGCCGCTAATCAAAGTTCTAAATTGTTCAAAAGTTCTGTATTAGCTCGGAGCCCCCACGTGCTACTGCACGAAAAACATTGCCCACATTTTACACAACATAAACACTTCAATGGTCCCCCGTAAATGTGGTTGGACTTACAAGTTTGGCTACGTTTCGTCTATGGGGCACCAACTCACATTCATTGCACTGTTATTTAATATATTTGAAAGCAGGATTTGCTATGCAAAAATCACAGACGCACTCACATATTTATTGAAGTTTCACAAACTCGAGTTCATTTGCAATAAGAACATAGAAAAGTTGAAAGTCATAGTTCACAATAAATTAATTTCAGAGCCTGACCGAGTTTAGTACGATCTTCGAAGAGGATGAATAAATCATGATTAATTGTGTGAGCTATCTTTAAAAAATCGTTTAAGTTCCGCTGCATATCAAAACACAAATTCTAGGATGGCTACACATTGAAACATAATAAGTGCGGCTTGTGTCACACGCTACATGAAATGTACCAAATTCTTCAGATGCCGAAAAATACCTATGTCCGAAAATTGGAACACTGAATAATTCATGCACGCGATCTAGCGGGTATTTCACAGCTCATCAGATACAACTTTCTCCTACAACACACTAACTCAGTACGACCGCCTCCATTGGAGCCCGAACACAGATTCCCCTAAAAATTGCTGCTGTTCTCCCAGGGAACCTAAGTCAAGCACCACTGAAGTCAGTTAAAATACTGAACGCAAAAATTGCTGAAATTCTTAATTTTAACCTTTTGTACATATATATAAAAATCCACAGGAATTATCGGAGATTTCCTTTTATCCATTTTTTTATATCAAGAATTTCTATAGTTTTCCTCCATTCTCCGTTTTAAAAGTGTAGCTATTAACCAACAATTTAAATTATACATTAAATAACTTCGTATATCTAAAGAATTACAGTACTTCCGCTGCTTTTAATGATTGTCTTTTTATTTAGTAAGGAAAGCTATTTTTATTTCTGTGAAATCCACTTATAGGCCCATCATTTGAATAGGTGAATAATTTCGGTAGATATACTATCACAGTCGGATATATGTCTGCGATATGTACATCTATACACCTCCTTTGTTGCAATTCGATAATGCGTCGCCGACATATCACTTTTACAATTCAGGAATTATTTATAACATTTACTTTACAATAACGTATAAGCTACTTGTAATGCGGACATCCAAGGCTCGTCTTAAGACGCATAATCGAATATCTTTCCCGCCTGCTGGCTCTTCAGTGATACATATGATTCAATACTTAATGGGGTGAGGACAGCATACTACAACAAATGGCCCATGTTAAAGTTCAAAAACGTTTTTGGTCTCGCCATGTGTTTCCTTTGACTGTTCCTCTGTTGCTACTTGCACCAGGGCAGCAGTCTTGTACTTCGTTGGCATATGTCTACGTTTCCTCCGTAACGTCCCTTTTGCCGTTTGCTCCACAATTAATTTCTGTCTTTCTTATTCTGAGATAGATGTCACTGGTAGGAAACTCACTGCCTCAGCTATCAAGTTGGCTGCCTTCTCAATTTCATAAATCCCCTTACTACTATTTACTTTATTCTTTACCTCCTTCTCAATCTCCATTTTATCTATTAAGTACTGTGCCATGTACAACTAGCCATGAAACCATCATCGAGTGCACTTTTAAATTTTACCATTTTCCTCCCCCCCCCCCCCCAACAGTACATAATTCCGACATCTGATTCCTACAGTCTAAATAAGTCTCATATTTACTCAAAAAATGAATCCTGAACACCGATTCTGAGTCAAATTTGGGTCCACCACTAACACATGACTTAATAATTCACTACCAATAATTACATCTGTTAACACCTCTTTTCTTATGGGTTTACTGTAATTCCCGTGACATTTTTATTTCTAACTCCCATGACTGAAAGTTCAACAGATTCCTGGTTCTTAATGTCTTCATAAAAATTCTCTGCCACCCCACATACAGAACTTCCAGTGTCCACCAGAGCAGTTTCATAAACCAATATCACTTGAGTGTTTATTAGCGGCTGTACTTTTTCAATAATATCATGCTTCTACACCTACATCTACGTGATTACTCTGCTGTTCACAACAAAGTGCCTGGCAGAGGGTTCAATGAACTACCTTCATACTGTCTCTCTACCGTTCCACCCTCGAACGGCGCGCGGGAAAAACGAGCATTTAAATTTTTCTGTGCGACTCCAGATTTCTCCTATTTTAACGTTTTCTCCTTATCTAGGTGGATGCGAACAGAATGTTTTCGCAATCAGAGGAGAAAACTAGTGAGTGAAATTTCATGAGAAGATCCCGTCGCAACGAAAAACGCCTTGGTTTTAATGATTGCCAGTGGTATTTACGTATCATGTCTGTGGCACTGTCTCCCCTATTACGCGATAGTACAAAACGAGCCGCGCTTCTTTGAACTTTTTCAACTTATCCGTCAGTCCCACCTGATGCAGATCGCAAACCTCAGAGCAATGCTCGAGAAAGGGGCGGACAAGTGTGATGTAAGCAGTCTCTTTAGTACACCCGTTGCACCTTCTAAATGTTCTGCCAATGAATCGCATTATCTATGTGATCGTTCCAATTTAGATTATTTGTAATTGTAATCCCTAAGTATTTAGTTGAATTTACAGCAATAACATTTGTGTGACTTACCGCGTAATAGAAATTTAGCAGATTTCTTTTAGTACTAATGTGTATAACTTCACACTTTTCTTTATTCAGGGTCAATTGCCACTTTTCGCACCATGCAGATATCTTGTCTAAATCGTTTTGTAATTCGTCTTGGTTATCTGCTGACTTTGCAACACGGTATATGGAAGGGATGAGGACAGCATACTACAACAAATGGCCCATGTTTTAGTTCAGAAACGATTTTGGTCTCGAGATCTGTTTCCTTTGTTGTTACTTGCACCAGGGCACCAGTCTTGTACTTTGTTGGCATATACCTACAATCATTCCTACATCATCTGCGAAGAATCTAAGATGGCTACTCAGATTGTATTCTATGACGATAATATAGATCAGGAACAATATAGGGCCTATAACACTTCTCGGTTAATGCCGGTTCTTATTTCTGTTTTAGTCGATGACTTTCCGCCTATAACTGCGAACTGTGACGTTTCTGACATGAAATCATGAATCTACTAGCACAACTGAGGCGATGTTCCACAGACAAGCAGATTGGTTAGAAGACGCTTGTGAGGAACGGTGTCGGAAGCCTTCTGGAAATCTAAAAATGTGGAATCAATTTGACATCCTGTGTCGATTGCACTCATTACTTCATGAGTATAAAGAGTTAGTATTGTTTCACAAGAGCGATGTTTTCTGAATTCGTGCTGACTGTGTGTCAATAAATCATTCACTTCGACGTAATTTATAATGTTCGAATACAGTATATATTCCAAAATCGCACTTCAAATCGACATTAGCGATATGGGCCTGTAATTCCGTAGATTACTACAGTTTCTCTTTTTGGGTATTGGTGTGACTTGAGCAACTTTCCAGTCTTTAGGTACGGATCTTTCTGTGAGTGAGTGTTTCTATATAATTGCTAAATACAGAGCTATTGTATCTGCATACTCTGAAAGAAATCTGACTGGTATACAGTCTGGACCGGAGGCCTCGCCTTTATTAAGTGATTTGAGCAGCTTTGCTACACCGGGGATATCTACTTCTATGTTTCTCATCTTGACAGTTGTTCTTGACTGGAATTCAGGAATATTTCCTTCGTCTTCTTTGGTGAAGGAGTTTCGGAATTTCCTGAGAAAGCGTTCAGTATAATTCGTTTCATGCCTGCCGCCGGCTTTATACATGCAATTTTTCCAGCATATCGAGGGTAGATCGAAGTTACCACAGTCTGTATTCGTATAAGTGGGGTACCTATTTGAAAAGAGACTCAAGTTTTCTTTGAACTGCTAAGCAACTATATCTTCTGAGTCGGGGGATCGATCCAATTAATGGTTTGTTCCGATTGTCAGGTATAACTCCTACCCATACTGCTTCGCAGGAAATATCTACTTCAGTTTCACTATAAGGTAAACTACTTCCGACAGCAATAAATACTCCACCACCAACTGTATTTAATCTATCCTTCCTAAATACTGTTAGGTCGTATGAAAACATTTCGGTTGTAAGTTTCCTTTAAATTAGGTCTATGGTCACAATCTTTTTTGTTTAACAGATTACCAGTTTCAGTCTTTAATGACCATCATCAGATCTGTTTCATAAAAACAAAGCACCTAATGTAGCCCAGCCATAGTTTTACTGACAACATGACTCGTGCATGTGATGATATATATATGTATTTGACGATGCTGCTGCTGATTCCGCATTTAACACTTGACGAAGCCACTATGGCTGCAGTACATTAGGACTTTTGTTTTCATGAAGCAGATCTGATGATGGTCATTAAAGACCGAAACTGGTAATCTGGTAAACAAAAAGGTTGTGACCATAGATGTAAATTAAAGGAAACGTATTACATATACGGGTCACTGTGATTTTTCGTGACGATGTCGCAGCTTGTGAAACATTTCGGTTGAACTTATTTCCGTACCTGTAACTATTTGAGCGGCAGTGCTTTCTATTACGGCTTGGAGCTCAGGTTCTTTCCTAAGACAACTACTAAAATTTACCACTACAGTACCGATAGATTCTACAACTATTTTACGGTGTTTTACCCGCTCCCTTTTAGATGGACGCATTTTCTGTGATTCCCTAAGGTCCACTAACCTTAAAAAACCGCCCAGTTTCTTCCACGCATTCTCCACTACCAGTGTAGCCCCTTCCAGTGTGCAGTGGACTCCTGACCCATTAAGCAGAACCTGGAAACCTACCTCTCGATGGCACTAGCCACGGAATCTGTCACAGAACCGCCTGAGCCTCTTATTCAGACCCTCCACTCGTTTCTGCACCAAAGGACCACAGACGTTTCTGTCAACGATGCTGCAGATGGTGAGCTCCACCTTAGTCTCGCAAGCTAGGCTGGCAGTCTTTACCGTTTCCGGTAACCACCCAAAAACAGGGAGAATCTCCTCCGATCCAAAGCAACACGTCATTGGTACCGACATGGCCACCATTTGCAGTTGGTTGCAGCCGTGTACTCTTCATGGCATCCGGAAGCACCCTTTCCACATCCGGAACGACTCCTCCTGGTATGCACAAGGAATGCAGACTGGCTTCCCCTCCCTGGTATTTAAGGGGTCTCATAATGCGTCTGACGTTGGAGCTCCCAACTACCAGGAAACCCATCCATCTGTGAATGCCCAGACATTGTGGGCCGAGAAGCTCTCTCTGGAAAACGGTGGACGACTGCATCCGGCTCAAAGACTTCGTTAGCCACAGATAACGCCCGAACCCTGTTCGTCAAACGAACCAGTTTGGCCCTGTGATTGGCCACTCGAAAAGTCTTTCTCTGTCTTCCTGACTTTGGAATTATCTCCGCTCGACCACTGGTGAGGGATCAACCTTAGTGCAGGCAGTACCTGTGGCGGCCACAGCACTGGACCGATCGGGGCACACGTGGGATGTGCTCGACGTCCCTCGCATACCAGCATCTGATCTCTCTACAGCGATGCCCCTTGGCAGCAGCCTCAAGATAGGTGATGGAAGCCAACACAGCCTGGATTGTGAGCGAAGTGTCAACAACTCAGCTCGCATCTGTACAGAGTAATCACAATACCTGACCTTTACTGAAGTCGCTCCTGTTTGAAACTCGTAAAAATATGTAATAAACGAGCGGTGTAATCGTCTTATTAGCAGCAGGAACTCGCAAAGCTCTCTCGCGGACATTCAATTCGTTTTTAGCTAATAGGTCCCCCTCTATCTCAAGCGTACTGTCCTTAGCAATAGTAAAATGTTCTATATTATCATCCCCTGCAAAATCCATTCAAAATTTTAAACGTCCTACGACAAATCCCCCTAGCTTACCAGCAACCCTATATTTCTCATCCTCCCATGTCTCTGGTATTAACTGCTGGCGAAATATAACAAACTTAGTCTGTTAATCAACATCATAATCACGCTTACTGAGATGTATGTGCTAAGGACTGATCAGGGTAGACCTAGAAAAGAAAGTCGATAGTGGCCAACCGCAAAGTGGAATGTGTAATATCTTTGAGTAGGAGAATCTTTGAAGGTTAAGAGAGCAGGGCACGTACAGTAAAACACTTGGTAATCCCAGTAGGTGCTCAGAAGAAGCAAACGTGTAGTGACAGCTTTAAGGTAGGATTCGCGCTATGCAGTTTTCAAGTTGTATGCTGAGCAAACTTTAGCACGTTAATGGGAGAAGCTATAAAATGATTTCAAAATTGGTTTTGTTAGATAACGATCAGAGTTAGGATTTGTATGTCCGAGTTATTGATGCAGTAAACGTTTTGTAAAATTTTTTGTAAGAGTGTTTCGTGCTGTGAAAATGCTGGAAATAGTAGTTTTTGTATGTGACTTAAGTTATTAACAATATATATATATATATATATATATATATATATATATATATATATATATATATATATATATATATATACTCCTGGAAATTGAAATAAGAACACCGTGAATTCATTGTCCCAGGAGGGGGAAACTTTATTGACACATTCCTTGGGTCAGATACATCACATGATCACACTGACAGAACCACAGGCACATAGACACAGGCAACAGAGCATGCACAATGTCGGCACTAGTACAGTGTATATCCACCTTTCGCAGCAATGCAGGCTGCTATTCTCCCATGGAGACGATCGTAGAGATGCTGGATGTAGTCCTGTGGAACGGCTTGCCATGTCATTTCCACCTGGCGCCTCAGTTGGACCAGCGTTCGTGCTGGACGTGCAGACCGCGTGAGACGACGCTTCATCCAGTCCCAAACATGCTCAATGGGGGACAGATCCGGAGATCTTGCTGGCCAGGGTAGTTGACTTACACCTTCTAGAGAACGTTGGGTGGCACGGGATACATGCGGACGTGTATTGTCCTGTTGGAACAGCAAGTTGCCTTGCCGGTCTAGGAATGGTAGAACGATGGGTTCGATGACGGTTTGGATGTACCGTGCACTATTCAGTGTCCCCTCGACGATCACCAGAGGTGTACGGCCAGTGTAGGAGATCGCTCCCCACACCATGATGCCGGGTGTTGGCCCTGTGTGCCTCGGTCGTATGCAGTCCTGATTGTGGCGCTCACCTGCACGGCGCCAAACACGCATACGACCATCATTGCACCAAGGCAGAAGCGACTCTCATCGCTGAAGACGACACGTCTCCATTCGTCCCTCCATTCACGCCTGTCGCTACACCACTGGAGGCGGGCTGCACGGTGTTGGGGCGTGAGCGGAAGACGGCCTAACGGTGTGCGGGACCGTAGCCCAGCTTCATGGAGACGGTTGCGAATGGTCCTCGCCGATACCCCAGGAGCAACAGTGTCCCTAATTTGCTGGGAAGTGGCGGTGCGGTCCCCTACAGCACTGCGTAGGATCCTACGGTCTTGGCGTGCATCCGTGCGTCGCTGCGGTCCAGTCCCAGGTCGACGGGCACGTGCACCTTCCGCCGACCACTGGCGACAACATCGATGTACTGTGGAGACCTCACGCCCCACGTGTTGAGCAATTCGGCGGTACGTCCACCCGGCCTCCCGCATGCCCACTATACGCCCTCGCTCAAAGTCCGTCAACTGCACATACAGTTCACGTCCACGCTGTCGTGGCATGCTACCAGTGTTAAAGACTGCGATGGACCTCCGTATGCCACGGCAAACTAGCTGACACTGACGGCGGCGGTGCACAAATGCTGCGCAGCTAGCGCCATTCGACGGCCAACACCGCGGTTCCTGGTGTGTCCGCTGTGCCGTGCGTGTGATCATTGCTTGTACAGCCCTCTCGCAGTGTCCGGAGCAAGTATGTTGGGTCTGACATACCGGTGTCAATGTGTTCTTTTTTCCATTTCCAGAAGTATGTATATATATATATATATATATATATATATATATATATATATATATATATATATATGTGTGTGTTGTTGTACTGAATTTGAAAATGAGTAGTAAAGTTACCCACCGAATGAAAGATCGTAAAGAAAATGTGGCTTCTATGCAATATATACGTGCAGTTAATGGTTTGAAATCGATTTTGGTATAACTAAAGTTATTTAAAATAACTAATTTCATAGCATTGCACAACTGGCAGTATTCAAGTCAAGATCTAATTTCATTAAGTAAAAATCAGGGCCAAAATTTAATTTTTCAGTAGCATCTTAATGCCATTGCAAAAACGGCATTATTCTCTTAAACTTCATTGCTGAGTCACATACATATTTCATTACTGGCAAATTGGAAGAGTGCACAAAACGAGTTTGCCGATGCAGTCAGATGTTAGCTGTATAAATATCTTGGAACAATTTTATCTTTAATACTTTCACTAATTAAAAAGGAAACAATTTTAGGTTAGATACTTTCACTTTTAAAGATAATTTCAGACATGGTACTTTCATTACCCTTCGCCCATCCATTCAGTATGTAAATCAGTCCTACTTATAACCATTTGCTTGAAATCACAGGGAATGAAAAACGTTTTAATTTCATTCTCATCCTAACCACTACCACTAGTTGTGCGATTGCATTCTGGATCATCATTCCACACTGTGCTTTTTCTTATCATGAACACATGTTTTGCTTCAACTAACTCAAAATCTGTATCCCCTTTGAATATCTCTTTAATTGCAACTTTATACTTCTGATTCCCTTTAGTTAATTACCTAATTTAGCTAGTATAATAATGCTTGCTTAGCTTGCAGTCCTCAGGTGCCCAGTTCTGAAACACTTCGCCCTGGCTACCAAATCACTTATACCAAAATCACTTTTCCTTTTATTCTCCCATGCTTCCGTAAGTAAAAGTCCTAGTTCATTTTTTCGTTCTGAACAGCTGCAACAAAAAGGGCATCACTGTATTCTGTTGAACTACTCATAGTTTTATCACAACATTATCCTCTGCAGCCCTATTGTGCACATCACAACCACAATCAATAAAAATATTTAATGGCGGTTCTCAAGACTGCTCATCACTATTAACGCTCCCTACAGAATTTACATAGTTAATTTACATAGTTAACATAAACTTCCACTGGAGTAGTCGCAACTTCACCCAATTCAATGTTTTCCATGTCTCCATTCACACATTCATTCTCTTTCTCACCATACACATTCACTTTACCCAGTTTTACAGGTGATGCATTTTCTTTACTAAACACAGCAGCTAAACCTACTCTATTCATTTCGCTGTCTTCCACATTGTGATCTCTCTCATCAAACAAAACCCGCAACATTAACTTTGACCCATTGATTCATGGATTTTCCATCCAAACTTTTTCTCTAAACTTCCCTCTTACTATACAGATTAAACCACTCTCCAAAAAGCTCATTGGGGCCTAGGACAGCCTCCATACCACATACACTTTCCTCCCTTTATCCCTCACTTTCATACTTATCTTGAAATCCATTACTTTTCCTATAACTATTTTCCTGTAGCCTGATGCTATATCTGTCACAATGTCTTGTTCCAAATAGGACCCCAGTTCGAACATACCCTAGCTTAAATAAAACTTTTCCTGTTGCGTTGTATTATTCATCCCACACTCTTATCTCTATCTGCCTGCATTGACTTTTGCTCAAGACCCCCCCCCCCCCCCCCCCCCTCCCAGACCCGTCCGGTTCCCATTTTCGTCAGTTTATGTTCCTCTTTTTTCTTTCCAATTTTCATTTTGATTTCTATCCCTGTTTCTGTTCTGCCTACAGTTTTCATTTTGATTAATGCCTCTTTTTTAATTATGGTGATTGTTATCCCAAATGATTGTTCCTTTTCTCCCCATATACCTGTCATTATTTTCTGTATCATTACCCACTGAGCCCGACTTGTAGCACATTGCCAGGTCCATCATTTCAATGAAATCCAAAAAGTTTCCACTAGAAGCAGTGGAGCAATGTATAAGTTCCCACTTCACATTCTATGCTAATCTTCTTCTCAAAGGAGAGATTTCAGTTCACACTGTCTGTGGTCTGTCTAAATGTACTAACTTCCTTAGTCCTTCCTCAGAAAATTCTCACAACAGGAAAGTAAATAATAATGTTACCATATTTAACGAAAATAGTGGTGGATTAAAGAAAAAAGTAGAGTATCACAAAAGTAATGTAAAAAATAATGTTACCATTTTTCACCAAAATATAATGGGATTGAAGAATAAAGTAGATGAGCTCCTGGTTTGTTTAGATGACATTTGGTCTGATAATGTAATAGATATACTAATCCTGTATGGGCATCACATTCTGTCTGATATGGAACAGGTAAATATCAGTTGTTATAAACTAGCAGTACATATGAGAAGAGACAATAAAGTGAGTAGAGGAGTTGCCATATATGTCAAAAGTTATCACCGTGTAAAAAGCTTAGATACAAAAAGTTTAGTCTAGAGCAACAATAGAAGCAGGTGCCTATCAACTTAAACTGAAGGAGGGCTCTTTTATAATTGTAACAGAATATACGTGCCCTTTGGGAAACTTTAATTTATTCCTGGAAAACTTGAATGCCTTGTTGTTCTATCTGTAAGATTAAAGAAAGCAAATTATTATTTGTGGGGACTTCAATGTTGATTCACTGAAAGTGTGTAATAGGAAGAATGGCCTGAAGTCTTGCTCGGTTCTTTCAATTTGACATTTGTCATTAATTTTCCTACCTGGGTAGTAAAGGACAGCAGCACATCGATAGATAAGACTTTTATAGACCAAGATAAATTTAAAAACATGATTTCTTGTCCTATTGAGAATGGCCGTCCTGATCATGGTGCTCAGCTAGTTACAGTATAAGACCTAGCTCCATTCAATAATTCATAACTGCCCTCCAAAGTTGTGCTTTCAATTGATGACTCAACAATTAGAAATTTCAGAGAAAATCTTCAACAGTTAGACTGGGATGAGGTGTACAAGGAATATAACTTATTCCATGATTCCCTTGTAAGAGAATTGGAAAACTGTTTCCTCAAGAAAGTAGTTGAATGTAATTATAAGAAACCATGCAAAAAAAACCTTGGATTACTAAATGAATAAAAATATCTTGTAACCACGAAAAGGGAACTGTATCTAACAACAAGAAAGAGTAATGACCCAGAAACAGCCAAATATTGTAAAAACTACTTTTCTACATTAAGAAAGGTTATTATAATGTCCAGAAGCATGTGTATCATGTCTAAGATTAATTAATACCTCTGATAACAAAATCAAAACCATTTGGAATATTATTACAAGGGAGACAGGGCAATGAAGAGTACAGGGTGATGCCATTACCATCAAAGCGAATGGAAAGTTGACAAAACAACAATCTGGAATTCGAAAACATTTTGAATAATCATTTCTTAAATGTAGTAGAGAAAATAGGATCTAAATGTTCATTAGAAGAAGCAAAGCAGTTAATCAAATGGTTCCAAGCCCTGCGGGACTTAACATCTGAGGTCATCAGTCCCATAGGCTTAGAACTACTTAAACCTAACTAACCTAAGGACATCACACACATCCATGCCTGAGTCAGGACTCGAACCTGCGACCATAGCAGTCCTGCGGCAAGGCAGTTAATGGAAGAGGCCTTACCCACACCAATTGATACAATTGAAATTCCACCCACCTCTCCCTTTGAAATTAGGAAGATAATAAACTCTCTCAAAAATAAAAGCTCACATGGAATTGATGGTATTTCCAACAGGATACTAAAAGCTTGTTCACAAGAGATAAGTGGGATTCTTAGCCATATATGTAATAGCTCTCTGAAGCAGGGTATTTTTCCAGATAGAGTAAAGTATGAAATTGTTAAACCACTGCATAAAAAGGAGGATACATATGATGTCAACAACTACCGTCGAATCTCTCTTCTGAGGGCCTTATCCAAAATTCTTCAAAAAGTTATGTGTTGTAGAGTAGCTTCACGCCTTTGTAAATGTAAAGTTTCAACAAAATGTCAGTTTGGTTTCCAGAAAGGTTTTCCAATGGAAACGAAATATTAAATGCTCTGAGTAACCGGAAGTCACCCGTTGAGATTTTTTTGTGATTCCTCAAAGGCTTTTGACTGTTTAAATCATGGAATACTTCTAGATAAGCTCAAGTTCTGTGGTATGAATGGGACAGCGCTCAAATAGTTTAAATCATACCTAACTGAAAAAGTGCGGAAAGTTGAAATATGCAGTTCACATTATATGCAAAAAACTGATGATAACCCAAACTGGGGAACGATCTGCTATTCTTAATATATATTCATGATTTGCCATTCTATTTTCACTAAGATGGCAAGCTGGTACTTTTTGACGATGATACAAGTATAATTTTTGAAAGTCGTGAGCTCTGTCTTCTTATCTCGTGTTTTTTACTGAAAATCTCGAGCTTGTACTCTGGTTAACTTTACTATTACAGAGATCGCCAAAACTTTATTTTTTTAATGGGCTTGTGCGCAACAAATAACTTACTTGGTCTTTCTGCTGTCACTGCTTGATCTGCTGCATTCCATTATTTAACAAAAACATAAAGAAACCTATTATTCATGCTGAGTTCAATGCATGTTCCTTATGGCGGCTCCTGCTGTTGCTGCGGCTGCTGCTGCTTACTACAACTACATATAATTCAAGAGAAAGGGTTTGGTAAAATCTAATCTCGATAAATGATAACCCAAACAAAAATCTATCGCTTCGTATGTAAATCTGCCTCCAGTGACATTAAAGCAGTATTACAAATTATTCAAACTCTTGAGACAGACTGAAATAATTCTCAATTAAATACATAGTTAAACAATTCCCTGACAATTACAAAAGAAGTCACGACAAAAATCAATACTGCATCTATTCGCCTAAGAATGGTTTCCCTAAAGAATTCAACTCTTATCATTATCAAAATTACCATCTGCTGCTACACACATACACAAACTCTTTTCTTTAAATCAATAAGCACAGTGCAAATTATAACCAATATCAACTCAATACCAAATCGTGTGTCACTGCTGGCGGACACGGCAGTACGGCAGCTCGGCGACGACCCCTCGCCCAACACATGTGTCCACCACAGCAGGCGGTCTCCGTGCGCTGCGAAGCGGGACAACAATATCTTAGATTCCAGAGCTTGTGTATTCGCGCTGTAGCCAAACTTTGATTCTTAAGAGAGTATTGCCAACTCTCACTATCACACCCAACAGACAAGAATTAACCGGTGATATTGTAAACGATGTTTTTCAGAAAATCATTAAGTGGTTTTGTAGAAATGGGCTCTTATTAAACTTCGACAAAACACAGTACATACAATTCCACGCAGTAAATGGAATGACACCATTAATAAATATAGACTACGACCAGAAATCGGTAGCTAACGTAGAATATTCAAAATACCTAGGTGTATACATTGATAGGAGGTTGGACTGGAAAAAACGCGCTGAAGATCTGCTGAAACGTTTGAGTTCAGCTACTTATGCTATTAGGGTCATTGCAAATTTTGGCGATACACATCTCAGTAAATTAGCTCTGAAGCATTCACTAAAAGATGGAAAGTTACTGAAGCATTCACTAAAAGAAGGAAAGTTATTGTCCCAATGGGATATTAGAGTGAACAATACTTTCTGCTATAGATTTGTCTGAGTGAACTAGAGACATTAGTGTACTATCAAACTTTTTGTTACATTAAACAGTCATGGTAAACCATCAATTTCAAAAAAAGGTAATTCACACAAATACAATATGTAATATTTCAATTTAAGTTCTTTAAGATAGCTACAGTTTGACATAAAGGAGAACACTGACAATAACTTGATATTCACAGAAATTTAAAAAGATAGCACTCCTGACACTCCTTCCACATGATACAGCTATACAGATAATTAGATTCCTGTTCAGCTCTTATAGCACATATGTACAGCTAATATTTTATGATAAATATGGGTGGGCTTATGTGGATAATAGAGGTAACAGAGAAACAACAGCTACGTTCTGTAGCTGGGGACGCATCACATTTTTAAGAAAAAAAATCATATTTTCATCTTAATCTTACTCTTTTAATCTTAGCCTGAGTAAAGAACAAATAGTTTTCTGGCTTCAGTGAATATTGATAGGTGGAAGACAATCTTCTTGCTCTGAAGCATTAATGGGCCTGTAATCCTAATATTTTCAGTAAAAGGTGGAAAATGGTTTTACACTGTTGTGGTGTTTATACGAAGAGGCATTCCCAATAGAAAACAGAGTGGAACAATATCTTCTGCTATTGATGAGATTGGGACATTATTGTTTTGTTCAACCGTTTTGCAACACAAATAATCAATGTTTCACCAACAACAGAAACAGCTGTTCATGCAAATTGTACACGTAAGTGGCGTGGTTTTTCGATTTGGTTTAGTCTATTACGGCACTGTCTTCTAAATAAAATGAAGTAGTCCTTTTGTCTACTGCAGCAATTGTAACTCAAGCCAGACAATCGACTATTTTTGTACAAATCGTCATTTTAATGTGCCTGATTTACATAACACGACGGAATTCGCGAAGTACTGAAATCGAATGCATATTACTACAAATAAACAGTATTGTTTAAGGAAACAGGGAAATAGTCTCACTTGTCCGTCATATGCTCCAGTTTCTCACGTACAAGACTGACAAGACAAAGTACGGCTTCCTTTGATAAGCAAAATCTGGATATAAATTCGGAATCGGCGTCGTCACTCTTTCTTTTCCTTCCTTATTCTCATGAACAGTTCAGCTAAAATCTCGTTATTGCAGGTTGCATCTGTCACTATCCCTGTCATCTTGAAAAATGATTCCCCAGTTAAGCTCCCTAACAAGCCAGAAATCGCCGGTTAAGTTTTCTCGAGTTTATTGGCTGGTTACGTGTTCTTCTTGCCAAGAGTTTTTAAATTGCCGAGTGGTAAACTTTTGTGTCAATGACGTGCAGATTGTCCTGTATGTCTAATTCGATGTAATCAAACACATCAATGAGGAAAATATTTAGACTCGTGCGCTAGCGAACTACAGTGAAACATACTTCTGTAGTTGTGTTCCTGTATTTTGCATTTAACCCATTAAGTCGCAAATTAATTTTTTGTTAAATTTTTTATTCCTTAATTATAATTTACGTAGTTCATGAACCACAATAAGTACAAAAATAGCCAAAGAATATTTATACATGCTGATATAATGGCCGTCCTCAAAATAGGACACTGGGATCCAACAGTATCGTATACCATACTAAACTGTATTCAAGTCTTAACTATTTATTTGTTGTGAAATTGTACAAAACACTTCACACACAGTATTACTCGGAATTTAACACAGTATGTTTTTGGTTTCCCGTTGCATTTAGATCATACCTGACAGCATTTCACACAGGACCTCGCTCTGCGTGGAGCTGAAGCACCGGAACCAGTGTTTCGCCGGCGCGGCAGATGACCAGGTAGTACTTCCGTCCTCGTTCATGCTGTGCTGATTTGTTAGTACTGTGGCCGTGGATGTAGGTGGGGCACGAGTCGTTATCTCAATTGAAGGGATAACTGGTAGACAGAAGTCTTGGTCAGCTAAATATTGAACGTCGCGAGCATCTATAATATTACACATATCCCTTAGGCTAGGATTGCGACGCTAGAATTCCGGCCCTCAGTTTCTGTTCTGATAGATTCAGAAAAGTAGCATCGCGAAGCATTTCATCCTGATAAGTTGCGTTTGAGACTCAATTAAATTTACAGTCTCTAGTCATGCCCTGAAATTCTGAAATCCATGCTTTATAGGGCTGATCACTACGACGTTACGTGCGGAAAAATTTATACCATGTTGCAGTACTGTGCATTTGACTCTCAAAAATTCGTCTAATCATTCAGTTATGATCTCGCAGGGCTAGGTTTGGGGCTCAATGAAGTGAAGTAATTTCACTAATCCACATGTGGATCTGTAGAGGTCGAAGTGTTGTTGCTGCTGTGTTATGTACTCTTTCCACATTTCCTTCTTTACATCGAACTGACGGAAGAGTGGAGGCGGCAGCTGATTTCCGTCTTTAGCTTCTGACGTATTTCACTGATGGGCTGCTTGCTCTAGGCAAGAAACAGCTGACATCTGTTATTTGCTAACTCTGAAAATGAGTAAGAGATGATAGAGGCTGCTCTGCCCTTACCTTTTGCTCTCCCTCGTTTGCCACGATTCCTTAAATATCTCATCTTAAGTATTTCAATTTACATATTTGAACTGAATATACACATGCACACAAGAAGAATTCGACAGAAAGAAGAAACAAACTCCTCTCGTGTCCAAAGCTCCCTATTTCACTAATACCATCCTCATCGAAGATATGTTGTAACTTCTTTTGCACGCTTTGTGGTTCCTTAGTGTATAAAGGAGCGAGGAATAGAAGTGCTTCGTTGGGAGATGATTCATATATTAATTTATTCTACATTTACTATCAGATACGGAAACTAATAAATAATTCTGTTTGCTGTAAGTGTTGTGTCAATTGCTAACAACAGATTTGAATATTGAAGTATACAGGGTGGCCCATTGATAGTGACCGGCCCAAAAATCTCACGAAGTAAGCGTCAAACGAAAAACTACAAACAACGAAACTCGTCTAGCTTGAAGGGGGAAACCAGATGGCGCTATGATTGACCCGCTAGATGGCGCTGCTATAGGTCAAACGGATATCAACTGCGTTTCTTTTTAAATAGGAAACCCCATTTTTATTACATGTTGGTGTAGTACGTAAAGAAATATGAATGTTTTAGTTGGACCACTTTTTTCGCTTTGTGAGAGATGGCGCTGTAATAGTCACAAACGTATAAGTACGTGGTATCACGTAACATTCCGCCAGTGCGGATGGTATTTGCTTCGTGATACATTACAAGTGTTAAAATGGACCGTTTACCAATTGCGGGAAAGATCGATATCGTGTTGATGTATGGCTATTGTGATCAAAATGCCCAACGGACGTGTGCTACGTATGCTGCTCGGTGTCCTGGACGACATCATCCAAGTGTCCGGATTGTTCGCCGGATAGTTACTTTATTTAAGGAAACAGGCAGTGTTCAGCCACATGTGAAACGTCAACCACGACCTGCAACAAATGATGATGCCCAAGTAGGTGTTTCAGCTGCTGTCGCGGCTAATCCACACATTAGTAGCAGACAAATTCCGCCAGAATCTGGAATCTCAAAAACGTCGGTGTTGACAATGCTACATCAACATCGATTGCACTCGTACAATATTTCTATGCACCAGGAAATGCATGGCGACGATTTTGAACGCCTTGTACGTTTCTGCCACAGCGCACTAGAGAAATTACGGGACGATGACAGATATTTTGCACGCCTTCTATTTAGCGACGAAGCGTCATTCACCAACAGCGGTAACGTAAACCAGCATTATATGCACTATTCGGCAACGGAAATTTCACGATGGCTGTGACAAGTGGAACATCAGCGGCCTTGGCTGGTTAATATATGGTGCGGCATTATGGGAGTAAATATAATTGGCCCCCATTTTATCGATGGCAATCTAAATTGTGGAATGTATGCTGATTTCCTACGTAATGTTCTACTGATGTTAGTACAAGATGTTTCACTGCATGACGCAATGGCGATGTACTTCCAACATGATGAATGTACGGCTAATAGCTCGGTGCAGTTAAAGCGGTATTGAATGGCATATTTCATGACAGGTGGATTGGTGGTCGAAGCACCATACCATGGCCCGAACGTTCACCGGATCTGACGTCCGTGGATTTCTTTCTGTGGGGAAAGTTGAACTGTATTTGCTATCGTGATCCACCGACAACGCCTGAGAACATGCTTCAGGTCATTGTCAATGCATATTCACACATTAAGAAGGCGAACTACTCGCTGTTGAGAGGAATGCCGTTACGCGTATTTCCAAATGTATTGAGGTTGACGGACGTCATTTTGAGCATTTATTGCATTAATGTGGTATTCATAGGTAATCACGCTGTAACAGCATGCGTTCTCAGAAATTATAAGTTCACAAACGTACATGTATTAGAGTGGAACAAGCGAAACAAAATGTTCAAACGTACCTACGTTCTGTGTTTTAATTTAGAAAACCTACCTGTTACCAACTGTTCGTCTAAAATTGTGTGCCATATGTTTGTGACTATTACAGCGCCATCTATCACAAAGCGAAAAAAGTGGTCCAACTAAAACATTCATATTTCTTTACATGCTACACGAATATGTAATAAAAATGGGGGTTCCTATTTTAAAAAAACCGCAGGTGATATCCGTTTGACCTATGGTAGCGCCATCTAGCGGGACCAACCACAGCACCATCTGGTTTCCCCCTTCAAACTAGACGAGTTTCGTTCTTTGTAGTTTTTTCGTTTGGCGCTTATTTCGCTTGATATATGGCCCGGTCACGATCGATGGACCAACTTGTATATACATACAAAGAATAACTATTCATTCAGTCTCCAATGCAATGCAATGCAACGACTAATCCATATGAGACGAGCCCTGACCGTAATGAAAGTCTGTAAATGTTATGAAATGACAAACACACAAAATGGACTCTGTGCCGCATTGTTTGAAGTGAAGTCGGCCCACCGCTGGAGTTCCGGAGAGGGGCTAGAATGGTGAACGCTGGCCTGTCTGTCTTAGGGTACCCAACGTGGTCTATGTTCTCAGCCATAACGGCCACGTGAAAGGGGGCAAGCTATGCAGTAATTGCATGTCTTGTTTTGTGGGTCCTTGGCGCATCTTGGAATCCCCACACTGGTTATGCATGCGTAGAGCGAGGCATCCAACCATGTACAAAGGGTACACGTAAGTCAGGTTAAACATGCTAATATTGATTGTTTTATATTGGTTTCCCTTGCTGCTCTCCATCCCCAAGAGCTCACTTTGTGGGCGGGGGCCGGGTAAGGGAGAATTTGAGCCATGCGCCGACTTCGAGAGCTCGGGTCCGGTATTTATCAGTTAGAAGGTCTATTGTTTTCTCTCTAGTCAAAGAGAGCAAGTGGGAAGTGAGAAAATGATGGAGTGCAGTCGGAAGATAGTGATTATGGTGGATGGTGCGTCCGGTAGAATGTAGGAGCTTCCTGTAGAGCAACTGACATGTATTGCCGCCGCACTGTTTTTCTGGTGTGAGCGTTGGCGGTAAGAATTCTCTGTGTAGAACAGTCCGACTGCTGATGTGCAGTGCTTTGTCAGCCTTGTCCAGCCCTGTACTCGTTTGCGCAGGTACCAATGTTCGTCCCTGAGAGTTTGGGCCGATTCGGTGAAGCCAACCTGTTGTGTCCTTTTCAGCACTATATGATTGGATGCCTTACGACAGGATTTGGAGGTACACTGAACCAACAAGTTCTTCGGGTTCCTTGGTCGGGGAAAGAGTCCAGTTTAACTTTCTTAAGTTTATTGTGAGCCTCATTTTCTTCTCCATCGACTTGTCTACACTTCCTTCTATTGGTTGTGTCTGTAGCAGTTTGTAGACGACTTTTCGCTTGGCTTTACAGTTTTTTCTGAGTACTTTCCCATTTTCATTTAATTTTTTTGTGAAACGGTTTGCGATACGGAGCAATTGGATTACGTTTAGGCTGAGGAGGGGAAGAAATCCAGTGTGCACTCCGTGTGCATTCCGGCAGGAGTCATTCCTGATGTGGAAAGGGTCCTTCCGGATGCCATGAAGAGCACAGGGTGCAGCCAGCTGCAGGTGGTGGCACATGTCGGCACAAATGACGTGTGTCGCTTTGGATCTGAGGAAATTCTCTCTGGATTCCTGCGGCTATCTGATTTGGTGAAGGCTGCCGGTCTTGCTTACGAGATGAAGGCAGAGCTCACCATCTGCAGCATCGCTGACAGAACCGACTGCGGACCTTTGGTGCAGAGCAGGGTGGAGGGTCTGAATCAGAGGCTCAGACGGTTTTGCGACCGTGTTGGCTGCAGATTCCTTGACTTGCGCCATAGGGTGGTGGGGTTTCGGGTTCCGCTGAATAGGTCAGGAATTTACTACACTCAGCTGGCGGCTACACGGGTAGCGGAGGCTGTGTGGCGTGGACTAGGCAGTTTTTTAGGGTAGAAGGCCTCGCCAAAGTACGGGGTGGGCTGCAATGTCAAAGGGTGCATGGCAATTACAGGACGTGCTTGGATCAAGGAACAGTCGGAATTATAGTTGTAAATTGTTGCGCTGGAAAAGTCCCTGAGCTTCAAGCGCTAATAGAAAGCACAGAAGCTGATATCGTTATAGGTACAGAAAGCTGGCTAAAGCCTGAAATAAGTTCTGCAGAAATTTTTACGAAGTCTCAGACGGTGTTCAGAAAAGATAGATTAGGCAGAATTGGTGGTGGAGTGTTTGTGTCTGTCAGTAGTGGTTTATCTTGTAGTGAAGTCGAAGTAGATACTCCGTGCGAATTGGTATGGGTGGAGGTTATACTTAACAGCCGAATTATGTTAATAATTGGCTCCTTCTACCGACCCCCAGACTCCGATGATACAGTTGCGGAACAGTTCAGAGAAAGTTTGAGTCTCGTAACAAATAAATACCCAACTCATACGGTTATAGTTGGTGGGGACTTCAACCTACCCTCGGTATGTTGGCAAAAATACTTGTTCAAAACCGGTGGTAGGCAGAAAACGTCTTCCGAGATTGTCCTACATGCTTTCTCCGAAAATGATTTCGAGCAGTTAGTCCACGAACCCACGCGAATTGTAAATGGTTGCGAAAACACACTTGACCTCTTAGCCACAAACAATCCAGAGCTGATAGAGAGCATCATGACTGATACAGGGATTAGTGATCACAAGGTCGTTGTAGCTAGGCTCAATACCATTTCTTCCAAATCCATCAGAAACAAACGCAAAATAATTTTATTTAAAAAAGAGGATAAAGTGTCACTAGAAGCCTTCCTAAAAGACAATTTCCATTCCTTCCGAACTGACTATGCGAATGTAGACGAGATGTGGCTCAAATTCAAAGGTATAGTAGCAACAGCGATTGAGATATTCATACCTCATAAATTGGTAAGAAATGGAACGGATCCCCCGTGATACACAAAAAAGGTCCAAACGCTGTTGCAGAGGCAACGGAAAAAGCATGCGAAGTTCAGAAGAACGCGAAATCCCGAAGATGGGCTAAAATTTACAGACGTGCGAAATTTGGCACTTACTTCGATGCGAGATGCCTTTAATAGGTTCCACAACGAAACATTGTCTCGAAATTTGGTAGAAAATCCGAAGAAATTCTGGTCGTATGTAAAGTACACAAGCGGCAAGACGCAGTCAATACCTTCGCTGCACAGTGCCGATGGTACTGTTACCGACGACTGTGCCGCTAAAGCGGAGTTATTGAACGCAGTTTTCCGAAATTCCTTCACCAGGGAAGACGAATGGAATATTCCTGAATTTGAAACACGAACATCTGCTAGCATGAGTTTCTTAGAAGTAGATAACTTAGGGGTTGCGAAGCAACTCAAATCGCTTGATACGGGCAAGACTTCAGGTCCAGATTGCATACCGATTAGGTTCCTTTCAGATTACGCTGATACTATAGCTCCCTACTTAGCACTCATATACAACCGCTCGCTCACCGATAGATCTGTACCTACAGATTGGAAAATTGCGCAGGTCGCACCTGTGTTCCAGAAGGGTAGTAGGAGTAATCCATTTAACTACAGACCTATATCATTGACGTCGGTTTGCAGTAGGGTTTTGGAGCATATACTGTATTCAAACATTATGAATCACCTCGAAGGGTACGATCTATTGACACGTAATCAGCGTGGTTTCAGAAAACCTCGCTCTTGTGCAACGCAGCTAGCTCTTTATTCGCACGAAGTAATGGCCACTATCGACAGGGGATCTCAAGTTGATTCCGTATTTCTAGACTTCCGGAAAGCTCTTGACACCGTTCCTCACAAGCGACTTCTAATCAAGCTGCGGAGCTATGGGGTATCGTCTCAGTTGTGCGACTGGATTCGTGATTTCCTGTCAGGAAGGTCGCAGATCGTAGTAATAGACGGCAAATCATCGAGTAAAACTGAAGTGATATCAGGTGTTCCCCAGGGAAGCGTCCTGGGACCTCCGCTGTTCCTGATCTATATAAATGACCTGGGTGACAATCTGAGCAGTTCTCTTAGATTGTTCGCAGATGATGCTGTAATTTACCGTCTAGTAAGGTCATCCGAAGACCAGTATAAGTTGCAAAGCGATTTAGAAAAGATTGCTGTATGGTGTGTCAGGTGGCAGTTTACGCTAAATAACGAAAAGTGTGAGATGATCCACATGAGTTCCAAAAGAAATCCATTGGAATTCGATTACTCGATAAATAGTACAATTCTCAAGGCTGTCAATTCAACTAAGTACCTGGGTGTTAAAATTACGAACAACTTCAGTTGGAAGGACCACATAGATAATATTGTCGGGAAGGCGAGCCAGAGGTTGCGTTTCATTGGAAAGACACTTAGAAGATGCAACAAGTCCACTAAAGAGACAGCTTATACTACACTCGTTCGTCCTCTGTTAGAATATTGCTGCGCAGTGTGGGATCCTTACCAGGTGGGATTGACGGAGGACATCGAAAGGGTGCAAAAAAGGGAAGCTCGTTTTGTATTATCACGTTATAGGGGAGAGAGTGTGGCAGATATGATACACGAGTTGGGATGGAAGTCATTACAGCCTAGACGTTTTTCGTCGCGGCGAGACCTTTTTACGAAATTTCAGTCACCAACTTTCTCTTCCGATGCGAAAATATTTTGTTGAGCCCAACCTACATAGCTCTGATTTCTCTTATTTTATTTTGATGATCATTCCTACCTATGTAGGTTGGGCTCAACAAAATACACTCCTGGAAATTGAAAGAAGAACACCGTGAATTCATTGTCCCAGGAAGGGGAAACTTTATTGACACATTCCTTGGGTCAGATACATCACATGATCAAACTGACAGAACCACAGGCACATAGACACACGCAACAGAGCATGCACAATGTCGGCACTAGTACAGTGTATATCCACCTATCGCAGCAATGCAGGCTGCTATTCTCCCATGGAGACGATCGTAGAGATGCTGGATGTAGTCCTGTGGAACGGCTTGCCATGCCATTTCCACCTGGCGCCTCAGTTGGACCAGCGTTCGTGCTGGACGTGCAGATCGCGTGAGACGACGCTTCATCCAGTCCCAAACATGCTCAATGGGGGACAGATCCGGAGACCTTGATGGCCAGGGTAGTTGACTTACACCTTCTAGAGCACGTTGGGTGGCATGGGATACATGCGGACGTGCATTGTCCTGTTGGAACAGCAAGTTCCCTTGCCGGTCTAGGAATGGTAGAACGATGGGTTTGATGACGGTTTGGATGTACCGTGCACTATTCAGTGTCCCCTCCACAATCACCAGAGGTGTACGGCCAGTGTAGGAGATCGCTCCCCACACCATGATGCCGGGTGTTGGCCCTGTGTGCCTCGGTCGTATGCAGTCCTGATTGTAGCGCTCACCTGCACGGCGCCAAACACGCATACGACCATCATTGGCACCAAGGCAGAAGCGACTCTCATCGCTGAAGACGACACGTCTCCATTCGTCCATCCATTCACTCCTGTCGCGACACCACTGGAGGCGGTCTGCACGATGTTGGGGCCTGAGCGGAAGATGGCCTAACCGTGTGCGGGACCGTAGCCCAGCTTCACGGAGACGGTTGAGAATGGTCCTCGCCGATACCCCAGGAGCAACAGTGTCCCTAATTTGCTGGGAAGTGGCGTTGCGGTCCGCTACGGCACTGCGTAGGATCCTACGGTCTTGGCGTGCATCCGTGCGTCGCTGCGGTCCGGTCCCAGGTCGACGGGCACATGCACCTTCCGCCGACCACTGGCGACAACATCGATGTACTGTGGAGACCTCACGCCCCACGTGTTGAGCAATTCGGCGGTACGTCCACCCGGCTTCCCGCATGTCCACTATACGCCCTCGCTCCAAGTCCGTCAACTGCACATACGGTTCACGTCCACGCTGTCGCGGCATGCTACCAGTGTTAAAGACTGCGGTGGAGCTCCGTATGCCACGGCAAAATGGCTGACACTGACGGCGGCGGTGCACAAATGCTGCGCAGCTAGCGCCATTCGACGGCCAACACCGCGGTTCCTGGTGTGTCCGCCGTGCCGTGCGTGTGATCATTGCTTGTACAGCCCTCTCGCAGTGTCCGGAGTAAGTTTGGTGGGTCTGACACACCGGTGTCAATGTGTTCTTTTTTCCATTTCCAGGAGTGTATATATATATATTGTGAGGCTACAGTGAAGATGGCTAGCTCTTTAAAGTATTGACTATTAAAAACAGTCTTGGTCACGATTTATTTATTAAGGTGACCGGTTTCGACCACTACTGTGGTCATCTTCAGACCGTTGAGTAGAAACCTCTTTATACTGGAGAATATTGTTTGGTGAAATTAAATTATATAGATAAAATATTTCCTAAAAGTCTTAATAATTAAAAAAAAAAGGACAGAAGAGTGAACATTTGAAAGCAGATCATCGAAAAGCTCGAAGAAATGTTTCAATTGAAGTTGTTCGTTTAAAACAGATAATGGATTACTTTTGTGAAGTGCCAGTAGCGATTCTTCTGCAGAAAGAGGTTCCTATTCAATGGTCTGAGGATGACCACAGTACTGGTCGAAACCGGTCACCGGTCACCTTAATAAATAAATCGTAATCAAGACTGTTTTAAATAGTAAATATTTGTAACTCATTGATCACTGCCACTCCTATAGTGTATTCAGAAGGCTTTAAATAAGTGTCTGCAGGATGATCTTGGATGAGCTCCAGCAATCATTCTGATTACACGCTTTTGTGCCATGGACACTTTTTTACACAATGATGAGTTACCCCAGAACATGATGCCACACGAAAGCAGTTCACCACCTAGACTTATTCCTATAAATCCCATAGACATGTCAATTATGATGTTTACTCAAGCTAAATTTAACACAGTAAAATTAATAGGAAAGTAATTATTTTAAAAAAAAGAAAGCTACTGCAGATAGTGTTGTATTTCTCAGTTATCCACATAACTATATACATATTTATCATGAAATAATTATCTCTATGTGACAGGAATATAGGTACTTTTCATTCAGTTAACAGGAATCTTTAGTTATTGGATCTATGCAATCATAACAGTGGAAAGAGTGGCAAAAATTATGTTTTCTAAATTTCTCTTTAATTGTCTCCCGTCATTCTTTTCTTACTTTCTGAAATGACTCTGTTCTACCAATGAACCAACTACTGAACACATCAAATATTTTGCTTCTGGTGTTTTCTTTCTGTCCATTGGATACTTTATTGATATTGGCCAGCTTGATTATTAAAAAGGATGTGTATGACATTGGACAACATGTCTAAGAGACCGTTTTTCAATTACTTCAGTTCTCTGATATAATTAAAAGAAAGTAAACAAATTTATATTGATTAATATATTTCTATTAATTGATCATAATTTTGAGCTTTACTTTATGATGCTTTTTCTCCCTTCTCTGGTTCTTATCAAGCCACCTTTGAAGTAGCACCATCTGCAAGTCTGCTAATTCTTTCACATCTGATACCAAGTATTTTTATTCTTCAAACAAAACTGACAATTCTCAGCTGGACACAGTGAATGTTCCACGCCTCTGGTTACTTCCCCATCCCCTCCCAGATTACATACAGGTGCTAGAGATGATTTCACAACTCAAAATTATCTATCAAACAGTTTATAGACCATTTATACTATGACACAATAACAGCACCCTCCAGTTTGGTATGTGCGATAGGTACATTTTCACCCCAAGAATATAGAACAGATAATGGATGCTTACTGTAAATGTTGAAATCTTATTCTTGACGTATACCCTCTATATAATTAATAATCACCACATCAAAGATAAATGATTTATATATGTCAAAGAATTGCAAAAGTGGATGCACAAATAGTGGTAAAGAATTTAGCAATGGTGTTTTCTGTATAGTACCCATTGATGCTGTAATGAATGAATTGTTCTAAGACGTAAATACAATAGCCAGCTAGCCAGTAACACTTTTCAGAATTTTCAATCAAATCAGGCTTCATGATGTGTATGTTGTCACACTTTGTTGGAGAGTCTATAAAGACCAACTATTTCAGAAAGCAGATCGCCTTTCACAGTTGCTTCTATTTATGTGCCTATTTACAATTCAATTCATCATCTACCCTACAGCTACATTTGATGGAATACTATCGTATGGAAATGTTGCATCTGAATCGAAGTGACTTTGGCGTCCTTCTGTGACTTGATCATGTGTTTTTGGAAGTTACATTACACATATGGGGCCCACTAATCTACAGCCCCTGCTACCTTTTCTGTGCTTAATATTTACGTGTTTATTTCTTTAAATAATAATAATAATAATAATAATAATAGTAAACGTTCGTGTATTGTAACTGCTCTGTTGATCTATGTGAAGTTGTTTGTGAATGGGAACTAGTGCATACTTTTTCATATTTTTTATCGGAAACCTAGAAAGATTTCTTTCTGGTCAAACAACAAATACCTGATGATTTAACTAAGTTAAAGGTAGGAAGATATACATATATGTACCCTACCAATTTGCTTAAATGTTTTGCACTAATATTTTCACCGAATGAGACTGCAAAAGCTTTTGTGTTTTCTACTGTAATCTTGAACTCATTCACAGTATCTACCAACCTCAAGGTGCCATCTAATGAAAAGTTTGGCGATCTGGAACTTTTATCATTCATGTTCAACACACAGTTTCTGAGGACGACGCCTAAATAAACATGAAATGACGTATCACAAAATATTCTTAGTGCTCTTCAGTTGTTGCCAACTCGACATGAACGCTATACCGGGAATAACTAACCGAGAAATAAAATGGCGACATACAACACGCACTCTATGTTAACCAGTGGATAACCTGTTCCTCGGTTAGCTAGCCGTGGATTTATCCCGAGATTGTACAATTGGCCCTTGTGACATGGATCAACATTGGTTCGACAGTACTGTGCATGAAAAAGATCTTCACCCCACATCACGCTGAAAGCTAATAAGCAACCAAAATTTTGCTGCACACTCCCTGTGACGCAAGCATACGCTACGAAGTTGCTACAGAAAATTAAGGACTACCATGCGTTGGTGTCTTAAAGCCTATTTCAACAAGTCATGAGAATCATCCTTGATCATTATCCATAAAAAATGGGATGATTCGTCCTTGTGCGGATTTCAAACGCATGGTAAATTCACAGACAGTAATTGGTTCCTATCCGCTTCCAAGACTTGAAGATATTTTGGATAGCCTAACAGCAGCAAAATTGAAGTTGCAGACTTCTATCTTCAATTATCGTTGGAGAAAGAGACAAAGAAAACTTTTCTTGTGAATAATCACGTTCGCTTGTTGGAATATCAACGCCTATCTTTCGGATGTGCTTCTGTGACTGCGTTGTTGGAAAATTTTCTTGAATATCTAAGGTGCAACGTACCTTCTTGTTTTAATTATCTTGACGACACAAATGTCTCCGGACAAAACCCCATACACAGGGACAACACCGTAAAAATCAGGATTGTCTTCTCCCATTTCTCAGTAAGGCTAGCCCCAAATGTAATGTACAGATTTTTTAAAGACAACGATTAAATTCTTAGGACATATTATCGACGTAGTGGCTCTCTTCCTCCGATAAAGCATTTTGCAAGAACTTCAGAAATACCCATCTACTAAGAGTTTACGCGAACTGCATGCTGTCCTCGGAAAATTGACTTATTACGTGAAGTTCATTCCTAATGTGGATCAAATTGCCACGCCTCTCAACCATCTCAGACGTAAAAATGTTCCGTTCTATTGTACAAAATATGGTGGCCTAGCTTTTCAAAGACTGAGAAACGCACTTACTTGTCAACCTTGCCTCATGTGCTACGACCCGCTCAAACCACTTGTACATGTTGTAGATGCTTCGTCCCACGACTGATTTTATCAAACGTAAGTGGCAAAACAGAATCCTCAACGAATTTCCTTCCAAATCATTGAACAGTGCTCAGATTAACTGTAGTCAGCTGGAGAAGGAAGCCCTCGCTGTAGTATATCGTGGGACAACATTTCATCAATATGTTTCTCGCAGAAAATTTTTCCTTGACAAGGACCATAAGCCATTGTCTGCAGTATTTCATCGTTTGGAACAAGTTACCAACGGTACTGCACAAACGCTTCAACATTGGTCGCTATTATTTTCAAATTACCAGTACAAAATTCTGTATCACCCAACGGCGCAACATGTTTACCAGTCAGCGAAGATACACCTTTCGATGTATCAGAAGCATCTTGTTTACATAATGAATCTTCTGATTCGCAAGCACTATATTCTTTTCCTATTGGCTCACGGCGGATCGCACAAATCAGGGAGGGTTACCAATCACGAAGATTTCTAATGATTACTGTGGTCCTAATCGTATTGCTCCCTATTTAAACCCGTTGCCCAATACATTGATATGAAAAAAAGCAGTTACCGTTTGTTGAACTTGTAATGATTGTTCTTGAAGTGGATCACTCAGCCCCAATACTTGCAGGTAGCTAAGGGCTCTATTGCTAGTAAGTAATCTAGTCTTACTTGTTATTACCGGCCTGGAAGCTTTCTACTACAGGTATAATACGACACAAATTCAAGTAATTTTAAGTTTTACTCAGTATGTTTAAATTTTTGGATAGTTCAACTGACATTTCTAAGTATAAACAGTCCTGTACGGTTTGTGTAAGTCTGTCTTTTTAATGGAAGTGTTTTCAAACAGTTAAAAAGAGCTTCTCTGGCTCTATTTTAAATACAATGAAGCAAAAAATCGTTACACCAAAAAGTAATTAAATTTCGGGATTTCATTTGTCTTGGTAACACATTTAAGTGCGTGACATTGCAATATCACAAGTAAGTGTAAGCGGGAGATAAGCCATTGGTAATGTCTAATGCTGGTACATTAACACCCGGTGTAACCACCAGAATGTTGAATGTAAGCGCGCAAACGTGTATGTATTGTGCGTTACAGGTGCCGAATGACAGTTTGTGAGACGCAGTTCCATGTCTGTTGCACGCGGTTGGTCTATACAGGGACTGTTAATCTGCTTGTGGATGATGGTAGAGTTGTCATCTGACAATTTCCGATGTGTGATTTACTGGAGACAGTTCTAGTAATCAAACAGGCCAAAGTAACATGTCAATACTCTGTAGATTACGTTGGACTACAACAGTGGTGTCTGGGCGAGTGTTATGCTGTTGGGAAACAACCGCTAGAATTTTCTTCATGATTGGAAGCACAACAGGTCGGATCACAAGATGGACGTACAGATCTGTATCCAGTGTGCGTAGGATAACCAAAACAGTGGTCTTTCTGTCATACGAAATAGCAACCCATATCGTCATTCCAAGAGTAAGTCCATTGTGGGTAGCATGCAGTCAGGTTGGTTGTTGGACCTCAACTGACCTACTTGAAACCAACATATAGCCATCAATGGCGCCGAGGCCGAAGCAACTTTCACAACAAACCCCCATTCTGCTTTACCATGAGTCTCACAAATGGCGGTTGTTTGTGGTTTGTGGAATACACGATATAGGTTGCCTGGCTCGGAGTTGTCCTTGAAGTAACCGATTTGTATCGGTTGTGTCACTGTGATGCCAACTTCTGCTCAGCTTTCTACTGCACATGCAGTACGATGCGCCAGAGCCATATGCCGGAAACGATCTCTTTCTCTCCTGGTAGTGCCACTTTTCCTACAGGAGCGCGGTCTTCTTGCGACTGTAGATTTTGAGCACCACTGCTAGCAGTCATATGCAGCGGCAACATCCCTGTCAAGTCTTCTTGCAGTGTCGTAGACGAACATCCGTCTCCTCGTAACGTTCTTACATGAAATCGTTCAAACTCAGTGAGATGCTGATAACGATTTCTTTGTCGCCATAAGGCGTTCTTGACTAACATAATCTCAAGCCCACCCGGTTAGCTGTGCGGTGTAACGCACTGTTTTCCAGGCGGGAAGGCGTGAAGGTCCCCGCCACGAATCCGCCAGATAGATTATTGTCTGGGTCCGGTGTTCCGGCCAGTCTGTGAATGGTTTTTAAGGCGGTTTTCCATCTGGCTCGGCGAATGCGGGCTGGTCCCCCTTATTCCACCTCACTTACACTATGTCGGCGATTGCTGACAAACACTTTCTCCACGTACGCGTATACCACAATTACTCTATCTCGCAAACGTTGGGGCTACACTCGTCTGGTGTGAAACCTTCCCGACGGGTCTACTGGGGGCCGAACCGCAAAGTAACCCTAGGTTCGATATGGGGCGACGGTGGGGTGAGTGGACAGCTGAAGCCTGTTGTGCGGTTGTGAGCCATTGAAGGCTTGTGAACACTGAGGGCTACGGCGGGGACATAGCCTCTCCGACGTTTCTAGGTATCCAGTTCCACTCAATACATTAGGATACAACATCAACTCACCAAGTCAGCCCACGAGGGTGACTAACGCTCACGGTCGTTACAGCGTGTATTTGAATCAAATCTGATTTGCATCCACACAGTGACGCTACTTTCGCCACTTTAATGCGAGTAATATATCTTTGAACACATATCACCTTTCAGATGTAGAAACACGCCCGCCTCCCAACTTTACAGCTTCTTCTTCGTGTTGCGATTTTTCTTTCGTTCAGTGTCTTTCAAGAGCAAGTCTTATATTATCCAGTAAGTTGGAGTGATTATTAGCACTTATGCCAATACGTGGATGCAGATTAATCTGCTTTATGGAAGGAATTTGAAGTAATATCACAATAGGTATGCGCTAACGCTTTTCTCTTCGTTTCTTCACAGCTGTCCCGTTATCCTACTGCCTCAATAACGAATCAGAAATGCGAGGAGTATCTTGGTGAGGGCACAGAGCGTAATCTACCACAGACAAACCGGGGAATGAAGTCAAGAAAATAATGGAAGGTGCATGTAGAATAATCAAAATTTAAATCAGAATAAGATGAAATGACAAAAAGCTCTTACAGCTTGTGACCCACTCTCTCAGATCAAATAACACATGCACAGAA
Source organism: Schistocerca gregaria (assembly GCF_023897955.1). Classification (NCBI taxonomy): domain Eukaryota; kingdom Metazoa; phylum Arthropoda; class Insecta; order Orthoptera; family Acrididae; genus Schistocerca; species Schistocerca gregaria. The sequence continues at coordinate 577,362,093 of NC_064922.1, forward strand.
AACAATCACTCTCACTAGTTCACGTGAAATTTGGATTCTTATACGTCACCTTTAGACAAACTACAAGGCCATCACTATTGGTGTAAGAAGACAAAGGAAGGAAAAAAAAACCAGTAAATTCTCGATGCGCGCACAAAGTGTGCACCAGAGACAGTTTATATAGTTGGTGCAGAATGGCCGTTGCACCACATGATACGCTGATGCCGCTACTACCGACCCGTTTTGCAGTAGTTTAACACGATTCACTCTGAAAGAGTGTTTATCTGAATAGATTACGACAGCTTCCGGCACACTCATCGATAAAGTTATATTTCTGGCTTTCTCTGTTCCTGTCGTTTTCAGATCAAAGTCTAATTACCAAAGTCAAAGATGTGATATCCACATTCACACTAACGCTCTCCTCACCAGGTACTCGCTCACAGGGTAGTTGTCCCCTTAATGTGCTAATAAATGATATGCCACATACCGACAGCAAATAGTGAAGTATAAATGACATACATTTGCAATGGAATTACAATATCCGTACAGTGGCGTCAGCTCTGACTTTCACACATAAACCTGCAGCACACATAATCCGCTTAGATACTTCGTGTCATCTTAATGTTAACCACCCATGAAGGCAGAACTTAGTGTACCACTATATGGGATGTGGTAATAGTTTTTCAATAATAATTTTATCTTAAATCTCCCGTTGATCTGTCTTTGAATCAAAAAGCAATATGTGACTGTGAATCCACCTTAATGCAAAATATTTTTGTTATTTATTTCTACACAAACTACTTTCAGCGACAATATTACCATCATCTGTGGGTTCTTTAATTCTAAAACACGAAAAAGTATCACATTTATGGACATTTTAAAACATTATTACATGTGTACTGTTTGGTTCCAAATAATGTTTTTGTGAATAGTTTCATAATATCTCATCTACTTTACGTAGCAGCATGGTGCTCACAATTTTTGCCGCTGTTTTCGGCATTTTTTTGTTTTTTTTCTAGGCGTTTTCGTCGCCATACATCATGTCATGTGCAACTGTATGAGTGACTATTAGTTAACAAGTAGGAAAACCTGAACTCTTAAAAAGGAACTAGGCAAAAAAGATACAAAAGAATCCTAACAAGTCTTCCGAAATTCCACAAATCTTTTGTCCCGGCCAGCCCAATTGGTGAGTTCAGAAAAGCCCCATCTCCGGAGACTTTTGAGGAGATTTTGAAGGGTTTCCCCATCTAGGAAGCTACATGCACACGTCGATACAGAAAACACCAACATAGGAAAACAGAAGCCTCAGAAACACAGGAGACATAATAGAGAAAATTGAGAACATTGCATGGGAGCTTAATTAAAAAGGCATTTAGTAGCTGTGTGACCAGTTGCGAAGTCTCGTAACCGGTTGGCCCTGAGTAGTATCAATAGACAATCAGTCTGCATAAAATAACAGTAAGGAATGACAAGTAATATCCGTTAACACAATTGATTAATTAAGTCCCCTACAACTATAAAACCTACGAAACAACAAAGCACAAGTGTAACTTCTGTACGTGGTAGTGTGATTCAACGTACATGTATCTGGCTCTGTTCTTCCTCAATACGACAAAATATTTTAAACACCATTTACGATGAACTAATTGAAAACCAGAAATACTATAACTGCACATAGAAACCAGAATTACAGGTCTAATACAGGAACATGAGCCAGATGCTTTGTTGACTGAACCTGTGACCTAGAGGCATTGTCATTAAAGAAATGTGAAATAATTTTTTTACCTCAATATATATTGACGAAAAATACACTGCCATCATTGCAACATCTTCCATCTATACATTACACCAACCGAATAGCATCTATTCTGTCGCCCAACAGAACAAAAACTGCACTCGACATCCTCTGAACTAGTACTGCTCTCGACATCCTCTCAACAAGTACTGCCCACAGCAACGTCTGAACTACAACTGCACCAGTGGAGACGGTGGAATAATAATCTTTGGCGCATTCTCTGGCGCTGTGACTCAGTGTAGCCACTCTCCATATGCCCCTCCTCCACGGGCTAGAATTGATGGTATTTTTTCCACGCATTGGGGGTGAAAAAACCGCCAAATTCGTCCAAAAAACACAGAAAAAAATAAAAGATGATATTAATAAGTAAATTTAACAGAAGTAAATAAAATTTGGCTTTGCACTGACCCTTCAATAACCCAATAGAAAAAATACAGTAAGGAATACGAGTTCTTGCATATATGTTATTCTACATTATAGTTTACACGAGTATTATTTGTCAGGATAGTTAAACAGTTAAATCAATGCTACCAGCAATGACGAATAGGTGCAGGGAAGAGTCTCATAACATTTTATAAACAGTAAATACACAAAAAACCAGTTTACACAAATATTCACATAAATTATTTACAATAAATTCAATAAACCAGTAGCACTCCTCAGAGTAGTTGATATTCCCAACAGTGGAACCCAGCAACGGCCAACAGGTGCAAATAGCAGACACATAACATTACATCAGCAATATTTAAACAGCTCCAACAGTGGCACCCTGCAATGTTGAACAGGTGCACACAGCAACAAGTCACATTATTTCAGTAGAAGCAGATCCATCAGTGCTACCCAGTAATGTTGAACAGGTGCAGACAGCAACAAGTGACATTATCTAAGTAGCAGTAGTTCCAACAGTGGCGCCCAGCAACGTTGACAGATGCAGACAGCAACAAGAGTCATCATTTCAGTAGAAGCGTTTCCATCAGTAGCACTCAGCAATGCTGAACAGATGCAGACAGCAACAAGTGACATTAGTTCAGTAGAAGCAGTTCCATCAGTGGCACCCAGAAATATTGAACAGGTGCAGACAGCGACAAGTGACATCAATTCAAGGGAAGGAGTTCCATCAATGGCACCCAGCAATGTTGAACAGCTGCAAACAGCAACAACTGACATCATTTCACTAGTATCAGTTCCATCAGTAGCACCCAGCAATGTTGAACAGTTGGAGACAGCAACAGGTGACATTATTTCAGTGTTAGCAGTTCCTTCAGTGGTACACAGTAATGTTGAACAGGTGCAGACAGCAACAAGTGACATCAGTTCAGTAGAAGCACTTCCATGAGTATCACCCAGCAATGCTGAACAGGTGCAAACAGCAACAAGTGACAACAACTCAGTAGAAGCAGTTCCATCAGTGGCACCCAGCAATGTTGAACAGGTGCAGACAGCAACAAGTCACATTATTTCAAGAGAAGCAGATCCATCAGTACCCAGTAATGTTGAACTGGTGCAGACAGAACCAAGTGACATTCTTTCAGTAGAAGCAGTTCCATCAGCAGTACCCAAAAATGTTGACCAGGTGGTGACAGCAACAAGTGACATCAATTCAGTAGAAGCAGTTCCATTAGTGTCACCAAGCAAAGTTGAACAGGTGCAGACAGCAACAAGTCACATTATTTCGGTAGAAGCAGATCCATCAGTAGCAACTAGCAATACTGATCATGTGCAGACAGCAACAAGTGACATTATTTAAATAGAAATAGTTCCACGAGTGGCACCCAGTAATGTTGGACAAGTGTATACAGCAATAACTAACATTATCTCAGTAGTAGCAGCTCCAAAAGTGACACCCAGCAATGTTGACAGGAGCAGATAGCAACAAGTGACATTATTACAGTAGAAGCAGATCCATCAGTGGCACCCAGTAATTTTAAACAGGTGCATACAGCAACAAGTGACATTATTTCACTAGAAGCAGATCCATGAGTGGCACCCAGCAATGCTGAACAGGTGGAGATGGCAACAAGTGACATAAATTCACTCGATGCAGCGGCACCCAGCAATGCTGAAAAGGTGCAGACAGCGACACGTCACATTGTTTCAGTAGAAGCAGTTCCATCAGCAGCACTCAGCAATGCTGAACATGGGAGACACCACAAGTGACATCAGTTCAGTAAAAGCAGTTCCATCCGTGGTACCCACATATGTTGAACAGGTGCAGACAGCAACAAGTGACATTATTTCAGTACAAGCAGTTCCATCAGTGGCAACCAGCAATGTTGAACAGGTGCAGACAGCAAGAAGTCACATTATTTCAGTAGAAGCAGATCTATCAGTGTCACGCAATAATGTTGAACAGGTGCATACAGCAAAACGTGACATTATCTCAGTGGCAGTAGTTCCAACAGTGGCACCCAGCAACGTTGACAGGTGCACACAGCAACAAGTGACATCATTTCAGTAGGAGCAGTTCCATCAGTGGCACCCAGTAATGTTGAACAGTTGCAGACCACAACATGTGACATCAATTCAGTAGAAGCAATTCGATCAGTGGCTCCCAGCAATGTTGAACGTGTGCAGGCAGTAACAAGTGACATCAATTCAGGAGAAGCAGTTCCATCAGTCTCACCCAGCAATGTTGAACAGGTGATGACAGCAACTAGTGACATCATTACAGTAGAAGCAGTTCCATCAGTCTCACCCAGCAATGTTGAACAGGTGCAGACAGCAACTAGTGACATCATTACAGTAGAAGCAGTTACAACAGTGGCACCCTGCAATGTTGAACAGGTGATGACAGCAACTAGTGACATCATTACAGTTGAAGCAGTTCCATCAGTGGCACCCAGTTATGTTGAACAGGTGCAAACAGCAACAAGTGACATCAATTCAGTAGAAGCAGTTCCATCAGTGGCACCCAGCAATGTTGAACAGATGCAGACAGCAACAAGTCAAATTATTTCAGTAGAAGCAGTTTTATCAGTGGCACCTAGTCATGTTGAACAGGAGGAGACAGCATCACATTATTTCAGTAGAAGCAGTTCCCTCAGTAGTACCCAGCAATGCTGACCAGGTGGAGACAGCAACAAATGATATCAATTCAGTGGAAGCAGTTCCATTAGTGTTACCAAGCAAAGTTGAACAGGTGCATACAGCCATATTTCACGTTATTTCAGTAGAAGCAGATCCATCACTGTTGTTGTTGTTGTGGTGTTCAGTCCTGAGACTGGTTTGATGCAGCTCTCCATGCTACTCTGTCCTGTGCAAACTTCTTCATCTCCCAGTACCTACTGCAACCTACATCCTTCTGAATCTGCTTAGTGTATTCATCTCCTGGTCTCCCTCTACTCTTTTTACCCTCCACACTGGCCTCCATTACTAAACTGGTGATCCCTTGATGCCTCAGAACATGTCCTACCAACCGATCCCTTCTTCTGGTCAAGTTGTGCCACAAACTTCTCTTCTCCCCAATCCTATTCAATACTACCTCATTAGTTATGTGATCTACCCATCTAATCCTCAGCATTCTTCTATAGCACCACATTTCGAAAGCTTCTATTCTCTTCTTGCCTAAACTATTTATCGTCCATGTTTCACTTCCATACATGGCTACACTCCATACAAATACTTTCAGAAAATACTTCCTGGCACTTAAGTCTGTACTCGATGTTATCAAATTTCTCTTCTTCAGAAACGCTTTCCTTGCCATTGCCAGTCTACATTTTGTATCCTCTCCGCTTCGACCATCATCATTTATTTTGCTCCCCAAACAGCAAAACTCATTTACTACTTTAAGTGTCTCATTTCCTAATCTAATTCCCTCAGCATCACTCGACTTAATTCCACTACATTCCATTATCCTCGTTTTGCTTTTGTTGATGTCATCTTATATCCTCCTTTCAAGACACTGTCCATTCCATTCAACTGCTCCTACAAGTCCTTTGCTATCTCTGACAGAATTACAATGTCATCGGCGAACTTCAAAGTTTTTATTTCTTTTTCGTGCATTTTAATACCTACTCCGAATTTTTCTTATGTTTCCTTTACTGCTTGCTTAATATACAGATTGAATAACATCGGGGAGAGGCTACAACCCTGTCTTCATCCACTGCTTCTCTTTCATGTCCCTCGACTCTTATAACAGCCATCTGATTTCTGTACAAATTATAAATAGCCTTTCGCTCCCTCTATTTTACCCTTGCCACATTTAGAATTTGAAAGAGATTATTCCAGTCAACATTGTCAAAAGCTTTCTCTAAGTCTAGGAATGCTAGAAACGTAGGTTTGCCTTTCCCTAATCTAGCTTCTAAGATAAGTGGCAAGGTCAGTATTGCCTCACGTGTTCTAGTATTTCTACAGAATCCAAACTGATCTTCCCCGAGGTCGGCTTCTACTAGTTTTTCCATTCGTTTGTAAAGAATTCGTGTTAATATTTAGCAGCTGTGGCTTATTAAACTGATTGTTCGGTAATTTTCACATCTGTCAACACGTGTTTTCTTTAGGATTGGAATTATTATATTCTTCTTGAAGTATAAGGGTATTTCGCCTGTATCATACATCTTGCTCCCCACGGGGCAGAGTTTTGTCAGGACTGGCTGTCCCAAGGCTGACAGTAGTGATCTATCACTAGCAACCAGCAATACTGAACATGTGCAGGCAACAAAAAGTGACATTATTTCAGTAGAAGCAGTTCCATCAGTGGCAAACAGCAATGTTGAACAGGTGCAGACAGCAACAAGGCACATTATTTCAGAAGAAGCAGATCCATCAGTGTCACGCAATAATGTTGGACAGGTCCATACAGCCAAAAGTGACATTATCTCAGTGGCAGTAGTTCCAACAGTGGCACCCAGCAACGTTGACAGGTGCACACAGCAACAAGTGTCATCATTTCAGTAGAAGCAGTTCCATCAGTAGCACTCGGCAATGCTGAACAGGTGGAGACATCAACAAGTGACATCAGTTCAGTAGAAGCAGTTCCATCAGTGGCACCCAGCAGTGTTGACAGGTGCAGACAGTAACAAGTGACATCATTTCAATAGAAGCATTTCCATCAATGGAACCCAGCAACGTTGGACAGGTGCAGACAGCAACAAGTCACATTATGTCAATAGAAGCAGATCCATCAGAGGCACCCAGTACTGATGAACAGGAGCAGACAGCAACAAGTGACATCAATTCGGTAGAAGCAGTACAATCAGTGGCACGCAGCAATGTTGAACATCCATAGACACCATCAAGTGACATCAATTCAGTAGAAGCAGTTCCATCAGTGGCACCCAGAAATGTTGGACAGATGCAGACAGCAACAAGTCACATTCTTTCAGTACAAGCAATTCAATCACTGGCACACTGTAATGTTGAACAGGTGCATACAGCAACAAGTGACATTATCTCAATAGCAGTAGTTCCAAGAGTTGCACCCAGCAGCGTTGACAGGTGCAGACAGCAACAGGTGACAAATTTCAATAGAAGCAGTTCCATCAGTCGCACCCAGGTATGTTGAACATGTGATGACAGCAACAAGTGACATCAATTCAGTAGAAGCAGTTCCATCACTGTCACCCAGTAATGTTGAAAAGATGCAGACAGCTACAAGCGACATCGGTTCAGTAGAAACAGTTACATTAGTGGCACCCAGTAATGTTGAACAGGTGCACACAGCAACAGGTGACATCATGTCAGTAGAAGCAGTTCCATCAGTGGCACCCAGCAATGATGAACAGGTGCAACAAGCAACAAGTCACATTTTTCCCATAGGCACGCAGTAATGTTGAACATGTGCAGACAACTACAAGCGACATCTATTCAGTAGAAGCAGTTCCATCAATGGCACACGGTAATATTGAACAGGTGCATACAGCAACAAGTGACATTATCTCAATAGCAGTAATTCCAAGAGTGGCACCCAGCATCGTTGATAGGTGCAGAAAGCAACAGTTGACATCATTTCAGTAGAAGCACTTCAATCCGTGGCACCGAGCAATGTCAAACAGGTGCAGACACCATCAAGTGACGTCAATTCACTAGAAGCAGTTCCATATGTGGCTCCCAGCAATGTTGAACAAGTGCAGACAGCAACAAATGACATTATCTCAGTAGCAGTGTTTCTAACAGTTGCACCCAGCAACACTGACAGGAGCAGACAGCAACAAGTGACATCATTTCAGTAGGAGCAGTTCCTTAAGTAGCACCCAGTAATGTTGAACAGTCGCAGACATCAAGAAGTGACATCAATTCAGTAGAAGCAATTCAGTCAGTGGCTCCCAGCAATGTTGAGCATGTGCAGACAGCACAAGTGACATAAATTCAGTAGAAGCAGTTCCATCAGTGGCACCCAGCAATGTTGAACACGTGATGACAGCAACAAGTGACATCATTTCAGTAGAAACAGTTCCATCAGTGGCACCCAGCTATATTGACAGTTGCAGACCACTACAAGTGACATCAATTCAGTAGAAGCAGTTCAATCAGTGGCACCCACCATTGTTCAACAGCTGCAGTCAGCAACGAGTTACATCATTTCAGTAGAAGCATTTCCATCAGTAGCACCTAGCAATGCTGAACAGGTGCAGACTTAAACAAGTGACATTATTTAGTAGTAGCAGTTCCATCAGCGGCACCCCTAATGTTGAACAGGTGGAGACAGCAACAGGTCACATCAATTCATTAGAAGCAGCTCCATCAGTGTCACCCAGTAATGTTGAACAGGTGCAGACAGCAACAAGTGACATCGGTTCAGTAGAAACGATTCCATCAGTTGCACCCAGTAATGTTGAACCGTGCAGACAGCAAACAAGTTACATCAGTTTAGTAGAAACAGTTCAATCAGTGGCACCCAGCAATGCTTAACACGTGCAGACAGCGTCAAGACACATCAATTCAGTAGAAGCATTTCCATCTGTGGCACCCACCAATGTTGAACAGATGCAGACAGCAAAAAGTGACATCATTTCAGTAGAAGCAGTTCCATCAGTGGCACCCAGTAACGTTGAAAAGGTGCAGACAGCAACAAGTGACATCGGTTCAGTAGAAACAGTTCTATCAGTAGCACACAGTAATATTGAACAGGTGCATACAGCAACAAGTTACATCGTTTCAGTAGAAACAGAACCATTAGTGGCAGCCAGCAATGTTTAACAAGTGACGACAGCGACAAGTCACATCAATCCTGTACAAGCACTACCGTCAGTGGCACCCACCAATGTTGAACAGCTGCAGGCAGCAACAAGTGACATCTGTTCTGTGATAACAATTCCATCAGTGGCACCCAGTAATGGTGAACGGTGAGGACAACAACAAGTTACATCGGTTCAGTAGAAACAGTTCCATCAGTGGTACCCAGCAATTCTTAACAAGTGCAGACAACGACAAGTCACATCCATACAGTAGATGCAGTTCCATCAGTAGCACCCACCACTGTTGAACAGCTGCAGCCAGCAACAAGTGACATCAATTCAGTTGATGCAGTTCCATCAGTGGCACCTACCAATATTGAATAGCTACAGACAGCAGCAAGTGAGATCATTTCAGTAGAAACAGTTCCATCAGTAGCACTTAGTATTGCTGAACAGGAGCAGACATCAACAAATGACATCCTTTCAGTTGTAGCAGTTCCATCAGTGGCACCCGTAAGGTTGAACAGTTGGAGACAGAAACATGTAACCTCAATTTAGTAGAAGCAGTTCATCAGTGTCACCCAGCAATCTTGAGCAGGTGCAGACAGCGATGAGTGACATCATTTCAGTAGAAGCAGTACCATCAGTGGTACCCAGTAATGTTGAACAGATGCGGACAACAACAAGTGACATCGAGACAGTAGAAGCAGTTTAATCAGTGGCACCCAGCAATCTTGAGCAGGTGCAGACAGCAACAAGTAACATCATTTCATTAGAAACAGTTCCATCAGTGGCACCCAGTAAAGTTGAATAGGTGCAGACTGCCACAGGTGGCATAGGTTCAGTAGAAACACTTCGATCAGTGACACCCAGTAATGTTGAACATTTGCAGACAGCAACAAGTTACATCGGTTCAGTAGAAACAGTTCCATCAGTGGCACCCAGCAATTCTTAATATGTGCAGACAGCGCCAAGTCACATCAATTCAGTAGAAGCAGTTCCATCTGTGGCTCCCAGCAATGATGAACAGGTGCAGACAACAACAAATCACATTATTTCAATATAAGCAGATCCATCAGAGGTAGCCAGTAATGTTGAACAAGTGCATAAAGCAACAAGTGACAGTGTCACAGTAGCAGTAGTTCCAACAGTGGCACCCAGCACCGTTGAAAGGTGCAGACAGCAACAAGTGACATCATTTTAGTAGTAGCAGTTCCATCAGTGGCATCTGTAATGTTGAACAGATGGGGACAGCACAGGTGACATCAGTTCAGTAGCAGCAGTTCCATCAGTGCCCCCCCCCAGTAATGTTGAACATGTGCATACAGCAACAACTGACATTATCTCAGTATCAGCAGTTCAAACAGTGGTACCCATCAATTTTGACAGGTGCAGTCAGCAATAAGTGACATCATTTTAGTAGAAGCAGTTCCATCAGTCACACCCTTTAATGTTGAACAGGTGCAGACAGCAATAAGTGACAACATGTCAGTCGAAGCAGTTCCATTAGTGGCACCCAGCAATGTTGAACAGGTGGAGACAGCATAAGTGACATCATATCAGTAGAAGCATTTCCATCAGTGGCACCCAGTAATGTTGAACAGGTTCTGAGAGCAACAACTGACCTCATTTCAGTAGAAGCAGTTCAATCAGTGGCACCCAGTAACGTTGACCAGGTGCAGGTAACAGTCCATAACATTCACCAGCAATAATTACATAGTTCATAAGAGTTCCTCAGCAGAAATTGAACATTTCCAAGTGGCACCCAGCAATGTTATTAAGTGTAAGCTCGAACAACACTTTGAATGCACACACAATTGCTTTTACAAAATTATTATCAATGGTCTTACACTAAACATACAAATTATAATAAACACACAAAGGATATCAGATAATTGTCATATTATCTATTACAAATACACAAATATCAGTAAATCTATAATATTTATGTTTGTCAGTGCAAGCCACAACATACAAGTAAAATAATATTTAGGAGGATGGTCGGTACCAATTATTTGGGATTAAGATAGGAAAACACACAAAACACACTCACTCATCTTTCATCCACATATTAAGTACTACTGTGTAACTGAATAGTAATACCTGTAACTGTGTAAATGCAATTCTGTCAAAATTTTATCTTCAACATGTGTAACAAGTAGTAGTGGCAGCTGTGTATAACAGTCAATAATTGTTAGTCAACGTCTTAGTCATCATGTCAAGACCAATGTTTGCGAAGCCAAATCAAAATGCGCTGTTGCTGAACAACTGTCAGTGTTCCAAGGTGCAAATACTTCCTCTCTCCAAAAAAAAGTATATACCGTTTATCGATTTAACGAAGTGTGTGTGTAGACAATTTTCCTTCCACTTGAGTGTTCTAGTCTCCATCCTCATCCTTCTTGTTCCATATAAACCAACAAAAAAATGCACCTCACTTACTTTACCTCTTATCCACCAAAACTCCATTAATCATCAGCATCACATAATCTGAATACTTCAATAATACCTCTTCAATACGTCGATACATATAAACCTTATCACCAATATCATTTCACTTACATAACAACTCTTTTCTCTAGTCAGTCTCCTCGAACAACTACAGATAAAATCTTAGTGCAATCTTCAATTCATCATCCCATACAACCCGAAGACACAATGACCACACACAGCCTCTGTGTAATCCACCTGAGCCAAATATTCTACTCATTATGAATTATAAAATACATTTTGGTTACCTTGTCCACCATAAAATAAAAGAAATGCGTACATGACCTCTAACAGCCTTCAGTTTGAATAACTTTCAGTAAGCAGGTGCAAGTCCGTAGTATGAATGATCACATAAGACTTTGAATGAATAAATCGTAATATTTCACACTGTGTACACCACTTCAAGAATCATGGAAAAACAGAAGCAAACATATGGAGTATTTCTTTGTATCAAGTGTCACTTGCTACTTCAATGGCTCACGAAGAATGCAGTGTAGTAACTGTCAATGGTCTAAAGCTAGTTTTGGTATTTCATGTCGTTAGCTTCCTTAATATTAGCATACATTTATACAGCTTCCATAAAACCTCCAGTTCATTTGACTTCAATGAAGTTTCTTGTACCAACGTAGTTCGTAGAATTATAGCAGTTCATTTTCTTATCTTAAAATATAAAGCACTGAGCGTAAGCATAACATGCAATAGCGAGTATATTTAGCAGTAGAGACAGAATGTCAGCAAGTGGATGCAGCAAAGTCCCTACAACGAGGGTCTGCCAAGCGAACAATCTATAATCAATACCATAGTGTGACCTAAACTCCATGTTCGTACACAGTATATCAGCATTTCTATATACCAAATTATAGAGCAGTTATGACAACAAAACAGAAATGTCTAAATATGAAACCCATAAGCAAAGCAGCAAATATATACCTTACATAACAAATAGGTTATTAGCATCATATCAGCATAAGCAAATAAACATTTATATCTAATCTCAATAAGTAAACATGAAGGCGCAAGCAGATAAATCACAATGTGTGACTTACATACATAACCATATCAGCACAACTAATCGGGTGACAATAATAATTTAATGAAATAGGCACAGAAGGCTCATAATAAAAAAAATTACATCAGTGAAAAAGCACAGCAGCCAAACGATGCATAATACACTCCTGAAAATTGAAATAAGAACACCGTGAATTCATTGTCCCAGGAAGGGGAAACTTTATTGACACATTCCTGGGGTCAGATACATCACATGATCACACTGACAGAACCACAGGCACATAGACACAGGCAACAGAGCATGCACAATGTCAGCACTAGTACAGTGTATATCCACCTTTCGCAGCAATGCAGGCTGCTATTCTCCCATGGAGACGATCGTAGAGATGCTGGATGTAGTCCTGTGGAACGGCTTGCCATGCCATTTCCACCTGGCGCCTCAGTTGGACCAGAGTTCGTGCTGGACGTGCAGACCGCGTGAGACGACGCTTCATCCAGTCCCAAACATGCTCAATGGGGGACAGATCCGGAGATCTTGCTGGCCAGGGTAGTTGACTTACACCTTCTAGAGAACGTTGGGTGGCACGGGATACATGCGGACGTGCATTGTCCTGTTGGAACAGCAAGTTCCCTTGCCGGTCTAGGAATTGTAGAACGATGGGTTCGATGACGGTTTGAATGTACCGTGCACTATTCAGTGTCCCCTCGACGATCACCAGAGGTGTACGGCCAGTGTAGGAGATCGCTCCCCACACCATGATGCCGGGTGTTGGCCCTGTGTGCCTCGGTCGCATGCAGTTCTGATTGTGGCGCTCACCTGCACGGCGCCAAACACGCATACGACCATCATTGGCACCAAGGCAGAAGCGACTCTCATCGCTGAAGACGACACGTCTCCATTCGTCCCTACATTCACGCCTGTCGCGACACCACTAGAGGCGGGCTGCACGATGTTGGGGCATGAGCGGAAGACGGCCTAACGGTGTGCGGGACCGTAGCCCAGCTTCATGGAGATGGTTGCGAATGGTCCTCGCCGATACCCCAGGAGCAACAGTGTCCCTAATTTGTTGGGAAGTGGCGGTGCGGTCCCCTACGGCACTGCGTAGGATCCTACGGTCTTGGCGTGCATCCGTGCGTCGCTGCGGTCCGGTCCCAGGTCGATGGGCACGTAAACCTTCCGCCGACCACTGGCGACAACATCGATGTACTGTGGAGACCTCACGCCCCACGTGTTGAGCAATTCGGCGGTACGTCCACCCGGCCTCCCGCATGCCCACTATACGCTCTCGCTCAAAGTTGTTCAACTGCACATACGGTTCACGTCCACGCTGTCGCGGCATGCTACCAGTGTTAAAGACTGCGATGGAGCTCCGTATGTCACGGCAAACTGGCTGACACTGACGGCGGCGGTGCACAAATGCTGTGCACCTAGCGCCATTCGACGGCCAACACCGCGGTTCCTGGTGTGTCCGCTGTGCCGTGCGTGTGATCATTGCTTGTACAGCCCTCTCGCAGTGTCCGGAACAAGTATGGTGGGTCTGACACACCGGTGTCAATGTGTTCTTTTTTCCATTTCCAGGAGTGTATAATATATCTGATAGTTTTTAGTATCTCCAGGATTCTTCCATGTATACAACTTTCTTTTATGGTTCTTGAACCAAATGTTAGCTATGATTAAGTTATGATCTTTGCAAAATTCTGCCAGACGGCTTCCTCTTTCATTTCCTAGTCCCAGTCCATATTAACCTACTATGTTTCCTTCTCTCCCTTTTCCTAATGTCGTTTTCCAGTCACCAATGACAAATTTTCGTCTCCCTTCACTACCTGAATAATTTCTTTTATCTCATCATACATTTCTTCAATTTCTTCGTCACCTGCAGAGCTAGTTGACATATAAACTTGTACTACTGTAGTAGGCATGGGCTTCGTGGCTATCTTGGCCACTATAATACGTTCACTATGCTGTTTGTAGTATCTTACCCGCACTTTTTTTTGTTCATTTTAAACCTACTCCTTCAGTACCCCTATTTGCTTTTGTATTTATAACCCTGTATTTACCTGACCAGAAGTCTTGTTCCTCCTGCCACACCAGCATCTCGTGGTCGTGCGGTAGCGTTCTCGATTCCCACGCCCGGGTTCCCGAGTTCGATTCTCGGCAGGGTCAGGGATTTTCTCTTTCTCGTGATGGCTGGGTGTTGTTGTGATGTCCTTAGGTTGGTTAGGTTTAAGTAGTTGTAAGATCTAGGGGACTGATGACCGTAGATGTTAAGTCCCATAGTGCTCAGAGCCATTTGAACCTCCTGCCATAGAACTTCACTAATTCCCACCATATCTAACTTTAACCTATCCATTTCCCTTTTTAAATTTTCTAACGTACCTGCCTGATTAAGGGATCTGGCATTCCAAGCTCCGATCCGTAGAATGCCAGTTTTTTTCTCCTGACAACGGCATACTCTTGAGTAGTCCCTGCCTGGAGATCCGAATGGGGGACTATTTTACCTCCGCAATATTTTACCCACGAGGACGCCATCATCATGTAACCATACAGTAAAGCTGCATGCCCTCGGGAAAAATTACGGCTCTACTTTTCCCCTGACTTTCAGCCGTTCGCAGTACCGCAACAGCAAGGCCGTTTTGGTTATTGTTACAAGGCCAGATCAGTCAATCATCCAGACTGTTGCCCCTGCACCTACTGAAAAGGTTGCTGCCACTCTTCGGGAACCACACGTTTGTCTGGTCTCTCAACAGATACCCCTCCGTTTAGTAGTAGGAACAGCATAATTACAAATAGCGTCCAGTTTCTCTGGATCAGGAAGAATACCTTCTGTAAAAATAATATGACCAAGTAATTTCACCGGAAAACGACCTAATTCAGATATTTCCAAGTTCACTGTAATGCCAACTCTTGCAAAAATACGTATTAATGAATCCAAAATTCTGTTATGCTCATTCCAAGAACGTTTAGCAATGAGAATATCGTCAACATAAGCAGTAACATTGTCACGAAAATAAACAGGTAAAATGATGTTTAAACCACGAATGAATGCTGCTGAAGATACAGTAAGTCCAAACGGTAAGTTCCGAAATTGATAACAGTTACCAAAGGCTAAAAAGGAAGTGTATTTTCTACAATCAAGGTGAAGTTCTATTTGCCAAAAATTTGCGTGCATATCAATTGTGGATAAAACTTTAATTCCATGGAAATGTTGAAGATGTTCATCTAACTTTTGTGGTCAGTTTCTGGAATGATGATGTTATTTATCTGTCTGGAATCCTGAACCAAACGAATTGACGCATCCTTTTTAAGAACGACATGTAATGGGCTGGTATAAGGACTGACTGCTGGCTCAATAATGCCTTGATCTAACATGCATTGAAGTTCACTCTTAACGTTGTCTCTATAAGCCAAAGGAATGGCGTACGTTTTCCCCCGAAATGGTGTGTGTTCTTTTACTTTAAATAAATATTGTAAGTCTTGTATAGTTCCTGTGTGATGAGTACATGCTGTAGCATGTGAAGTCAAAATTTGGTGCAATTCTTCTCTTGCAACGTCATCTGTCACTTCAGATTTTTTAACCTTTTCATTAATTAATTCTTCACTATTAATTATACCATCCATCCCGTCTCTGTATCTATTGTCGTTGTCATGAACGAACACATTGTCGTCATAAGACTTAGCGAAAACATCAGAAGTAAGAAACCTTAAATATTTTGTGTCTGATTCAGATTTCGTTACACACTCGAAAAATATCCAACATCTCGGCATTCCGGCAACAGTCAAGTTCACACTTCCTACCTTAAAGTTTAAAATTGCCTTATATAAAGAAACTCCATACCTAATATAATTTGTGTACTGAGTAATGAAACAATAATAAAATTAGCAGAATATTCAATTCCTTGACAAATGAAATTTAAGTTGGTCTGTTGTTTCCACACTTTTTCCAGAAATAGCTCCTCGAGTTGTAGTTTTAGAAACAGGTAACACAGGACTGCTAACTAATAACATTTAATGGGCTCCCAGAATTTAAAACCTCAGTGAACATATTCTTACTAACGCACACTTCAATAACAGGACGTAAAAATTCATCTACATTATTCTCCTTTTCGTCCAGCAAAATATCTCTCACGTCTTCCAAGCCTAAGTAGTGTAATGTCGTTGTGTCATTACTTTCTGATCCGTCTATATTGGTGGCTGAAGCCGAAGCTACAAGTCTTTGTTGAATGTTTGCGTCTCGTCTTTGGTTATTTGCGTCATTTCGCGGTTCAATTTCTACGATTTGCACCTGTCTTTCTGGATTTGTATCACGTGGAGGATGCCAATTAGGTCCCTCCTGTCTGTTACATGTAAATTCTTGATTGTGTCTGTGAGTAAAATTTCTATTTTCCTGGCTATCTGCATGACTACTTCTTGTGTAATTTCGACTGTCACTTCTGAAATTATTGTTATACCTACTACCCTGGATATTTCTGTAGTAAAAGTTTTTACTAGTGTATGAATAATTTCTGTCTTGATGATACTGATTACTGTTTCCGTATGATTGATCATTCGGGTAGGAATTTCCGTAATTATAATTGTCTTTGTAATTCTATTAGAACGTGTGTCATTGTCATAAGGCTGGTATGTAGTGTCCTGTCTATTCCGTCTGTCGTTTTCAAAATTGCCGCTATAACGTGCGTTCCGATCATTATCCCTTTTCTCTGAAAATGTATTGTGATTAGCGTTACTAAAAAAATTACAAGAAGTTACGTCGTCGTTGTCATACTCAAGTTCTTGTAGCAAAGTCTTAAAAGTTTCAATGTCGTCTTTACATCTTCCGGCTAAAGCAATGTGTCTTATTGTGGCAGCTTAGTTAAACAAATGCGAATTCATTCAGTAGGCCTGTAAGTTTGGAAAGGAATTAATTCTTTCGATTCATGTCTTCAAAGTACTCTGCCGGCGTGCTGAACTCAGACTGTTTAAAATTACGCTGCATAATAAGACTATGTTTGACTCTGTCTTGCGTGTTTTCGGACCAATATGGGAGAGAAGTGCATGATAAAAATCATTTAAATTATTACAATCTCTAATAAGTGCGCACATGTGTGTCGCCGGTTCGTTTTCTAAATATCCAAACGTAGATTCCAGTTTGTGACTTAGTGGCCAATTTGGCGGATGTGCGTACATAAATTGATCTAACCATGAACATGGATGTATGTCATTATTAGAATTGCGAAAGACCTTAAATTTCCGAACAGTTAAAAAGTGTTTATAGTCAAAAATTTTGCCTTGTGGCGACAAAGACCTACCGCATTTGTCCCAATCCGAATTTCGATAATTGTCAAGTTAGCGCGCCTGGCGCTATCTTGTTGCATCTCGTCAATGAAATAAATTATTTTCTTCATAACCCGCTGCTATCGATGATTTTAAATTTATTCTACTGTCCGTTCCAATGATTTCGCTTTCAATTTGTTTAAGTTGCTTTCGTAACGCCTCAAATTAACGCGATCATTAAATTTTTCCTGATTTTCAACATGTTTGTTTATATTCCGGTACTCTTCTGCTTGTGCAAATGGCAATGGAGCTGTATCATCTGAATCTCTGTCCCCATTTAAACTAAGACTTGTCAATTTATCTGAAATCTCCTCAACTCTCTCCGTTAAGTCACCTATTTGTTCTTTCTGTTTATTTACGTCTTCCATAAGTGTCGCGACTTGGGTTTCAGTATTGACACATTTAGTAGTTAACTGTTCATATTGTTGTGGTAGGTTATTTATTCTGTCATTTGGTACGGATTCCTCGATTCTTTCAAATATTTCTTCCTTAACGTGTGCACGTGATAAATTTAACTCTGAAAATTTTTATACTATCACGAGATCTCTTTCTTCCTCTTCTCTATCCTGTTCCTTTTGTCTAATTTATATTGAAGTTAATCTAATATTGTGAGCATTCAAAATCGCTTGTACTTCTTCTCTAGTTTCTCTGTTTAATACATCTTTCATGTTTTCAAAACATGTCCCTATTCGTGAATCTAACCGTGTTGCCATTGTTCCCATCTCTGTTTTTAATTCAGATCCTACTTGTGTTTCCATTGTTCCCATATCAGTTTTAACTGTTCGTATTTGTGATCCCAAATTTAATATTGCACTCATCAGCTCCATATTAACTGGTTCGAAATTACTTTCGCCCCTAACATTTCCCGTAAAACTAACTTCCTTCGCCATAGCCGTAAAGCTATCTGTGTTCGATACTACTCCAGAATCTTCTATCGTTAATCTCGTATTCTGAAAATTTTCGGATTGTGAAAAACTGGTTCCGGACTATTTTCCCGGCTTATTAAATTGTTTCGTACTCCATTATTCACAATACTGTTCTCCTGTGTTGGCGAGTTCGCCATGTTAACAATTTCGTCATTCTGACTATCCACGATTTTTGCCATATTTCATCGATCATTTACAAAACATACAAAACTTGCCACTATACGAAAATTACACACAATATAGCACTTTATCACCAACAATACCATCCACACGAAATGTTTCCCGACAGCCACGATTAAAGAACAATTGAAATCGTCATAATTGCACAAAATTGTCAGACCCCTATACGACTCATCAAAAAATAAGTTCTACAAAAATACCATTAGAAGAACGACAAGACAACTACAAATGTTCAGTTACCAAATCTACACATGCAATACAGACTACAATTACTAAACTACGAATTACTAGAACAATACTACTGTCTGCTAATTTTACTATCGAAAGAATTCAAAGGGACGATCCGAAGCCGCAGTCACCACGTGCATGGGGGCTTAATTAAAAAGAAATAAATGCAATAATGCAATAACTTTAGTTGCACGTAATCTGATTGTATAAAATAAAAATAAAGAATGACAACAAATTTCCTTTAACACAATTGATTAATTAAGTCCCCTGGAACTAAAATAGCTACGAAACAACAAAGTACAAGTTCAACTGTTCTATGTGTGGTAGTGTGACTCAACGTACATGTATCTGGTACGGTTCATCCTCAATAAGACACGATATTTTTAACACCATTTACAATGAACTAATTGAAAAACCAGAAATACTATAACTGCACATAGAAACCAGAATTACAAGTCTAATACATTGACACGAGCCACATACTTTTTTGACTGAACCTGTGACCAAGAGGCATTGTCATTAAAGAAATGTAAAATTATTTTTTTTTACTTAAATATAAATATTGATGAAAAATACACTGTGATCACTGCAACATCGTCCATCTATATATTACACCAACTGAGCACCATCTACTCTATCGCCCAACAGAACAAAAACAGCACTCGACATCCTCTGAACTAGTACTGCTCTCGACATCCTCTCAACAAGCACTGCCCACGGCAACCTTTGAACTACTACTGCCCAGTGGAGGCGGCGGAATAATAATCTTTGGCGCAATCTCTGGCGCTGCGACTCAGTGTAGCCACCTTTCAACATAAACGTGGCCCCCCCCAGCAAAACTAGTCTCTTTTGACATTACATCCAGGCACACATACATACGCACAAATGAAACTATAAACATTTAAGAACAATAGGTAAAAAGCGAGAAATTCGCAGCCATACAAATAAATGAAATCTCATCCATTTTTGGCTAATTACGGAACACAGTACGGAACAACATTGTAAAATAAGAAGAGTACAAAATAATATACTAGAACTGAAATGTGGATGACATACTCTGTCTCATAGATAGATGAAACACCAAATAGGATAGAAGAGCTTTACAGTAACAAACACAGTACATCCACAAATCCACTTCACGATGGAAATATAAAAGAACTAACTTTCCTGGATCTTGCAATTACCATAAACAATAGTCAACATGAATTTTAGATCTCCAGAAAACCCACATCCACGATCACTGTGATTCATAGCTCATACAGCCACCTGACAATGCATAAATAAGCCAGCTTCACACACATGCTCCACAGCATAAACATAACACCTCTTAAACCAGAAAACTACACACTGGTATTGAATATAATCAAAAGATTACTGTTGGAAACGACTACTAAACAGACACTGTAAACCGGCTCAAGAAAAAGGGAAATGTAAAACATAACAGTAGTAGCCACCCACTCAAGAGCTCAACCAAAGGATCTGCAAACCCAGAACCAGAACACAGCAGATCAGACCACACTAGGAAATACAAACAGATGGTATGCATTAATATACAATAATAAAAGCAGCACATGGAACTGGAAACATGTAGAAAAAGCAGGGAATTTAGATAGGACTCAGAACGAACAACACAGTTTTACAAATACTAACGCCAGACCAAAGAATCTCAGACAAATTCAGCAACACTGGAATATACCGACTCACATGTAACTACTGTCAGGCTCAATACACAGAGAAACTTCCGAACAACGTACAAAGTGAGAGCTCTAAACAGTGAGAACACACTTTGCACTTTCGCAGAACACTCAATGCGTAAAAACTGCTACCCCACTAACATCGAAACTGATCCACACATTCTGAAACACAGAAACGGTCACACTGGAAACTGACAGTAGAAGAATAAATACAAATGGCCGTAGTGGAAGGGAAAATAGAATCAACGAAAACAATGCACATTATTACAATACATTACATATCGCTCGAAGAGAACTGACACAGAACATAGAGCAGGAAAACAGACACCCAGAATCACTCCTTCATCACACACGAACACAAGCATAAGAACCAGAAGTCGTCAGAACTCCCACTACAATTTCCATAAATTTCTCGCAATATCTAATAGCTTTTTCGCTACAAACGGAACAGCAAGGTTGAGTAATGTTTTGGCCTACGAACAAGCGGAGAAACTTATGTTTCCCTGTGTGGAAAAGGAGCTACAAACACTTAAAAGATCTTGAGCACATGACAAACTATGTAACAACCTAGAAGACACCTAAACCTTATCCTCGATACTACCACAATTTCAACTGTTTAACCTGGCATATATAACTTCGTGATTTGATATTTGATTGTTAACAGCCACTCATACAGTTGCAGATGACATGATGTATGATCGAGCGATGTGGGGCAGTGATTAACAAACTGAACTCCCATTCGGGATGACGACGGTTCAAACCTGCGTCCAATCGTCTGATTTAAGTTTTCCGTGATTTCCCTAAATCGCTTCAGGCAAATGCCGGAATGGTTCCTTCCCTAATCCGATAGGACCGATAACCTCGCTATTTGAGCCCCTCCCCCAAATCAACCCACCTACCATGATGTAGTTCGAAAAAAAAAACAAAAAACAGAAAATATTCCGGAAACAGTGGCTAGAATTATAAAAACCATACCGTTACATAAAGTAAGGTATTTTGATACTTTTCACAGAAAACAATATTTGGAACCAAAGTGTGAACATGTAAAATGTTTTACGTTATTTACAAACATGCTATTTTTGCCTGTTTCAGAATTAAAGACCCAATTGACGATGATGATGTCGTCAATGAAAGTAGTTTGGGAATAAAAAAAAAATAACAAATGTTGTTTAGCTTCCATGCTGGCCCAGATGTCCATTTTTTCTTTTCCATATTTGGTACTAGTACAGGATGGTCCAAATTTTGTTCACTTTTTACAGGAAATTGGCGGGGTGACCATATAGTTTCATTTGTTGACACAGTCATAAGGAGACTGAAAATAATATAGTCGCTTGTTGGTTTTCATACTAGTTTTCAATTTTGTCATGTACTGCAAGTGGTGAGACAAGTCTTTTATTTTCGGCAGTAGTTGTAGATAAACATTCTACGTAAGATATGCGTGTAGAGTAAAGCAACGGTTGTGGAGCATATGTTCACAAATGAATTGCTAATTTCATTTCGTTATTTCTCTCTCTGTTGAGATATCACGCAATGCAGTTAAACAAGCTCACCTAAACATGTCTTAAATAATTTGGTCACTGAAATGTTTTTCTAACTTTAAATCTAATATTGTGCTGCGTAATTTTGCGTTCATTTTGTAATTACCCCGAATTTGCAGTTGATAAACTGGCATTAAAATATTCCACGCACGAAACGTCTTAGTCCTCTGTTTATGAACTACGAATGTAATTCATCTCAAGTATTAGCAAAAGTTGTCAATGGGAATGAGGCAGATACGTGTGGCTCACAATTAATTAAAAATTTCTGTAACTTAGCTAATTCAGGTGGATTTTTATGTGATTACCTTTCGATTCGAAGTGTTAACGTAAGTACATAATTTCTTGTTTTCTATATTTGGTGGAAGACTATTAATATTTAGAATACCACTTCATAAAATTGGTTTGGTCTGTTACTTGGGCAAATCAGATTACGTAGCTCAGATATCCCTCTGTTTGCACTATAGAAACAATCATTTTTTGTGCGGCCATTAAAGACAGTACATCAAAGTGAATAAGTAGATCTTTTCAACAGGTACTATAGCAGTTATAAAAAGCCGAAACTCACATAGAGATGAAGACAATAGTGAACAGAAAAAGAGGAGAAACATAAATAGAATGCAAGGAATTCTGCCTTATCTGAGACTTTCAACAATGACTCTAAGGCTGCAGATGTACGAATGGAGTCAGTGAGCAGGAAAAGGAATTCTAAAGTAATTTTTGCAAATATTTCATTTTCCTAAACGAGAAAAATAGGTAATCAGGTCACAGTATAATCGAGTTGTTGATATACAGAATGATTTTGCATAAGCACTTGGATCATGAGGCTGCACAAAAGTTACTTTAGAATATCTTGATCTATTGTCTAGCGAGTTTACCGAAGTGCAGACCCTATGATCATAGAGTAACGCTAAAGCAGACATAGTCTGTCGTAGTCTCACCTACCTGTAGCCACCGTAATTCATGTAGCATCCACACCCCTATTTTATAGTTAATAAAACATTTTTTATTATTTTTTAAAATATGCGATGGTATGAAGACAAGTGTGTTGTCAGATATACAGTTTGGTTTTGCTAGTGCAGAGACGGTTAACAGCATCTTCACAACCCACAGAAAACAATATCAGCATATTTAATAAATATATGTATTAAATATTTTCAGGTATATCATACGATTGTAAAATATTAATGTATTGTCTTATTTTATTTCATGTATACTGATTGGAGTGCAAATGATAAAAGCTGTTATCTGGATGAGAGACCACTAACAATGATGCAAAAATAAGTTTTCCCGGGTATTGGTTCATCACAAGCATAAGCGTTATGATGAAAACATTTGTTCATGTTCATACATCATACGGCACACGCAATTTGCGATGAACGAGCCTAGCGACTTGATCATTAAACTTCTTTCAGTAAGTACAGCAGCCTTATGAGTAACTACCATTGCATTGCGGCAGCGAGATGTTGTTGTTGTTGTGGTCTTCAGTCCTGAGACATGTTTGATGCAGCTCTCCGTGCTACTCTATCCTGTGCAAGCTTCTACATCTCCCAGTACCTACTGCAACCTACATCCTTCTGAATCTGCTTAGTGTATTCATCTCTTGGTCTCCCTCTACGATTTTTACCCTACACGCTGCTCTCCAATACAAAATTGGTGATCCCTTGATGCCTCAGAACATGTCCTACCAACCGATCCCTTCTTCTGGTCAAGTTGCGCCCCAAACTTCTCTTCTCCCCAATCCTATTCAATACGTCCTCATTAGTTATGTGATCTACCCATCTAATCTTCAGCATTCTTCTGTAGCACCACATTTCGAAAGCTTCTATTCTCTTCTTGTCCAAACTATTTATCGTCCATGTTTCACTTCCATACATGGCTGCACTCCATACAAATACTTTCAGAAATGTCTTCCTGACACTTAAATCTATACTGGATGTTAACAAATTTCTCTTCTTCAGAAACGCTTTCATTGCCATTGCCAGTCTACATTTTATATCCCCTCTACCTCGACCATCATCAGTTATTTTGCTCTCCAAATAGCAAAACTTCTTTACTACTTTAAGTGTCTCATTTCCTAATCTAATTCCCTCAGCATCACTCGACTTAATTCGACTACATTTCATTATCCTCGTTTTGCTTTTGTTGATGTTCATCTTATATCCTCCTTTAAAAACACTATCCATTCCGTTCAACGGTTCTTCCAAGTCCTTTGCTGTCTCTGACAGCTGCGAGATAAAATGGTAATTAAACCAGAAATGTCAATATCATAAAGTAGAGTTTATACCATTGGTGTATGGAAATTAACTACCTACGTGTGTTGGTATTTAGTGTTCTTAATTTCACTAAGTATTTTGCATCACGCAGTATCTATACTTTGCATTATTTATGTACCCATAGGTTACCACTTTTTACAGTGTTTATTCTCATTGTCACTGTCAGTAAAGAAAATTTGTTAAAATGGTTAAGCAAATGAAACAGATTAAGTCCACTGAACTTACTGCTGTTAATGTAGATGCTCATACAGTATCAGAGAGTTAAAGCGAAGAAATAGAGCACACTTTAGTGCAATTATTAGGTCATACATCCGGAAGTAATGACGAAGAATTAAAAGCAAAAATGAAGTCGAGGATCAGTCTGAAATAGCAGACAATCGTCAGACAAAAGTGGTCGATATGACAGAGTAATGTAACAGAGCAGGGTGTGGACCTATTTACTTTGTCAACTCCAACCCTGTCTGATTGTAACTTAATAAATATTCTCTTATGGAACAAGAAAATAGGGAAGCTAGAGCTCTAAAAGAGCAAACGCGAAACGAGGAAGAGATATTAAGGGAAGGAAAACGTGAGCTCAAAGAGCAAGAACGAGAAATAAAATTTCCAGATTTAATAAATAAGACATTTGTTGAGAGAGTCAAAGATCTATTAGACAAATTCAGTCAAACCTCGTTGTCGAACAGTTCAACAAAGAAATTGGTATTGTCTATAGCACTATTAAACCATTGGAACATACTCCAGTTCGGATTGATACTATGCTGCAGGAAGTTAATAACTGGGATAAGAAGTTTAAGAGTCATCCATAACTGTGGACTCTATACAACACAATAAGCAAAAATATAGCGAATTCCAAGCTTAAGCAGCAGAAATGATTTAGTTAAGAAAACCAGAAAATCGATAGGCCAGAAATGAGGTGTAAGGTGTCAAATTCGCCTGCGAGCTATTCAGAGACACCTAGGGAACAGAGTTATCGCAAGCAACGTGTTGTACTGCAACAGGTTACGCCACAACGTAGGCCGAATTCGGAGACCGACTATACGTGCTATCATGAGGGTGCAGCGCAGGTTAACAATAATGGAACAGTACAGTTAAACGCACTGATGCGTTACTAAAGCCTTATCAAGCACCGGCCTTGCCATGTATTCAATGAAGAGAATAAACGGAAAATCCACCCAGTAGTTTTCATTCGAAACTTTAAGAGTATAGTACCAAAAACTTGGACACAGCAATAAAAGACGCATGTAGTCGGTCACATTACTGGAGATGCTTAGTCTCTGTGGGCACTTGATGCCGCTACAAAATGCAAGAGTTTTGACGAATCTGAAAAGGAATTTTTACAGCAATTTTGGTCCTCTTCTATCCAAGAAAAATTGCTCAAAAGAGTGTACAGTGCCGAAACGTATATTCCAAAGATGGGCACCCTAAGGAAATACTTTGAAAAATATATAAATATGTCCCGTCACTGGGATAAGTCGGTAGCATGGAGAGAGTTGTTGAAAGCAAGGTTACCAGTCACTATTTGACAACAAATAATTAATGTCCGTGATACTGATAAAAAGAAGTTTCATAACATAATTCACTTGTTAGGTTTAGTACAGGAGGATGTAATAAAATCTGTTGAAAGTATTGCCAATGATATTAATACTAATAATAAAGGAAATCCATAATGGATTGGGAACTCATCGAACAAGATCGATAAAAGTCCTAGGAAAAATAAAGGTAAACAGTTCAATAATGGAGGTTATAATAATAGTAAAATGAATTATGAATCAAAGGTAGAATAAAAAAGTAACAACTGCAATCAAAACCAACCTGTATCGAATAATGTTGACAGGGGGATAACGAAAATGTAAATAACCGTTCTAATAGTAAAAGTAGAACTGAAAAGGCAAAATAAGCCACATAAGAACAATCCGAAAAACATGCAGTCAGAGCTAGGATACTGGCAACAGCCATGTCGTAGTGGTTGGAATCCGCAACCAACATACGCTTCGTATTCACAGCCAATAAATTTTATGCAAGCTGTACCCATGCGGAATAATCATTATCCACAACAGTGGACTCAAAACAGTAACACCACCTTCCATTACATACCAACAAAATGCTAGGATATTGGAATGCCACCAGTGGAGGAACCGAATAATCAGAAGCCGTGAAACTAAAATCGGTCCCTGTATGCCTTCAATAGGTGACCGAAGCTGCAAATGAAGGTACCAGAATAGTAAGGACATTTGTGAAGAATTAGTTGAAGAGTCCACCATTCCGGACAAAGAGAAGAAAGAAATAATACAAGGAGGAATAACTGCAATTATAAGCGATGTAACCACCACTATGCTTCGTGATATTGGAGCGAATGTGTCAGCTATGAATATGTAGTTCTATAAAAAGGATCTCACAGATTAGAAAATTACCGGTTTTGCCCGTTTCAAACTGCAAAGTTGTTGGTGCACTAGGACAGAAGGCCCAAACGATAAGTTCCAGACTCAAACCGAGATTCGAACACAAATTGGAGCCATGGCGTGCACATTCTTTTTAGCGGAGAATCTTTCGATACTGGTCTTAATAGGACTAGATTTTATGCGGGAGAAGGAGACAATAATAGACTTCGCCCATGGGACCTTCATCTTTAAATACAGTCAGCAGCGTATGACTATGGAGCTCAACTGTGAATGTGACACTGAATATTCACCGATAAGAGATTTAATTTTTGCCGTAGGTGTTCCGAAACTGCTCATGCTGGAACATGAACAAATGAACTTCTATGTTAAGATGGTATCTGTTCCCCAAAGAAAAGATCCCATTGATGACTGTGTAGCGTCTCTAGAATTAAATGATAATTAAATCGAAACCCTTAGCTGCCGATAGGTGTTGTTCTTTCGGGAACAGATACCATCTTGATATAGTTAAAGGCTACCGAGCCATTGACCTTCTGTGTGAATGCGCACACTTTGCCTGAACTCTTACGGGACCCGTCAGCTTAGTCTGGTGCGAGTAATGAGTGAATGGGCAAATGTCTATTGGGAACACTGCGAATGTAGGTTGTGGATAGTTGGGAATGGGGGTCTCACGGGAAACGTGCAAAAGATAAGTCCATGCTGTCGCAATATTATCCGTGATCTCGGTGGCTCAGCTAGATAGAGCAGGAGATCCCGGGTTCGAGTCCCGGTCGGGGCACACATTTTCAGCTGTCCCCAATGATTTATATCAACAACACCTGATAGAAGCGAAGGGTTTTAATTTAATTCTGTAATGCCCATCAGGATAATGAGAGGCTCAATTCCAAGACTATCACCGATACTATCAAGGAGAAGATAAAATAAGCTAGAAACATTGAGAAATTTGAAGCTAAACGATTGACAGAGTTATTACCTAAATACCCTGCAGTATTTGCAGATAAGCCTGGCCTCATGAAAGGATATGTCTATAATATGCATGTATATCCACATAAGAAATATTGTGTAGCATTTTACTTGGTCCCCTAACAAAACAGGAAAAAGTCATGAAAGAGATAAGAAAGATGGTGGACTGAGGTAAAATAGAGACCTCCAATTCCCCTTATCGAAACCCTTTGCTAGCAATAAGTAAAGCAGATAAAGATATTAGACTGGTTCTTGAAGGACGGGACATTAACAAAATTACTGTGCCTGTGCTAGTGGGATAAGTAATTTATCTATTGCAAGATGTTCTAAGTAAATTTGTCAAAAGGGAAGTCACAGTAAGTTTAAAGAAATCAAAATTAGCTCGAAAGGACATTAAATTTTTAGGACTTATTAATTCATTTGAGGGTATCAAAGCATCAAGCTATGGTTTAGGTGCATGTCTGTTCCAAACTGAACAACAAGAAAACGAACTGGACATAAGAATGATAGGATTCGCCAGTCGTATATTGACGAAATGTGAACGGGCGTACACTGTGACTCAACTGGAAACATTTTTTTGTTGTCTTCATATTTAAATAATTCCGTTATTATGTCTATGGGAAGCATGTGAATGTTCTACGCCACCACCAGGCCTTATGTTTCATGCTTTCTTGTAAACCACTACACGTACGTTTAGCTAGACAGACTACAGGACTATGACTTTGAGATAAGACATGTCCATGGGATAGATAACCTTGTTGGGATACTCTTTCGAGACTGTCACAAGTATTCTTAAAATTTGCAGGAATAGTTGAGAAGTCTACGGAATTTAACGTTTTATTAATAAATGACCTGACGTATCGAAAAAGATACATGGACATGTGGAAAAACTGGGAAAAGTCACAGGATCCTATGTGGAAAAACGTAAGGGACATCCTAAAAAAACTATACGATAGTGTCTTACATCAATGTTAGCCGTTACATGACTAGATTTTATTTTATAAAACAAAGGACCATGACAGTGGATGTTCTGTGTGTTTCTCTACAGAGCAAGTAATAGCTTTCGACGCCCACTTTACACGATGAAAAGTGCCTGGTTAAAGGATAGATATTCAAACGCCATGAAACGTAGGAGTTAACTCTAAGACTTCTCCAGAATACTGTTTTTGCTGCTGTTCCCGCAAGGTCTCTTGAATAAAATCGAAGCTACGAGACACTATGACTTCATCATACTGGATTACGGTATGGGATTTATCAACACCAACTCGAGGCCAAGGCAACTGTACCTTTTTTCAATACTGCTATAACAGATCCTGTAGTTCCCATGTACATTATTTCCTCAAAAAGTTTTCGACGATGGTTTAATATGTTTGCTGCCCGCAAGGTAGTGTTTTGTCCCAGTAAGCAATCACTTCCCACACAAGCTGCTGTGGCAATTTGACGCACAGTTGATTTACATTCCCCGAAATTGTAAAAGAAAACCCAGCAACGTTTGTTGCACAAATGTCACTTGGCTTCCAGTTGTATCATACTAAAAGTGACTTGACAAGTAAATTTTCTGCTATAAATGAAATGCAAACGAGGACGTTGTTATGACTTTGATGGTTTGTGTTGGGTGGTAAGAAGGAGCTGTCCGGCACGCTATACTCTCTCTCTCTTTCTTTCTGTCTCTCTCTTGTGATCTGAAAAGCACTCTGTTATGGAGACTGAAGCAAAAACCTAAATAAGTAAGATGTAAAATCTATATGTCACATAGAAGTAAACTGATTTCCGAATTGAAAGTTTTGTCTTTTTATGGACTTTCAAATTCTGAAGGCACAGAGGCGGCTTCCCGTCTATCGAACAGAGTCTAAAGTTGACACAGCTATTTCTAGATGATGTATATCGCAAAGTTGCACCTGTGGTCTAGTACGGCCGTCACAGTAGCACAGTGTGTTCGGTCAGAGCGTCACTGCTCTTTGTATTAAAAATAAAATAAAATAAAACATAATGAAGTACTAGAAGATGAGCTTGTAGAGGTGTTATGCGATCGCCCACCCTGACCGAATGATGGGCACGATGACCAACAAAATGAAGAAAGTTGTGGCAGCTCAGTTTAGTAGAAATCCACGCCACTACTTTGTAGTCGCCAAAACGATTTATTATTTTTTCAATGTGTGGTATGGTGAAAGTCTAGTGTGTTGTCAGAGATACAGTTTGGTTTTGCTAGTGCAGAGACGGTGTAACACTATCGTCACAAGCCACAGAAAACAGAGTGGAAACAATGATATCTTTTAATTATAAGAACAATATTATTATCACTGATTTTTGTTGCACTTTAACAAGCCGCACATGTATGGCCTGGTATTGTTACTATTATGTAAACTACCTATTGTAAATTACTGGAGAAAAATAGAGACTAATATTATTTAAGTTTATCTCATATTTTCTGTAAGAATATTACTAATCTTGATCCTGTGCAGTCCGTCTTTGCTTTGCTATGGGCGAGTTGCTATGCAGCCATTAGCGGTAATATATTTATATGGTTTTATTGGCCAGAGTTACACTTTTATTTCAGATTGAAAATGCTGAGAACAATTATTTAATGCAGATTAGTGTTTTTTTTTTTCAAATCGAAATCAGTAAGTTATTTTCATGTAGGCCTAATCGGTACACATCGATTCTGTGATACTCCGATGTTGATTTATCTGCCGCCATTTCATGAAAGCTTTACGCAGCGAGTTTAAATTGTCGAATAATTCAGACATATATATTTGTCACTGTAAAAAGAATCCACGTAAAGGCAACTTGACTGCATATCAAAATCTATGCTATGGGAAATTATTTTAACTTCAACCACTTTTTGCTGGTGTTGGAGCAAACAACATTCTCAGCTAAAGCTCAGAAATCATTTCAGTAAAATTCGCCGATTCTAGTGTTGTGTGTCTCCGTGTTACAAAATTAAGTGATATTCAACAGTGAACTAAGTTTATATGAAAGTAATCAACGAACCTAATTGAATAATTTTAAACAGAGGGTACTCTTCTTTATATACAACATATGCAAACTGTAGCGTTTTCAAAATTATTTCACATTCAAGCTCATGTCATATCCTAGCCGGGTAATGCAGTAACTGGCTTACAATTTAGAACTGTAGACATATTTAAATAATTATGTTGGTAGCTACTAAATTTACGCATTCACAACAGGGTTTAACAGACAGCACTTTCACTACAGAAAAGGGTAAAGTTACCATACAAATACGTGTTGGTAACGTGTCTTACAATGGAGTTCAAGGTTACGTCGAAGCAATGGGAGCTATCATTTTTAAAATCTTGTTGTTCATTGTCACGACGATTGAAGATGTACGGAATTAGCAACTTAGTCATGCCTTTTAGGGTGTCTCTCGGAAGAGTATTAAGCACACACAGTTCGTCTGTGTAGGTACATTGATAGTGATGCAAGGTTAATAAGTTGTTCGTAACAGGATTGATTTGGGGTTTCGCTTGCATGTCTCTTTTTTTCCATACGAAACAAAGCCACATTTTCTCATTAAAAAAATTTCGAGTCCAATCAGCTGAATTTAGCTTGTCACTTTGTGGAGGTGTCTATTGAATGCAAAATGCTTTGATTGATCAATTACCCATTTGGGATAATGAGCAACGTCCTCAGCAACCTGAATCCCGAATTTCACAGCCCCTGTTGCTAGCTCGTTAAAATAAAAGCGAAACAGGGAAACTGGTTGACAAGCGTATCGTAAATGTTATAAGATACCACTGATCAGAGCCCGAAATTCCAGAACTACGGTATTCACAACGTTACGCAAATTTTGTCGTACTTTTTGGACAAGTTATATGAGCGTAGGCTACGGCATTACTTAAAAGTAAATGAACATACAACTGTTGTAGTATGGACGATTAATAAAAACTGAAGAATGTGACGGAGATTACTGTACACTTTCGCCACAGAAACAATGAAGAGACTAGCCATAATCAGTGATAAATACAAATAGTGAGAAATGTTTGAATATGGTTGTATGTTGTCCTGGTTAGCGTTAGCAGGGTCACAGAGATTTTCACTCGTTACTCACATACGATATTAATGCGACCAAACATATATCCTGAACTTGTCTATTAAATTATGCCGATTGGTTTGTACCTGTTACCTCTGGTAATGAACGATTGTTTCTCGTATTATTTTAGGTAGTTGTTTTCGTGCACAATGTCTGAGTTTTTCTAGATGTATATTTATACTAATCTATTTACTTCTACATTACAGGTGGATAACAGAGGATGAGCACTGTGAATAAATGGTGCCGTCTGGATTAAGCTTTATTGGCGAATTTTATCGGCCGCAGTCTATTTGTTAGGTAGGCCCGTAATTTTCAACTAAGGTATTCTGTACAGCACGTAAAGAGGAAGGGGTGCCCCTCAGCCAACAACTTTCAACTTATTTATTAATGTCTCTGTGTTTCCTTCACAATAGCAACTATAACAATTCTATGTACAACATTCGCAAGCAAACACAATGAAAAAATCACATGTGCCTTTAATAATGTTTATTTAAATGTATAGTATTTCTCTTATGATCTGGAAACTTAGAGCGATATTCTGAATCATATCCTTCCCTTGTTTCTCGATTTTTATTAATAAGTTATTGTAGTCGTCCCTTTTATTAACTCAATGTTGAGCGTTGACGATAAATTCAATGTTAAGGATCTGTTTTCAAGACCTCGTGTCTACGGTCAGATGAATTAATAAGTAATTCTTCAGTCTGAAACAAACTATGGAAGCAAAGTACTTCTAACAACACTTATATACCTGCTTGCCGTTTCTTAGCATATCAGTCTAATATTCTACCTTACAACTTAAGCTATTGATTACTTTCATTTTCACTTCTAAAAACAAATCGGGCTCTGAGAATGGAAAATTGACAGAATGAAGAAACAGGTACTGTTAGGCTGTTTCATTTTATAAAAAAATTGAGCCAATAATGAAAAGCAAATAATGTGTTTTGGCGGCAGGAACGGCACATCATTCCTCGACATACACATAGGCAAGGAGAATATGAAAAACATTAATAGTAGAATCTACATTCGACGATTTTGCAGCTAAGAAATAGCTTTCGACACCCACTTTATATGATGAAAAGTCCCTGGATAACGGTTACATATTCAGTTAAATGATGCTACGCCATGAAACGTCGGAGTTACCTCTAAAAATTTTCCAGAGTACTCTTTTTGCTGCTATTCCGCAAAGGGTTTTGATGAAAACTGAAGCTGCAAAAAATAAAATCGAGGCAGCGAGACATTAATACATTAACATACTGGATTACGATATGGGATTTATCAACACCGACTAGAGGCAAAGCAATTGTGTATTTTTTCAATACTACTACAACAGGTCCTGTAGCTCTCATGTACATTATTTCCTCAAAAAGTTTTCGAGGATGATTTAATATGTTTGCAGCCCTCAAGGTAGTGTTTTCTCCCTGTAAGTAATCACTTCCCACCCAAGCTGCAGTGGCATTTTTACGCATAGTTGATTTACATTCCCGAAAATTGTAAAAGAAAACCCAGTAACGTTTGTTGCACAAATGGCACGTGGCTCCGGTAGAGTCATACTAGCAGTGAACGAACAAGTAAATTTTCTGCTATAAATGAACTGCAAACGAGGACACTGTACTTGTTGTGACTGCTGTCTTCACTTGAAAGTGAAGGACGACTTTCATGGTTTGTGTTGTGTGGTAAGAAGGAGCTGTCCGGCTCGCTATACTCTCTCTCTCTTTCTCTCTGTGTCTCTCTTAAGAAATGATAAGCACTCAGTTATGGAGACTGAAGCAAAAACCTAAATAAATTAGATGCCAAATCTGCATGTCATATAGAACTAACTTTTTTTTCAGAATTGAAAGTTTTGTCTTTTTGTGGGCTTTCCAATTCTGAAGGCACAGAGGCAGCCTCCCCCTTATCGTACAGAGTCCAAAGTTGACACAGCTATTTCTACATGATGTATAACGAAAAGTTGCACCCGTGGTCTAGTAGGGCCGTCACGGTAGCGCAGCGTGTTCGGTCTGAGCGTCACTGCTCTTTGTAGTAAGAAAAAATTAATAAAGTAAAACTGAGTGAAGTAATACAAGATGAACTAGAAGAGGTGTTATGCGACCGCCGAGCCTGACCATATGATGGGAACGATGGCGAACAAAAAGAAGAAAGCTGTGGTAGCTCAGTTTAGTAGAAATCCAAACATATTGGGTATCGGGGTGAAAACTAGCCCCTACTTAGGTTTTGATCGTCAACAATAGCGGCATAACAAGCCACCCTCATTCTGCCATCCAAATTGTTAAAGAAGGAGGAGGAGCCAAAGAGATTCAGTGCACTCTCTTGCTCTTGGGGTTTGGGATACTGCTCACAAAATTTATTTTCCCTTTATTCACACACACTCTCTCTCTCCCAAGATTGCATACAATGCAGATAAAAAAGGCACATCATAATTTCTTAAATGATTTGGTCATTAGACCACCTTGTGGTCAGATACAGATTCCGAAATATGGTCCTCGTTTGTAAGGAGATATAGACTAACATCACAATCTAGTAGTGATGACGAGTAGCCTAAAGTTTAAGAGACAAATGCCGGATGAATCACATTGCGAAGAAGTGGAATGCAAAAGTACAAAGCAATGAAGACATACGTTTGAAGAGATCTGAGGCTACAGACACTGCGATAAAGAATATCTCAGTAGGCAGATTGATTGAAGAGGTATGGAAATCTCTAAAGAGTGTAGCTACGGAAATTGCGAAGAATAACATGTGTACCAGGGAAGGTAACGGTGATGGAACCGTAGGTAACAGATGAAATACTTTTGTTGATCGGCGGAATAAGAAAGTAGAAGAATGTTGAAGGCAATTCATGATCGAGGAAGTGCAAGTCCTCACAGATGAAATATATAGGAAGGGCATGCTAAATGGCTACACGAAAAATATGAAGAAATACAAACCGAAATGATTAACCGCTGGCCTGACGCAGAATACAGAATAATTAAAACATCCTTCGGTCGAATTAAAGAAAGGGCGGGTACAATAAAAGTGCAATGGGACTTTCACTATTGAATGCAGAGAAGAGAACATGTAGGTGGAAAGAGTACACTGAAGGTTTCTGTGGCGGGAAGGACTACTCCGACGACGTGATGGTAGAAGGAACAGGAATTGATAGGATAGAGATATGAGATCCAGTATTAGAATCAGAGTTTTGCCACTGGGATTGGCCCACCTAAAGCAATCAAATATTGTCTTCACTCCTGAAACGTCTTAATATTCTGCAGAGATCGTAAATTCTGCTGTTGCAACCACTTACGTCTGTATTGGGGCAGCTTTCGATGGGCAGAGCGGTTTGCTGTTGTCTCGCGGTCGTTTGTGTTATCTGCCTGGGCAGTCAATTCGTGATTAGAGGGGTCTCTTCCGCAGACGGATTACACGAGGCTCATAACAACTAACTTTGGACGAATTAAGGCCAAATAAGACAGAATGGACAGACAGCATTCGATCAAAGTTACTAATACCTTCAGGGGTGTAGGGGCGGTGAGGGGGGAGAGAAGGAAGTGTCAGCAAAGCTGACTAGACACGTTGGTGTGTGTGTAGAATGTATGCGGCTGGTGATAATCTTTCCCCTCTGGGAGAAACATCATCCACACAATTTCAAAGATAGCTCATCTCGACGTACGATAGAATTATTGCACCATCAGCTTAACAACTCAATGATCCAAGTTGCTTACGATAATAGTATGCAGGCAAATGAAAAAAAAATTACGATGGATGAAGTTCAGTTTGGCTTTAGACAACCTAACGGTACCAGAGAGGTAGCCGTGACTTTCGATTAATGATGGAAGCAAGACTGACGAATAATCAATGCACCCTCTAAGATCTCTTAACCTGGAAAACGCTTTCGACAGTGTATAAAGGTATAAGGTGTTCGATATTGTGTGAAAATTAGGTTGATCTTTAAAGAATGATGGATAATACACATATGTACAAGAACCAAGAGCAAACAGTGAGAGTGAAAGGGCGAGAATGAAATGCTCGGATGAAAATGGTGTAAGACAGGGATTTAGTTTTCGCCCCTAATGTTTAATCTATACATATAAGGAGCAATGACGGATAAAAAAGAGAGGTTCAAGAGGGTGAATAAAATGCAAGGTGAGAGGATGTCGATGATAACATTCGGTGATGATACTGCTGTCCTCAGTGAAAGTGAAGACGTTTTAAAGGATCAGTTGAATGGAATACACAGTCTAATGGGTACAGAATATATATTGACAGTATAACTGGAAAATGACTATGGTAACGTGAAGTGGCAAAAATGAGAAAATCGGAAAACGGAACATCAAAACTGGTGATCACGAGGTAGATGAAGTCAAAAGTTCTTATTATAAAGAATGAAAATACCAGTGGCGAAAATACAGTCTATTTATCTTGCTGCAAATCGATTTCGACCGATATCAGTCGAAATCGATTTGCTACAAGGTAAATAAATTATGTTTCCGCGACTGGTTGCTACATTCTTTATAATTTTATATTACACGGTCGCTGCACAGAAAGGGAACCTTATGGAGCCCATCATTCAAAAGTTACGTATTCCTGTTGCCTCGAAGACAAAGTAACCCATAATGAACAAAGTTATTTCTGGCATAGAAAGGTCTATTACTGTCGAACGTAAGTCTTAGTTTGAGAAATAAATTTCTGAGGATGTACCTCATGACCACAGAAGTGTATGGTAGTGGGGTATGGACTATGGAGAAACCGGAACGGAACAAAATGAAAAGATTGGAGAAGCGGTACTACAGAAGAATGTTGAAAATTGGGAGGACCGATAAGGTAAGGAATGAGGTTATTTGCAGAATCGGCGAGGGAAGGAATGTATAGAAAATACTGACAAAGAGAAGAGACAGGATGGAAGAATATCCGTTAAGACCTCAGGGACTAACTACTATGATAGTAGAGGGAGCTATAGAGGGAAATTAGTGTATGCGAAGACAGAGAATGGAATGCACTCAGCGAATAATTGAGGACGTAGTTTGCAAGTTCAACTCTGATATGAAAATTCTGGAACATGAAAACAATTCGTGACGTGCTGCGTCACACCAATAACGAGGCTTATATCTCAAAAGAAACTGATCCAAAATAGGAGTAGTCCAAGAAAAAGTATCAAAGATTTTTAAAATATTTTTTAAGGGACGCCTTGTGTTTATGTACATTCTTTGACATAAAACTCGACCCGTTGCCGGCCGCTGCAGAGGCTAAGCCTCCGCCGATCGTGACATGGGACAAATAAACTGACCAACTCGCTCAAAGTCCGGCTATCTGCACAATCTGGCAACACCGTAGACTGCAGTACTTCCTGGAGGAAGTATTGTCCCATGTTCGAGAAACCATAGGCTCTCTGCGTTTGTGGTCTAGCGGTAGCGTCCTTTGTTTCTGTCTACAAAATCTGTCGATCGAGACCAGGTGGCGCAAGAAAATTTGATAGCCTCTTCTGTCTGAATGCTCTAAACGTAAATGTAATGGTAGCGCACATCAATGTATTTCATTTTGTGACACACAGATAACAAAATTTTATCCAGTAACCATTTTGTGGCAGGTCCTCTGGGCGCCGTGGGCGAGAAAGCTCCAGGATCCATTAGCTGGCTACAGGCGCTGCACTCCCACGTTCTTTATCGAAAGCGCCTGCTACCGCTCGTTGCTTTTGATAATTTAAAACGCTCCACAAAAAATTTCTACAGTTTCCATTCACGCTCGAAAGCAACGGAGAAAGACGCCCTGATTAGTAGATGAGTACTGTATTACATTAATCGGCAAGAGCTCAGTATGGCACGAAATTAATTTTATAGACTAGGAGGAAATTAAACCACCTCACTACATTCTATGAATTTATAAATGCTTCATACCTCGTTTCTTTTCCTTTCAAAATCAATTAGTTGTGAAACTTTTGGCCAATATTCGCATGTTTTCGTCAAGTCAGAGTGAGCGTCTGTGGTGTAACGTGTATTACAGTTTTTGTTTCATTCGTTTTGGTAAGCATAGGAGTTCCATGTATGGATTCATGAAGTATTTAACGTCGATCGGAAGCGATAGTTAAGGTCGTCAGATTTAAACCAGAAAAAGTTACCGTTTTTGAGGTTTGAGGGAACGGAAAGGGATTGCTAACGCCGGTGTCAGAAAACGTCTACAGTTAAATGCTATTGCAAAAATTTAGAAGAGAGGAAGTATGTTAATCAACATGTTCACTTCATAAACAACCTCCTGACATGTTAGACCTATCTGACGAACACAGCTCAAATTCGTATCGTTGACAATCGGTTTGAATCTTTTCAGAAACTAGTTCACAGTGAAGCATTTTGGCATTTGCAAAGCAGACATCCATGATATTAACATAATTTACTAAGTCGAAATTGCACGAAGAATTATATGTAAAGGCGTTCTTCAGATTTCGTATAATGAATTTTTACTAGCAGTTTGCAACTCCACTAATTGAAATGGGAATTAGAAGATTGGATTCCACGGCTTTTACCGAGATTGGAATTGCCATCTCGTATAGCACTAGAATCGCAACGCACAAGGGAACCACTTTTGTTCCCGATATAGTTCGCTGCATTTGGTCTGGGCGAGCGTCACAAGACATCCGTGCAAGCTGATCGGTGACGGTTTGACTCAGTTTTATTTTTTTTATTACAGAGAGCACAAACCCCTCTGACCGAACAAGCTGAGCTACGGTGCCGGCTCACCAAGTAAACGACACACTCGTGGTAACAGGCGGACTACAGTCATTGCGATGTTGCCCTAGCCGTAAAACGCAACATTAAACACACAAACAGGTGTTACTTATGTGAAGAACGCCGTTCTTGGAGTCCAGAAATTAAATATACCCTCTAAGTGGCTCATCTTACAGTGGATTATAACGTATGAGTTTTCGATGTGAAAAACGAAGGCCTAGTGAATTTAGCGAGGTAATGCCGGGATACACCCGGAAGTAAATGCACTCTCACAGTGTTGACAAATACTTGCTACGACGCTGCCAATTCTTAGCCCCCCTACGAGGCAGCTCTTCTGCGAAATGCTTGTCGTCATTGTCCAATATGGTTATTCAGAGGGGAGACCGCGCGCACGTTTAGTTTTTATGCGGCGTTCTCCCCTGATAGTTCCTGACGTCGCCTTGCGGGCTATGTATAAAGCATGTGAGATAATTTTCCGTGCGTTCACAATCATCTCAAAATACAAACGAAGTAAAAAGACATTGAAAGCTTATTTGAAATGAATATAATATGAGATATCAATTGCTTTGCACCTCGATGTCGAATGTGTCCACGGTCAATCTTTTACACCATACATATAGGATGTCATGATTACCACGAAAATATTATGATTACAATGACAATGAAGAAATATGTTGGTAGGGATGAAAGCAAGTAGACACGCAGTCAAGAAACATTCGATTTCTCATGGCATTCATTTCATTTGAGATTTTCGAAGAGGTAAAGCGGGATATTACTTCCGTTAACACGAGAGATATGCCGCACATGTAGATAACGAGGAAGTGTGGGTCTTCATATGTTTCCTCTTTGAAACCTGTCCTCCCTTTATCACCTTTATGTATCTCACTTCCCCTGGAGCATTGATCACGAGGTGCCAAAGTGAATGAGTGTATTCTGCATGACGTAACATTCAGTATTCCCTTCTTTCATAGCCACCCTTCACGTACATCGACACGAAATAGGGATGTGAAAACTCTTGTGCGTGAGAGAATGACAATGATAATCGTAACACGAACAAGCAAACAATGAATAAAGTTTATTATAATGCAGAACGAGAATGTTTGTGAAAACAAAAACGTATCAAAATAGGTTGATTGTTGAGTTGGCGCTATGCAAATATCTCCTTAGCATTTTGTTACTGAAATTAGTTCTGGGTGTTACCAGAGAAAAAGGAAAATTCGGTACTTCTCGCTAGTGTAATATAATTGCGAACCTGCAACTACACTTTCCTTAGAACACAACTCAGGCAGGTTCTCAAGTAGTTATCAAGGCACTGCTGCATTTTGTTCGCTAACATTGGTCTGATGACGGTTAATGCAGATAGTTCCAATTATGAAATACAAAACGTATTGGAGCGTAGTTCCTACGATCGTAATATTAACTTTGCGATGTAGATGGCACTTGAACGTACGACTATCCACATTACCCGTCAATATAAAAAGACAATATTGTGGGAATTTACCACGGACTTTGGGCAACAATCCTCAAAGAGTGTAAATGACCACAGGCGTGCCAAACACTTTCTGCCAAGTACCAAAAACAGTACCAATATGAAGAAAGCACATCAGATCAGAAAGGCCTCACTGCTATCCACTGCCTGTTTCTGTCAGCCATAGTGGAGCTGCGCTGCCAGACGCCAACCCAGTAGCAGATTGCACCACTGAAATCTACGAATGAATTGTGTACTTACACTAATCAGTTTCAGTGAAATTTGTTATTCATGACTTGAATATTAGGTCTTGTTATGGATAGTAGTCCAACACATCGAAGTCATATGGTAGATTCACAAAGAAAAATGTAATGTGAGCCTACTGAAAAAGAAAGGAAACAATGAGAAAATTCACTGATGTGCCTTTTCATACGTTTTTATCTTCATTGCTACCATAGCTAACACATCAATAACAACCCCGTTTGCCCGTGCGGGATTATCCGAGCGGTTTGGGGCGCTGCAGTCATGGACAGTGCGGCTGGTCCCGGCGAAGGTTAGAGTCCTCCCTCGGGCATGGGTGTGTGTTTGTCCTTAGGATAATTTACGTTAAGTAGTGTGTAAGCTTAGGGACTGATGACTTAAGCAGTTAAGTCCCATGAGATTTCACACACATTTGAACAATCTCGTTTATTGCATCAGTAACTATTACCGTCTTGTTTGACACCGAGATTATGTAAACAACACAAATTAGTGTCATTGACAGTTAATTCTAGTCTTTTCAGGGACTTAGTCTTGTTTTGTTGCTGATGAAAATTGGTATTCGCGAAGAATACAACTGTCGCAAATCCTGAGAGGTTTCCAGCTCACATTTGATACGGATAGTTAAGAATTGTCTCTTAGTTGTGACCTTTAGAACAGCAGTTGCCGTGCAGGGTGGCCGCGTGGTCTTGGGCGCTGTGTCACGGATTTCGCGACCGCTTCCACCGGAGGTTGTCGTCCTCCCCCGGGCGTAGATGTGTGTGTTGTCCTTAAAATAAGTTAGTGTAAATATTTCCTACGTATGAGGACTGATGACCCTACCAGTTTGGTCCCTTAGGCATTAGAACTTAAAAAAGTGCAGTAGCGGACGGAATCGATCAGATGAAACTTTTGCAGAAAAACTGGAACTAATGAAGAAAACAGTTATAATTAAATAAATTGAGCATTTTACTGCAGCAGTGCCTTGTTCGCACTGAAGTAAATACTGCCCTTACCATAATCGTAGCTCACGTGAAACATGAGAGTACGGCCACCTTTTGTATGAAGCGACGATTTTGAACTGAAATACGTTTCCTAACTCAAAACCACTGCTTCTGTGAAAGTTATTCACAATATTTGATCGAGATGACAAGAAAATATTAAATGGATATAGCAAATACAACACAGTCTCACAGCCGCAAATCATCAACACAGTAGAAAAAATAAGGCGTATGACGTTGTGAGTCCTTGACTACGTTAGTGGCAAGAAGATTCCGTTTTCTTAGCAGGAATTCTGTACGAACGAATGCGGATACAATGCAATCCTAATGACAGATATGGCGCTACGCCTACATGTCTAGAAAGAGTAGAGATCCTAATTGTTAACCCTTTGAATAATATTCCCATGTCTGTGACTCGTATCATAGTTAAAGCCCATTTATTACCACAGATCATAGTTACAGATCGTCACCTAATACCCTCTGCATAGCCTTACTTAGTTTTACTACTGCTCATTACCCTTTTTATAAAGGCTATACGCCAAGGAAAGTGAAATGAAATCCACATGTAATGTTTACCGTGATGCAATCAGGAAACTGTGCTTATAAAAGCGCTCAGAAACGCTGAACGAGCCTTTCAATTTGCAGCACACTCCAGATCGAATGAAAGAAAATAATATTAAGAGGACAGGGCAGTAACAACGCCCGTGTTTTACGTCACAGTTGCAGAAGTGATTTATATGCTTTTCGAAAAACCCATTTTATGAATGCTTTCGAGTCTGGTAGCGTATGGGAAGGGTGTTTTCGTGATGATAGAAGTCGTGTAACGCAGATTTCACTAGTTCCGTTGGATTTGGGAATGGGAGTCAGTTTTAGGGGTAGCCGAGTGATGTGATCATGGTCAAGACCGACTGCTATTCCTGCATCGCAGTGGCTGCCACAGCTTGACTGGGCACATTGCTCATCACGTCACATACTGCAAGTGGCAGAGTCAAGAGGGCACAGTGTTTTTTCAACATGTTACTCAAGTAATAAGTCAAATGGATTACATGAGTATTATAAATGGGACAGAAACCTTAATTTAGCTTTTATTGCTATTTATGGTTTGATTTAAATGAACAACAGCTTTGTTTAATACGATCTCGTATCTTGCTTTACCTAATGATTACCGTGTCTTTCTTAATAGTGCTTCTTGACAAAGTATTTTAACGAAGTTTATATTTTTGTGTTTCAGATAATTGAAAAAATATTATTTTATTTTTTTTAGTCTTTGTTTCTCCACTGAGCTGCAAATGGTACTCTTTACAAAACGCGTGGTAACGTCACAAGGGCGGCAGTCGCAATGTAGTCGCAGTGGAATCGAGAGAGCAGGGTGCACGTGGTTTGCACTGATTGAGCATGGCAACTACTCGGCGTCAGAAGCTGGAGAAAAGTGTGAAGTTCCGGTAAGAACAGCTAGACGCTGTTGGAAAGAATACCAGGAAAGGGGATATATAGGGCGGAAAAGGGGAAGTGTCCGGCCCCGTGTGTCTATTGCAGCAGATGATCAACGTGTTTTGGAGAATATACTGTAAGTAGGCTGTTT
This sequence comes from Schistocerca gregaria, assembly GCF_023897955.1. Taxonomy (NCBI): domain Eukaryota; kingdom Metazoa; phylum Arthropoda; class Insecta; order Orthoptera; family Acrididae; genus Schistocerca; species Schistocerca gregaria. The sequence continues at coordinate 577,405,011 of NC_064922.1, forward strand.
AGGTTTTTATGTTGGTAACGCCACGTAGCGCTCTGTATGAAAATCTCTGACTGTGCTGTGTGCAGTCCGTGGCTGGTTGGCATTGTTGCTATATTCGCTATGGTAGTGTTGGGCAGTTGGATGTGAACAGCGCGTAGCGTTGCGCAGTTGTAAGTGAGCCGCCAGCAGATGTGGATGTAGGGAGAGAGATGGCAGAATTTTGAGAGCGGACGATCTGGACGTGTTTCCATCAGAAAGAGTAAATTTGTGATATTGTATATCTTGAACTGATATATAGATGATGACGTTTAAACATTATTAAGGTAAATACATTGTTTGTTCTCTATCAAAATCTTTCATTTGCTAACTCTGTAGTTAGTGCCTTCAGTACTTAGAATCTTTTATTTTGCTGGCAGTAATGGCGCTCTCTGTATTGCAGTAGTTCGAGTAACGAAGATTTTTGTGAGCTAAGTGAATCGTTGCCGGTATAGGTTATTTTTAGTCAGAGCCATTATTTTGTAGGGATCATTGAAAGACAGATTGCGTTGCGTTAAAAATATTGTGTGTCAGTTTAGTGTTGATCGGAATAACAAGAGAAATGTCTGAATACGTTCAGTTCTGCTTAGCTGTTTGAAAATCAAATAACGTAAGAGGTTTATCAGCACAGTAATTCGCAAATTTTTCTAAGGCGATGTTTCAATACGTGTTAATCTATTCCTCAGTTGCCGTGCCCTGAAAGAGATATCTCAGTTTCCCGGAAGCTGAAAGACCATTACGAGGAGACTGAAAAACGCCGGATTATGTTGTCGGAGAACTGCTATAAAGCAGCCATTGACCGACTATCAGAGGATTGACCGCATGGCTTTGCAGCAGAATATATCGACTTTGACTGGATTAGAGTACTCTTTTCGGATGAAAAAATATTTTCTTCCTGTAGCGACGCCCCTGTTCATGTGAGACAGGAAATTTTCTCCATAAAGTTATTAGTTTAAGCGGTTAGAGAGTTTACATTTGTAGTAGGCACAAAATAATAAATAAAACAGTTCCCTATATCATGATTGAGTAGTGCACCCCTCATCTGATAAATAAAAGTGACCCCTTAATTTGTGAATATTTGCATTAACACGCAAAATGATTTTTGCATTAGGTATACCACCCACGAGGACAACGCCTCCAGCCAATGTATCTTAACGAAAGACGAAGAAGTGGACGGTTCTCCAAAGTTGTATGAAACTTTATCTCGTCTCATGGGGCAGGTCCTCTCTGGACAACAGAGGGAATTCTCAACGGCGAGGCCTACATTAACATACTGAATTCCATTATGAAGCCGAGTGCTGAAATGCTCTACCCAGACGGTAAAACATATCTTCTGGAAGTATGAACAGTGGACGTGTGGAACAATTAAGAGTATTTCCGATTTTTCCAACGATTTATTCACTAATAAGCTCTTCTTCTTGTTGAAGCGACTACTCTGCTTTGTTAGTCACATAATTTTGACTTCTCCACCTTATTTTGTTATTGATGGCCGTGAAATATAGCTTTCCCGGGCATCATCTTAGTTTCTTCCTTAGTGCCTCGTTCCAAAATTGTAGGTGTAAGGTAGACGCCATGTATATATAACTTATATATATAAATTTCAGTCCCAAGCTCGTGGTCGTGCGGTAGCGTTCTCGTGCCCGGGTTTCCGGGTTCGATTGCCGGCGGGGTCAGGGATTTTCTCTGCCTCGAGATGACTGGAGTTGTGTGATATCCTTAGGTTAGTTAGGTTTAAGTAGTTCTAAGTTCTAGGGGACTGATGACCATAGATGTTAAGTCCCATAGTGCTCAGAGCCATATAAATTTCATTTTCCTTCTTACCTTTTCTCTTCTTAGGTTTCTTTCGACAGTTACTTCTTATACCACTCTGCGATTCATTTCTATCTCCTTCTACTTTGTTTTGGTCATTTTCCACTATATTCAGTATAATGCTACCCGTAGGCGGACCATACATTATTTTTTCTGATTTCATCTTTCACTTCCAAAGAAAAGAGTACTCCACATTATCCATTTTGCAGTGTGTTTATATGTTTCTATCACCTATATGTTTACTTGAAAGAACGTAAATGGTTTGGTAGCTCTGTTCCTCGCTTTACTTTTGTTAAGCACCTATTTCTCTCTCATTCTGCTCCTGAAGTGGCTGAAGTGCTGTACTTTTAATGCCCTCAGTTTTTATTGCTATGTTCATGTGTTTATTAATTTTTCTCATTGCCATTACCATTTGTTGTTGTTCTTAAATACCAGTGTTATTCTTTTCTCGTTTTTCGGATAATACCTGCAAAATGTTGTTCATTTTGTTTCTAAATGTGGAACTATCAGGAAACTTTGAACAGATGTGATGCAGCGTATCTTTTCACGATCGAATTTAACTGTTAATGTTCCCTGTTCCGTTGTTTATATTGCTTCTGTAATATATATAGACGTTGTTAAGGAAAGTGCCATTCCTAAACCAATGAAGGAATTATTTCATTATCGGTTCATTTCTTCTCTTTTAATTAGCAGCACATACAAACCTGTAATTTATTTGTTTGTTCTTTCTTTTTTCCCGAATAGGTCTGCCCCAATAAACCGAGCTATATTCCCTTGTATTAGAATTGTACGACATTCGTACGTTTCATGGAGGCATGCTGTACTTTTCACTGTTAACTGCCTCGGCTGATTTTTCTTTTCAAGTTAAGCGTGAGATAAAATATACCTTACAGTACTTTACTAACATTACAATCATTACCTATAACATATCCCCCAAGGTATTCACTCTTTTTCTCTAGATCACTTCTCGTAATTTATGTACAGGATGGGCGTATGGGCAGGCGGTGGGCGTTATAGAATAATAGGGTAATTTTTAGAGAAATGCCATTTATTGGCTGAAGCGTGTTGAAAGGGGCTACATATGCCTAGGGAGGTGAGGGTGAGCCGGAGCTTAGAATTTGGTGAACATAGTTCGCGAAACTACCGAAAGTCGTTGTGTGCCAAAACTAAGTCCACAGTGCCGCAGCACCGGAAGAAGCGGGACATGTTCAATGCTACAGGGCGCGCATCCGACTCGCGGGTGACCAAGAATACAAGAGAGCGGGCCAGGCGACGGGCGGCCGGGTATGTTCGACGCACCATGCGGCTTCCTCCACCCTGATTCCTCAGGACCGAGCAAACCGTGCAGGCGGCATGGAACTTTCCAGAGCGTTGCCTGCTAAGCGACGCCTGGGGCGGCGTTACCTCGTCAGCACATGAGCGAGGCGCGTGAACAAGATGCCCTTCATTGGTGCTGACTTCCTGTTACTAGACCGTGTGATGAAAGAATTTACAGACAGCTAACACTGCCGGCCGTGGCTTGGCCGCAATGGAGAAATGAAGTTACTGTTTGGGTGCTCATACAATAAAGTAAAATCTGCTACTGTCTGGCTCATCCTTCACACTTAGAATATGATTGCACAGTAACGACCACATGTAAAATTAAAAAGTGTTCAATGTTTCGTAAGTGTATTTCCTCGCCTCCTGGCATGGGTGAATCATAACACGTCTGTCAAACAACAGAGGCGAGGTGTGTATAATCTAATCCCAGGTCGTTCGCGCTCGTTTCTGCCAGCCACTCTGAGAGGGGAAGTGCGTGATGACGGGGCTAGGAATCGGAGAGCGAAATGACTGGCGACTTACTATGAGGATCCTGGCGTCTCAACGTAAAGCAGTTCACCCAAGTGTGCTTTCTGTCACGGAAAATCGTCCTCGGAAAGTGGGCAGGATAGTTTTTTCATCCTTTGAATTTGTGAGATAGCTGCATCAGCACATTTCGAGGATTATATACAGTTGTTCATGGGTTATAGATTTGTCTCTCTATAAATGTTTCTTTATTCCTCCTTTACATTCAATTTTGATATGAGCTGACAACTGCCTGCATTGTCTTGATTAAAAATTATATGAGAGAGAAACAAATAGTTTCCATGTTTAATATTCCCTAGGCACATGAAAATATATGAATTGGGTTACGATTTACAGATTTTATGATCTTAGTCATAACAGCAACGTTGCAGACACAAATTTCTCTTGAGAAATGAGCATTACATAAAGATACGTACTCGTAGTGGTATTTAGTTCTCACTAATATGAAGGGAAGACTTATTTCATTAACACTTCAGAAATCAGCTATTTATCTCAACGGCAGGCGTTTACTCCGAGCGCGAGGCCTTGTTGACACGAGGTGTGAACAGGCGATGTCAGCGGCCACGGTCGCCTTCGGTAAATGCAACACACTGAGCAAACGAACTAGTGTGAAGTCACTAGATAATAGATCGCTATAAAACAGATTTGTTTCGTCTATGTATCTTTGTCAGTGGATAAAGACAGAAAAAAAGAATTGTATAGTGAAGGTAAGCAATCGTTTTGAATAAGAGAAGAAGATTGGCTTTACAACCATGCTACAGAGTGTAACAGTTCAACAGACTGCTGCACTGTATTGAACAACTTACACCCCTCCTCATTATTACCAAAGCAAGGTAGGATGGTACTTTCTGAAACTAGGCCTACCTGTGTGTTATAACTGGCGCCTTAGACTATATTACCATTCATTCTGTATTCTGATCTCCGTCCCAGCCCCCTCCCTTTGTCAATGAAGATTTTTGTCAACAGCTATGAGCAATGTATTATGGAATGTGAAATCTTCCGAATAATTTATAAACCTGTAGCTTAGACTATACAGCCACTGCAGTTGTCGAATTTTTTCACACTATGGAAATTAAGTATTCATAGTATTAGTCAGAAGTATTTAATTTCTAAGTTAATGGATGATCATTTCTTTACAGGACCATAGCCAGATTCACAATAGCAGAGCCGTCCAGAACTGGTTCCAAGGTCAACAGAGAGTAAGACTTCTTCCTTTCGTGCCAAAATCACCAGACCTCAACCCACTGAAAATATGTGGGCGGAGGTTACGAGGTCGTTACCACCTGGGTCAAGGAATTCAGAAACTCTGTGGGAAAATATAGAGAATACATGGTAGGAGATAAACGATCATCACAATCTCGCGAGGAATTTAGCCTTATCACTTCCCCGACGCGTTCGAGCAATTATAGAAAACGAGGGGGAATGGATAGTGTACTGAAATAAAAATAAAGGCCAAACCAGTCGTGAGGTCCTAAAGTGTTCAGGAAACCTACTAAAGCTAAATGGTCCCTGTGTATTCTCATTAAATGTGTCACTGCATAGCAAATAATAATTAATTTCTTTACTCAAAGAAATAAATAGACAAACGTATGTGCAATGGATAAATGTTTGATTTTGTACTATTAACCTCAAATATGCTACCCTGTTAATCACCCGACTGTGTTTAAAGAAAATGCGTAAGTAATAGGAACCGTAACTGGGCCTGCATAATAACTCCTCTCTGTTCTGTAAGCCATTCCTTTTCCTTCTGCCTTACTTTCATCTCCTAAAACATAATAACGATATTACCAGTAACATACAGTATAAAATTGCCTAACACCCGACATTGTAAAAGCACATGAAAAGATATTTCTACTTCCTATGGTCTCCTACGAAAAAAATCTCACCCACGGGAACGAATGAAGGATAGCCCACAATGCTTGATTCATAACGTCACAGCAACATGCTGTCACTCTCATTACCATTGAGCAAAGGAATGATCGTATCTCCACGCGGACCAGTAGTAGAAAAATTCTGTAACTTCTTTAGTCACTGTCTGATCCCAAAAACACCTGTCATTTATAACACGTGCCTCGATGTTAACTAAGTCTCGCGTGGTTGGAATGTTTGCGGGGTCGCGGTTCCGAAATTTACGTTCTCCTCATATTCGTGAGCGGCACGCTTTTGCAAGTGAAAGATAAACTTTCACAAGTTACCTAGACTAATTTTGCCCGCATCTCGTGATCTTGCGGTAGCGTTCTCGCTTCTCGCGCCCGGGTTCCCGGGTTCGATTCCCGGCGGGGTCAGGGATTTTCTCTGCCTCGTGATGGCTGGGTGTTGTGTGTTGTCCTTAGGTTAGTTAGGTTTAAGTAGTTCTAAGTTCTAGGGGACTGATGACCATAGATGTTAAATCCCATAGTGCTCAGAGCCATTTGAACCATTTTAGACTGATTTCCTAATTAGAAAATGGTTCAAATGGCTCTGAGCACTATGGGACTGTGGTCATCAATCCCCTAGAACTTAGAACTACTTAAACCTAACTTACCTAAGGACATCACACAGCGCCTGGAACCGCTCGGTCACCTCGGCCGACTCCTAATTATATCTCGGCACCATTAGATAACATACCATCCAAAACCTCCCCTCCAAAAGATACATAAATACACACACAGAACTTTTCACAGTACTTACAGTTCGTGTATCGCGTGCATAGCATGGCTACACGAATTACTATTATGCCGTTTACCCTTTATTTAATTCAGGAAAGCGATGTCACTGATTCCCACCTGTGTTTCAAATCCCGCTGTTTTAAAAATCAGCTTTTCACGTAAATGTCTAAATGTCTACTGACTCATTTCACAAAAGGTGACTTCCTTATTATTCTTTCATTTTAATTTAGCAAACCTGCCTTTATCCATTAATTTCAGAAACTCGTCAAATTACAAATAGAAACACACGCAAACTACAAATGACTTCTTTGATAACTAATTCTTTCAGATCAAAATTAAGAGCAATATTTTATACTATGAATTTCTGTTAGCAGCTCGATTAGTTAAAGCCACAAGATAATATTTCTCTACACTTTCAGACCAGAATTTGAAATAAACTAACCAAAATCCTGAATTTAAATTGACCATTACTTAGAAAAACATGGTAAATCAACACTTTCTTACTTATAAACTAATGGTTTATAGCACTCATTCATCCACTTTTCGTCATTTTCTTCATCAGCCCAATGTGGTAATGGCCAGGTCCTTAGGCTATAATAGTTCGCCACATGCGTCCTATTTGTGTCGAACCTGCCTTACAATTTAAATCTAACACTTAACTGTTCACCGAATTACTCAAACGAAATATCAAATTCAGTTTACTTTCAAGTTCCTCTTCGCGGTCGCGACATAGTTTTCTCACATTCGCCTATCTTTTACCTGCCTATAAACAATTTTGTTCCCATCAAAATATTATATTAAATTAAATCTACTCTGAAAGAGAAGGTTTCCACGTAAGGTGGAACATTAAAGCCTTAAATCACTCATTTCCTTCCCTTTTCAGAGAGCATTTTGCCCCGCCACTTCCTCACTCCATCCGGTGGCTTCAGTCGTCCCCAGGCAACTGCCTTTCTCTTACCACGCTACCGCTCTCCCCCTGCCTACGGCGAGGGTGGTGTGCACCCTGGCCAATCAAGGCTCCAGAATGTCAAGCAGTTAAAACTCCCGGCTGCCTTCTCCAGAGCACATAATGAAATCTACTCGCGCTTTTCTACTCAATGAGCTTAACGTAAGAATATAGACAAACCTAGGCCATTCTCTCCAATGTCAGGGACAGACCTTTACCTCAGAAAACTGCCATGCCGCTGCATATCGATAAATCATTGCCTTCCTATGATTACAATAATTTCATTTCAATATTCACTTCCATTCAATCCACAGTGTATACTACACTCCTGGAAATTGAAATAAGAACACCGTGAATTCATTGTCCCAGGAAGGGGAAACTTTATTGACACATTCCTGGGGTCAGATACATCACATGATCACACTGACAGAACCACAGGCACATAGACACAGGCAACAGAGCATGCACAATGTCGGCACTAGTACAGTGTATACCCACCTTTCGCAGCAATGCAGGCTGCTATTCTCCCATGGAGACGATCGTAGAGATGCTGGATGTAGTCCTGTGGAACGGCTTGCCATGCCATTTCCACCTGGCGCCTCAGCTGGACCAGCGTTCGTGCTGGACGTGCAGACCGCGTGAGACGACGCTTCATCCAGTCCCAAACATGCTCAATGGGGGACAGATCCGGAGATCTTGCTGGCCAGGGTAGTTGACTTACACCTTCTAGAGCACGTTGGGTGGCACGGGATACATGCGGACGTGCATTGTCCTGTTGGAACAGCAAGTTCCCTTGCCGGTCTAGGAATGGTAGAACGATGGGTTCGATGACGGTTTGGATGCACTGTGCACTATTCAGTGTCCCCTCGACGATCACCAGAGGTGTACGGCCAGTGTAGGAGATCGCTCCCCACACCATGATGCCGGGTGTTGGCCCTGTGTGCCTCGGTCGTATGCAGTCCTGATTGTGGCGCTCACCTGCACGGCGCCAAACACGCATACGACCATCATTGGCACCAAGGCAGAAGCGACTCTCATCGCTGAAGACGACACGTCTCCATTCGTCCCTCCATTCACGCCTGTCGCGACTCCACTGGAGGCGGGCTGCACGATGTTGGGGCGTGAGCGGAAGACGGCCTAAGGGTGTGCGGGACCGTAGCCCAGCTTCATGGAGATGGTTGCGAATGGTCCTCGCCGATACCCCAGGAGCAACAGTGTCCCTAATTTGCTGGGAAGTGGCGGCGCGGTCCCCTACGGCACTGCGTAGGGTCCTACGGTCTTAGCGTGCATCCGTGCGTCGCTGCGGTCCGGTCCCAGGTCGACGGGCACGTGCACCTTCCGCCGACCACTGGCGACAACATCGATGTACTGTGGAGACCTCACGCCCCACGTGTTGAGCAATTCGGCGGTACGTCCACCCGGCCTCCCGCATGCCCACTATACGCCCTCGCTCAAAGTCCGTCAACTGCACATACGGTTCACGTCCACGCTGTCGCGGCATGCTACCAGTGTTAAAGACTGCGATGGAGCTCCGTATGCCACGGCAAACTGGCTGACACTGACGGCGGCGGTGCACAAATGCTGCGCGGCTAGCGCCATTCGACGGCCAACACCGCGGTTCCTGGTGTGTCCGCTGTGCCGTGCGTGTGATCATTGCTTGTACAGCCCTCTCGCAGTGTCCGGAGCAAGTATGGTGGGTCTGACACATCGGTGTCAATGTGTTCTTTTTTCCATTTCCAGGAGTGTATTTACCTTGCTCTCACACCAATCGTGGGCTACTTAGGATAGGATAAGTGGGAAAAGTGGGTTTTCATACATTATACGAATATAATAAACTCGTCCAGTTGCTCTGATCGGTTTCCTAAACACAGTAGTTGGTTCAATAAAAATTAACAGCTCAGATCCAGGGTCTGATAACAGATACCTGATACCTGACGTAGCAAGATATTCTAGCAACTACATATGGATCGTAATTCCCATGTGAACATGCTTATAGTTTCGTAGCGACAGCGCCTTGGCTATCAGGAAGTAAATTCAGAAGAATATGGCCAAATTCAGGGCGCTGTGTTGACCGTGCCCACGCTCAATATGATGAGCCCGCTGCTCTTACTGTTATTTTATTTCTTTCGATTTGAGGTGTACCACGAAATGAAATACTCATCCGCTAGACGATTTTCGCTTCTGTTCGAAAAGCTTCTTGAGTAACCCAGCGGTGAACATTACATAGACATGATACTTGTAGTTTTTTGAGTATAGGAGTATGTTTAAGGATAATGAACTGTAGTCGAAATGATACCAGATGATGCTGAAGAAATTAGGTTTTGACATGCGACAGTGAGAGTCGTAGACACTGTGTGCTATGTGGGAAACAAGAAACATGAGGCCTTCAATAGTAAAATGAGTGTCAAATGCAAAATGCAATAACAAGTAATTCTTTTTGATGGCGTAAGGATTCTAACATTCATGGCGGTGTCTGTTTGTTCTATATCGTGTCTCTCTACCACTTTTGCGCAACGACGCTCTGAGCATGTTTTTTTTAGGGAATTGACTAGTTTGAACCAGGGACCTGTTGCTGGTAAGAAGACGCCAAACCATACATGACATATAGAATTCAGAAGAGTTCAGTGAGACTAGCGATGATATAACCAAATACTTAATGATGTCAGCGTTAGCTCCACTGCACTCCCTGTAAATGAATCTTAATACTAACTAAATTTAGTAGAATTCGTTCAAGGCTTTCCTATTTTTAGTTAGCTGGTAAAATAACGTCGAAAAAGCAGTTACGTTTACCATTGGAAATTTTATTCTACTCTCAAAACATTGTTTATAAATTGCACTATTGATAAAAGGAAATGTTTTAATACAGGATGGTAAAACCAACTGCGTTCAACAAAAATGTGAACGAATATTTCCTGAATGGGGTTCCAAGTTCTACAATGGCTCGAAGGATGACCTATGCCACATCACATCTATAATCTAGGTTTAAGCTAAGTTTCGCAAAAGTGAAAACTATTAAAATGGTCTACAGTGACCCTCAGTTATCTTTAATTACTTATCTAACTTGTCGTAAATGACAGTGGCTGATGTGGTTTCTCAAGTAACTATATAACAGAAAAATCATCGCGTTTCAGATTTTTACTTCAAGTGGCAAATATGAACACCATGAGCTTTAATTGACGATCGACACTAGTATTACGCAAAAAGGGGGTGTAACAGATGAGTTCTGAGGTTCTGAGTGAAGCCTTATGCGCTCAAAAATGCGGCATCGCGTGCGTTCATTACCTTGTCAGTGTTTAGGCAGCGTCAGGGCGGCGGCAGGCAGCACAGCTCCGCTCACCTCGCCATCTTGGAAGCAAATCCCCTTTTCTCGCTTCCCCTTACTACCATTTACCGAAGTTGGTTTAAAAAAAAACTATCTGGCTATGTTTTCATCTGACCAATCAGGGTCTCAATGTTAACCTTCAGCTCCGCCTACAAAAATTCTCTCTATCCAATGAGAAACGTTATACTTTTCGTGGTGGGGCAATGTTTTTAAAGTTTGCAACGTAATAGAGACGCGAAAAAGTCTCACTCTAAAACTTGCAGCTGGTGTGGTCTTTTTAACGTTATCGTAAGATCCATACTAGTCTTCTGGAGGGCTCTATCTTTTAACATGGGCTGGGGGGGTGGTCCTTGACGTAACAGAGACGCGAAAAAGTCTCATGCTAAAACTTGCGGGTGGTGTGGCCATTTTTGTGTTATCGTCAGATCTATACTGTTTGTCTGGAGGGCTCTAGCTTTTAACATGGGCTGGGGGGGGGGGGGGGGGGTGGTCCTTGATGTAATAAAGACGCGAAAAAGTCTCACTCTAAAACTTGTAGCTGGCGTTGTCCTAGTGGTTAAATCGCGACGACGGTGTCCAGTCCATCCCTTATCGTAGGGCCTTCTAGCTTAAAACGGTTCTGCTCTCGCTTCTGTTCTCATTTCTCCCCTCGGAACTGCGTTTGTCTCTTGGTGGGAAGGTACGACATGCATTTAGGCATTCTTGTGTTAGTGTGTGGTATTCCATTTGCTCACTCGTTACTCGTATTACTTTGGTTAATTTAATGTCACGATTTATTCGGAGCTATGTGACATGCTACTGGATTGGCTTATCATGTCAGGGTTTTCATGGAAGGTGTTGGACTTGCTGGCACCTTGCAGGATGATAATATCATATATATCTGAGGTTCGGGAAACCTTATCTGAAAGTAAATGACAGGCTGTTTGCTATTATTTAATGTCGCTTGCTTTCAGTAGACATATAGATAACCCGTGGCAGCGCTTTCTCGTCATCCAAATCACATAAATGGGAATAACAATCAGAAGGTTATTACTCAATTGTAGGCACATGGGAACACCACATATATAAAATTTGGAGAGCAGAATCTCTTGTTATAGGCTGGATGTCTAGATCCTATCATGAAATATTCAGGCTACGAAAACACGTCCTTGCTGTCAGCGTGGTCCAGACTGCAACGTTGTAGGTATCCTTTGGCAACCCTATTGGCAAACAGTGTTTTCAGCTGTAGGACTGATCAATCCTGGTAGATTCGCCTGACATTTTCTTGTCATCTGTATGAAATATTTTGAATGTTCCCTCTGAAGATATCTTACTGAGTTAGTAATATTTTGTGAGTACAAGGCCATTTCATGCAGAAGCTACCCCTGGTCTCATCCATCACGTTGCGAGTTACCAGTTATCTACTGCAGCCGTGATTATGGCAATGAGAGTGTTTGTGCAGGAATACCTTCGCAGCATAGTTTTTAAGTAGTGATTTTATAAAGCGGTAGTGGTCTCTTAAAGCAGTTCCAGGATTGCTGCAAAAGATGTGTCTTATCAATTGCTTTCGGTAAGTTTTAAATCGAGTGCTACCTGTCAGATGTAAGTGTGTCCTAGCAAACTCGCAGGAGTTGCAATGATAGTAGACTTCACTAATCTTAATTCACATCAAAATTACTGACAAAATCACTGAACAGATTCGAAGCATCTGTAAGAGTCACGAATTTGTACTTTGTTCGTCAACTCGGTCTGAAATAAGAGGAGAAAAATTACAGGGACAGTGACCAAGTTTGTTAGTATACATTATCTGCGGTAGATGTGGAGGTGAAAACGTACGAAAATGCACAACTGCACTTTTGCGAACTTCTATTTTCGCATCAATAGTACTGTGAACCCACTATCTGGTACTAATCCATTACATTAGCATCCATTACATCTCATCATTTTCATACTACACCTGATATTATAGATGATTAGTGTAGTGGGACGTGAAATTGAAGCGTCACCCATCCACCAGTGTCAGCCCAGTTTGCAGGTGAATGTAAGTTTAATTTAGTGTTTCGTTTAGGTATATTGTAATATTTATAACTGTTGTGAATTATCTAAAGTTTTGTATTTAATTTTACGTTTCATGTACGGAGAGGGCGGCGCAATGAACGGAGACAGCATCTTCGCTGCCGGACCAGAGAGAAAATTGCTGGCCACTATACGTCGCGGATCGACAGCCGAACAGCTACAGAAGATCCTGAAACCGAGTTGTTGCGTCGTGCTTCTAAAAACTGAAACAAAAAGAATTTGCAATGTTGCTACAACAATGACGTCATAAAAAGTTTAATCATGTTGTAAATGTGCCGTCCTATCCTGTCAAGGCTCAGGTTCGCGTCTATATGTAGTATATAGGAAGATAATAAACTAGTGTATACTACAAAAATTTAAATACTTGTTCCGAGACTTTATTTATAAACAATTATTGATTTATTTGAGAAGATTATTAATTCTGACAACGTTCATCGCGAGTTTGAGTCTTAAAAGTTTATTCAATGTGGTTTTGCTATTTATTAAAGCAGATTCTTGTGTTAATATAATGTCCGAGAAAGAACAAATGACATCTAAATTGAAAAAAGGTTGCGCAAACCAACTGGACTGAGTGACGTAATTCTGCGCATACGACTCAAATGATTGTTTTAATTATAGTTTCGTTCAAGAACCATTCAGCGACCACTTATGAAAAGAGTTTAAATAATTCTGAAGTGTTTTGTAACTGACGTTGGTGACGAAGTCTGCACATGGTCATATATCAAAAGAAAATCATTTATACAAAACTTGCGTTGTTACACTACACCGTGGCGACCTTATAAACAGGACGTGGGTGCAACTAAGGCACACAGGTACGAAAAAAACATCAGGAGTCCTTCGGAAGTCAACGCGAGTCTTCGTGGAGCCTTCAGCAGCCAGCGGCGACTTCGCGGATGTGGGCATCTGACGGAGCGCAGCCAAGCAGTTCGGTCACGCAGTTACTCCACGAGAAGGCGCATCTGTTGGGTAGCAGCTGAAAACTACAAACCCCGACAACCTTTTTCTCCCTAAACTAACAGGCCTAGTGCGTAATCTGGGGGGGGGGGGGGGGGGGCTTTCCTCCGGCTGGTGTTAGAAGTGTTGCTGAGGGCTTCGTCTGTCCACGGTGCGGCCGGGTGTGGTTGCAGGCAGTGACGTCTCCGGTGTTCGATTCAGCGTCCTGCCGGTTGCGGAAGCGCGGTCGCGGCATCTCAGCAGCTGCATCGACGGCCCTTACTTCTGCAGCCCATAGCAGCACACTGATCACCGAGAACTACAAACTGCAATATTAGTGTCCGGTGAATCTGTTTTATGTTGGAAGTGGAGTGTTGCACATAGGGAGTGTGCTTTTAATAGGATTGTTGATTACAAGTCTGCGTGTGTAACTAGTTAATATTTTACAATAATGTCGGGAAGTGGAATGTCAGACGAAGAGCAATCTGTGTCCGATAGGAGCATGAGATCCCTTTTTAGGGCGATCGCTAAATTGAAACAATCTAACGGGGATTTTTAGCTGAATTAAAACAGTCTAACGAAGAGTCTACTGCTAGATTAAAAGAGGAACTAAAACAGGAATTAAAAGAATCTAACAAAGAATCCACTGCTAAATTAAAAGAGGAACTAAAACAGGAATTAAAACAGTCTAAAGAAGAATCTACTGCCAGAGTAAAAGAGGAATTAAAACAATGTAACGAAGAACCTACGGCTAGATTAAAAGAGGAACTTAAAGGGGAGATAACAAAATCTTCAGACAGGTTACAGGAACATGTTAATGAAACCAGTCGAGAATTAAGTGATAAAATAGAAGCTTCTAAAGTTGAAATGCTGGAAAAACTAGTAGGACTTGGGAATAAGATTGCTGATAATTGTAAAAGGTTAGAGGAAGATATCCAGGAATCGGTTGAGGAAAAAGCTCGCATGCGAAATGATATTACTGGCTTAACCAAGAGACTAGATAACGTCAATGTCTTAGTTGTAAATGAAATAGAGAAAAATAACGATAAGTTAGGAGATGAGTTTCCTATGCAAACAGAAACTGTTTGTAGAGAGTCATTAGAATCTATTAAAGAGGTTCCTACCAAACCTGTAGAGATTTCTACAATAGATAATGTAGACATTAACTCATCGAGTAGAAAAAGATCATACTGACATAGAAAACATGACATTTTTAATTACCGAAACATGCAGTAACCCTGAGACTTCCAAAGATAATAACATTGACGGTGGTACAAGGCGTTCACATCGTGAACACGGTGAAGAATCGATATTAGCTAACCGTGTATCCAATACAGAATTGCGAATACAGGAAATTACTAAACGGTTATCGGAATTAGATAATAATCAAAACATTTCAAGTAGTAGAAGTAATAACGTAATCAGAGACAACAGTCACATCGTGTTTGCTAGATCGGACGACAACAATACAAATAAAGAAATCACGTAAGCAGATCCGACGCAACTCCGTCTGTGCAGTCTAAGCAAAATCCAACTATGTCTCTCGCAGAATGTTGGGATGATATAACGACAAATTCAAATGTAGCAAGTCGATTTGCTATATTCAAACCAGGAGGCGAACTTCACACTATAATCTTTATAAAAGCTTTTGAAACTTCATTATCTCCTAAATGGAGTAATGAAAAACGGATTCAATTTGTAATAAGACATTTAGAAGCAGAAGCTGCGGGATGGGCAGTACTGCATAGAACTGAATTTAGGGACTGGGATGATTTTCTTAAGCAGTTTAAATAAAATTATAGGTCAAGAGGAAAACAACAACACTTAACTTTGGAGTTATTAAACCGTACTCCTTATTCTAAACGGTGGGGAGGTTATAAGAATTATTTCGAGTGGCATTTAAACCGTTCTAAATTAATTGAAGAACCAATTATTGAAAATCATGTAGTACGAGTCCTAATTAGTAGGCTACCGCATTATGTAAACGAAAGAAAAATGTTATTCTACGAATTTTCCATCCGAACAAGAAAAGGAAGATCTTGTATTGGTACGATCTCATCCTAAAAGTTCGAACATCAATAATGAATCTAGGAAATTCTTCTTTATCTTTGAATGTCCATATGTGGTTCGTAAGATTGTACATCCCAAAGGGTTACTTCTTGTGAAACCTTCATCAGGTGTAATTAAAGGATTATATAGTGTCGATCAAATTAAACCCTCCATTCCTAAATAAGTTATTATTTAGTATATAGTTTATTAATGTGAAGTTTTTCCTGATAGTTATGTGTTATTTTTTTTAAAAAAAATGACAGATTGTTTAGACAAGTGTTCTACAGTAATCTACCGGTACTTCTAAACGGGAAAGATAATTAAAAGGGGATTTTTATGGAAGAAATTTTTGTTATAAGGTCAGAAGGAATTTTGTATATTTTATATTTACTCGGATAGTAGGAACCAATGAGGATGGTTAATAATTTTAGGGACCATGGGAGTCCAGAGCTATGTGGCTCAAGAGAACATAGCAGAGTGCCTTTAATAGAGATTTGTAATAGTGTTAATATAGAATACACCAAACGGGGCTCTCTCGCTTGTTTCTGCTAAATAAATTGCCATTACCCAACAAAGTGTCCGAAGGTAAATAAAGCCGTGCCGAGATTGTAAAGAAAGTTTTGCTTGACTTCTTCTTGACCTCAGACATAAATAAAGCATTATGGAAAAGAACAACGTAAAGTAAATATTACTATTAGTTATTGTAAGAAACTTATTAGTAATATATATTTTGGAAAGAATAACCCTAGTAAATGAATAAAACTGGAACTAACCTATCACCATTTGAACGCTCTGTCCTAATGTAACAACGTTAAAGAACGTACCAAATTATTATGTACTAGCATTAAATGAAAAGGAGTAATCTCCGTATATTCGGTTATGAGTTACCAGAATAGCACAATTAAAAGTAAATGACAAATAGTCACAACAATATCGTCATAAAAGGATTGAATCAATCTAAGAGCTAAAACCTTAGATTACGGAAACGTCAGAAAAATGTATAATATTAACGGTTAAATATCGTATATAGAAGAAGTTTTATCTTCTGTTAAAACCTGACAAACTGAGCTTGTGGGTTGGGTATGTAGTGGGACGTGAAATTGAAGCGTCACCCATCCACCAGTGTCAGCCCAGTTTGCACGTGAATGTAAGTTTAATTTAGTGTTATGTTTAGGTATTTTGTAATATTTATAATTGTTGTGAATTATCTAAAGTTTTGTATTTATTTTTATGTTTCATGTACGGAGAGGGCGTCGCAATGAACGGAGACAGCATCTTCGCTGCCGGACCGGAGAGAAAATTGGTGGCCACTATACTTCTCGGGTCGACAGCCAAACAGCAACAGAAGATCCTGCAACCGAGTTGTTGCGTCGTGCTTCTAAAAACTGAAAAAAATAAGAATTTGCAATGTTTCTACAACAATGGCGTCATAGAAAGCTTAATCATGTTGTAAATGTTCAGTCCTATCTTGTCAAGGCTCAGGTTCACATCTATATGTAGTATATAGGAAGATAATCAACTTGTGTATACAACAAAAATTTAAATACGTCTTCCGAGAATTTATTTATGAAGAATTATTGATTTATTTGACAAGATTATTAATTTTGACAACGTTCATCGCGAGTTTGAGTCTTAAAAGTTTATTCAATGTGGTTTAACTATTTATTAAAGCAGATTCTTGCGTTAATATATTGTCTGAGAAAAACAAATGACATCTAAATTGAAAAAAGTTTGCGCAAACCAATTGGACTGAGTGACGTAATTCTGCGCATACGACTCAAATGATGGTGTTTTAATTACAGTTTTGTTCAAGAACCTTTCAGCAACCACTTATAAAAAGAGTTTAAATAATTCTGAAGTGTTTTGTAACTGACGTTGGTGACGAAGTCTGCACATGGTCATATGTCAAAAGAAAATCATGTATACAAAACTTACGTCGTTACACTACAGTAGGACACAAGACAGGACTAGATAAAGTCCGTTAGATGTCAACAGTGCGTAACATTTTACTTTTTTTGAGTAGGACAATGTTGCTATCGAATCATTTTTCGTTTAGTAAAAATAAGCTTAGGCTACAAGAGAATTCGCTTGTATTCTTCAGTATGTGGTCTGTTGTCGGTTTGAAGGCTTCCATTACATCGGCAACTTAGTGCAGCTCCACCGAGGGTTGTCTGGAGTAGGGTGGATACAGCAATGTGAAAGTTGCGAGCTGTCGAAAACGATCTTCATAGACGATCTTATTAGTGTGATTGGGACTACGTATATTCTTGACGACATTTAGCACCCGTGCGGTCAGTCACCCAATTTCAGAATCCATGTTGAGTAATCCTGCTAAATTGTCATAATATTGTCTTTTATATTGACGAATAGTCAATAGTCTACAGAAGAATGTTGAAGATGAGGTGGGTACATTACGTAACTAATGAGGAGGTACTGAATAGGATTGGGGAGAAGAGACGTTTGTGGCACAACTTGACTAGAAAAAGGGATCGGTTGGTAGGACGTGTCCTGAGGCAACACGGGATCACAAATTTAGCATTGGAGAGCAGTGTGGAGGGTAAAAATCGTAGAAGGAGACCAAGAGATGAATACACTAAGGAGATTCAGAAGGATGTAGGTTGCAGTAGGTACTGGGAGATGAAGGAGCTTGCACAGGATAGGTTAGCATGCAGGGCTGCATCAAACCAGTCTCAGGAATGAATACCACAACAACAACATATTTACGAGTAATCTGGACAGTCGTCAGGTTCAAGTGCCATCTACATCGCAAAGTTAATATTACGATCCTAGGAACTACGCTGCAGTACGTTTTGTATTTCATAATAGGAAGCATCATCAGAGCAATGTCAGGGAACAGAATGCAGCAGTGCCTTGGTAGCTGCTTGGGGACCTGCTTGAGTCGTGTTCTAAAGAAAGTGTAGTTTCTGGTTCACATTGTATCACACTAGCGAGAAGTAGCGAATTTTCCTTTTTCTCTGCAAACACCCAGACCTAAGACCAGCAACAAAATGCTAAGAAGATATTTACATAGTGCCAACTCAATGATCATCCTATTTTTATAGATAATTTTTTTTCACATCCATTCTCTTTCTCCATTGTAATAAACTTCATTCTTTATTTGCTTGCTCTTGTTACGATTATTATGGTGGTTATTCTCTCACTCACAAGAGTTTTCATGCCCCTATTTGGTATTGATGCACATGAAGAGTGGCTATGAAAAAAATGGAACACCGACTGTTACGTCACGTACAATACAGGATTTACTTCGGCTCCTCATGTTCAACGCAACAGGAGAAATGAGATACATTAAGTTGACAATGGGAGGACAGATATGCTGGCACAACTCTGCAACTACTCCTGTCGAAATAACACAGTGTTACCAGGTAAACTGGTGCTGCGGAATCGGAAATGTAGTAAGGGCTGTGAAACAGCAGCTGAGAGCTGCTAATTTCGGAAAATGAGTGTTGAAACAGTAAATGGAAGGCTTTGTTTGACAGCTTTGTGCTGATGCCGTCTGAATAAATTTTGTCAGTGGATAAAAAACGGTTTAGTTTTGAGACCTGACCCTCGGCGGGGGTAGGGTGCTCAGTGGTCTGCTTCATCAATTCCAAGCAAAAAACACAAAAAACAAAGCAAGAAGGATTCGAACAACTGCTTTCCATCGTTTAGGGGCCGAACAAGAAGGGTAACATTACGGAAACTATGATTAGGCTTCCTAATATATAACAGAGCATAAAAATTTGAAGGAGGAAACGTATGAAGACGCAGACTTCCTCGTTATGTATATGTGTGGCGTATCTTTCGTGTTAACGAAAGTAATATCCCGTTTTACCTCTCATTAAATCTCAAACGAAATGAATGCCATGACGAATCGAATGTTTGTTGACTGCGTCTGTACTTGCTTCCATCCCTACCTACATATTTCCTCATTCTCGTGGTAATCATGACATCCTATATGTATGCTGCAAAAGATTGACAGTGGACACATTTGACATCGAGGTGCAAAGAGTTTGATATCTTATATTATATTCATTTCAAATAAGCTTTCGATGTATTTTTCCTTCGTTTGATTTTTGAGATAATTATGAACGTTACGGAAAATTATCTCACATGCTTTATACCTAGCCCAAAAGGCCACGTCAGAAACTATCAGGGGAGAACGCCGCACAAAAACCAAACGTGCGCGCGCGTCTCCCCTCTGAAGAACTATATCTGACTATCGCGACAAGCATTTCGCAAAAGAGCTGCCTCGTAGGGGAACTAAGAATTGGCAGCGTCGGAGCAAGTATTTGCCAACACTGTGATGGTGCATTTACTTCCGGGTGTAGCCCGACCTTACCTCGCTGAATTCACTTGGCCTTCGTTTTTCACATCGAAGACTCATGCGATATAATCCACTATAAGATGAGCCACTTAGAAGGTATATTTAATTTCTGGACTCCAAGAACGGCGTTCTTCACATAATAACACCTGTTTGTGTGCTTAATGTTGCGTTTTACGGCTAGGGCAACATCGCAATGACGATAGTCCGACTGCAAGTAAAAATTCATTATATGGAATCTGAATAATGTTTTACACGTAAATCTTCGTGCAATTTCGACTTACTAAATTATGTTAATGTCATGGATGTCTGCCTCGCATATGCCAACGTGCTTCACTGTAAAATGGTTTGTGAAAAGATTCAAACCGACTGTCTACGATACGAATTTGAGCTTTTTTCGTCATATAGGTGTAAGATGTCAGGAGGTTGTTTATGAAGTGAACATTTTGCTTAACGTAGTTCCTCTCTTCTAAATTTTTGCAATAGCATTTAACTGTAGACGTTTTCTGACACAGGCGTTAGCAATTCCTTTACGTTCTCTGAAACCTTAAAAACGATCACTTTTTCTGGTTTAAATCTGACGATCTTAACTATCACTTCCGATCAACATTAAATACTTCATGAATCCATACATGGAACTCCTATGCTTACCAAAAGGAATGAAACGAAAACTGTAATACACTTTACACCACAGACGCTCACTCTGGCTTGACGAAAACATGCGAGTTTTGGCCAACAGTTGCACAAATACAATTATTTTTGCAAGGAAAACAAACGAGGTATGAAGCATTTATAAATTCATCGTATGTAGTGAATTAGTTTAATTTCGTCCAAGTCTATGAAATTAATGTCGTGCCACACTCAGCTCATGCCGATTAATGTATTACAGTACCCATCTACTAATCAGCGCGTCTGTCTCCATTGCCTTCGAGCGTGAATGGCAACTGCAGAAATTTTCTGTAGACCATTTTAAATTATCAAAAGCAACGCGAGGTAGTAGGCGCTTTGGATAAAGAACGGGAAAGTGCAGTGCCGATAGCCAGCTAATGGATCCCGGAGCTTTCTCGCCCACGGCGCCCAGAGGAGGACAGTCTACAAGAAACCTGCCACAAAATGGTTACTGGATTATATTTCGTTATCAGCGTGTCAGACAGTGAAATAGATTGAATCTGCGCTACCATTACATTCACATTTTCACCATTCAGACAGAAGAGGCTATCACATTTTTTTGCGATAGCTGGCCTCGATCGACAGATATTGTAGACAGAAACAAAGGACGCCACGCTAGACCACAAACGCAAAGAGTCTACGGTTTCTCGAACATGGGACAAGACTTCCTCCAGGAAGTGCTGCAGTCTACTGTGTTGCCAGAAAGTACAGATAGCCGGACTTACAGAATTAGCGAGTCGGTCATATTATTTATCCAATGTCACGATCGGCGCGAACGTAACCTCTGCAGCGTCCGGCCGGCGGTCGAGTTTTACGTCCAAGAGTGTACATAATTACAGGCTAATGCATCTAACAAAATCTGACAAGTGCTAAATTTTCAATTTCCAATTGGTAAAATCGTCTTCCACTAGGCACCATAAGCTGAAAGGATTATAGATGTTTCTGATGTTATCTTGCATGATGACATTACACGCTACATTCACTTATTGCGGTGGCGTCATGAGCATTGTTATGCAGGATGCTCAAAATACCGTTTCATCATGCCTATCACACGATCCTTTGGAGACGCTGTGATGGTACTGCTCTGTAGCGGAACTGATGAACGTCGTGAGAACACTCAGGATATGCCGCGCGGGATATGAACGTGCATGAAGTGTACACATCTTTAACGTTGTGGGAAATGCAATAGGATGAGGTCGATGAAATTCTTAATGTATCCGTTCAGCAATCCTTTCAACAAAAACTTAATTGCACAGTTAAGGTAGTTTATGGGATCCTATGTCAGGAGGTCTGGAGATGGTAGCAAATGTTTCTGACTGGGGGAAAGCGGCAGACGCCAGTGCAGTAGTCGTTTATAAGCATGCAGCTGGCCGTAAAAGATTCCAAGGTGGAGGATATTCACAGTAAAACGCCCAACAATTCACGCTGAGTTGCAGACTGGGACGTCGAAATAATTGTTACACGTTTAATTTTCTGCCAAAGCCTTCTTCGCAAAAGAAAACACACATTCGTACAAGGAAGCACACATCACGAACACCTGACTGCTATCTCCTGCAGCTTGAAGATGGCGGTCATGTGTGTGTGAAGTGTGCTTGCTTGTGTGAAGGTGTGTGCGTTTTTTTATTTTTTTCTGACCAAGGCATTGGCCGAAAGCTAAAGGTGTAACAGTATTTTCGTTGTGCCGGTTTGCAGTTCAGTGTTTCATCTTTGCGGCCAGTAGCAATCTATTCTTTTCCTAGTATTCTTCATGTTCCAAGCTCGAGTTTCCGTTGTTTGACGCAACTTCTTACTGTAGTTTTGTGGCAGGTGCGTCTTTTCAGTACAGCTGTGGTGGGGGTATCTTCAAAACTCATCTCTCAGCAAGTACCTTATGAGGTCCTTTTTTCATCCTCAGGATGTCGCATAGTCCATTTAGCGACTCCCGTCTAATCAGCAGTGGCTGCCCAATTGATGTTGCAGTCCAACCTGAGTTATTTACTTCACAGCCTTTCCGAATCAGGGAGGAAACATGTGTAGATCACATGAATCACAGTTCAAATGTTCAAATAAGTGTGATATCTTATGGGACTTAACTGGTAAGGTCATCAGTCCCTAAGCTTGCACACTACTTAACCTAAATTATCCTAAGCACAAACACACACACTCATGATCGAGGGAGGAATCGAACCTCCGCCGGGACCAGCCATCGGCGAAGTAAGGAATCTGCCATACATTCGCACAGTGACGGACAGAATCGGCCGTATATTGCACAAACACGGCGTAAAGACGATTTTCAAACCGACAAGGAAGATCAAAGAGTGTCTTAGATCGGAAAAGGGAAAAGGTACCCACTTGCAATGTCGGGAATATACCGTATATCATGCACATGCGGAAAGTTTATGTCGAAATGACCGGATGATCAATCAACACCAGGATCAAAGAACATAAGCGACATTGCAGGTTGGGGCAGGTGGTGAAATCGGCCGAGGCAGAGTACGCACTGAGTGAGACCGACCACGTAATAAAATTCGCCGACATGGAAGTTCTGGCACTATCACACCCGCTTGATCAGAAAAGCTCTGTAATACAGAAACAGCCGAACAGCTTAAACAGTAAAGAGTAAAGCCTTAAGGTAAACAGATCCTGGCTTCACGTACAGCATGGAACGACCATCGCAGGGTAGCGAGAACCGCACCCGAAATGACGGCGGAGAAGCCCTCTGACGTTGGCGTTCCAGGTACATTACAGTCTGCGCCCGCGAGCTCGGCTCCAGTTCACCATCGGCAATGGAGGGTGAAGC
This sequence comes from Schistocerca gregaria, assembly GCF_023897955.1. Classification (NCBI taxonomy): domain Eukaryota; kingdom Metazoa; phylum Arthropoda; class Insecta; order Orthoptera; family Acrididae; genus Schistocerca; species Schistocerca gregaria. The sequence continues at coordinate 577,428,402 of NC_064922.1, forward strand.
TTTGAGAATGCCAGCCACACGTGCTGGAGAAACGTCAGTAAAATCATCAGATGAACGTCGGCCGGAGAACCCGAGACAAAAGCTAAAAGGCAATTTGCCAACAAGTGCCCGTGCAAGGCTTGTAAGTAGGCTGTTTAGATTTTCTTATTGGTAACGCCGCTTAGCGCTCGGTATGAAAAATCACTGGCTGTGCTGTGCGCAGTCTGTGTTTAGTTTGCATTGTTGTCTGCCATTGCAGTGTTGAGCAGCTGGATGTTAACAGCGCGTAGCGTTGCGCAGTTGGAGGTGAGCCGCCAGCAGTGGTGGACGTGGGGAGAGAGATGGCGGAGTTTTGAAATTTGTAAGAATTGGTGTCATGAACTGATATATATATTATGACTATTAAGGTGAATACATTGTTTGTTCTCTATTAAAATCATTCATTTGCTAACTATGCCTATCAGTAGTTAGTGCCTTCCGTAGTTTGAATCTTTTATTTAGCTGGCAGTAGTGGCGCTCGCTGTATTGCAGTAGTTCGAGTAACCAAGATTTTTGTGAGGTAAGTGATATGTGAAACGTATAGGTTAATGTTAGTCAGGGCCATCCTTATGTAGGGAGTTCTGAAAGTCAGATTGCGTTGCGCAAAAAAAAGTTTTGTGTCAGTTTAAGCACAGTCTTGTAATAATTTTTCAAAGGGGACGTTTCATATGTCGACCCTTAGCCGAGGATACGTCACTGGAATCTTCTGATTTTTTTCCTGTAGTTTGTGTAATTAGTGTAGATTTTGTTTATTGCTAGCGCGTAATTGTAGAGAGAATCTCCTTTGTAGTTGCAGTGTTTCATTGTTGTACAGTAAAACAGGTGTGGCACGCATGTAACTTTGCACCAAGTATTTCGCAGCTGCGCTTCCAATTAACTAGTTATTATTTTCAGTGCTATGTTAATGTGTTTTCTTATTTTGCTCTTCAAATTGTGCTTTTCTGTGTTGTCATGTGAAAAATTGTGACAATAATGGCGTGTGAAAAACGTAATACTAGGCTCCAAAGTAAACTGAGAAATGACAGTGAAGACGAAAGTAGTGTGTTAGCGTCACCATGTAATGAATTCACTATTGTTCAAAGTAGTAATTTGGTAATAGTGCATAGGGAAATGGAGCGGGCTGCAAATAATGGTGTAGGCAGTGAAACAATTAGTGAACAGCGAAGCATTATCGATCGATCGGTCGGCAACAGCTCGCCTCAGGAATCCGAAATGACAGGACACAATCTTGCAAACACTGTACATTCAGGTTTCGCGTCCTCACAGTTTTCTCAAATAAGACACATTTTCTGCTTGTCAAAATGTGAATGTTGTCGGTGCAAATGCACTGCCGAAAAGCATAGTGGAACAGATTCTAGACACTAATACATTATTATTGCAATTAATGCAACAAATGAAACAAAATCAGAGACAAACACAGCAACAGTTAGACACAATGGAACAAAACCTTCAAAAATAAGACACAATGCAACAACACCAGAGACAAACACAGCAACAGTTAGACACAATGGAACAAAATCAGAGACAAACACAGCAAAATCTTCAAAAGTTAGACACAATGGAACAACACCAGAGACAAACGCAGCAACAGTTAGACACAATGGAACATAATCTTCAAACGTTAGACACAATGGAACAAAATCTTCGGAAGTTAGACACCACACTTGAACAAACACATGAAGATTTAACTACTGAGTTACATAACATTGAATCGAAATGTCAAAAAATCTGTAATGACGTAAAAACACAAATTTGTGAGCATTTACAACCTATTTTTTCGCGACATGAAAATGCATTACAGAATCACGAAGCAGTCATAAAAGAATTGCAAACTATTGTTCGTGAAAATCACGACACCTTGCAAGCTAAAATGGACTCAGTTGCATCCACTGATTCGGTTACGCTACTTGCAAGAACTCAGGAAAACTTGAAGGACACAGTAGATTCAATTTCAACACAAATGGACACACTGAAACTTGGTTCAGAAAAACACACTGAGGAAAAGTGTTCACTATCGGAGAAAGTAGCTGAACTTTCGGATCAGTTCACTAATTTATCTGCAAAGGTAGATGATGATCTGAATGACACAAGACCTGCAGCCATCACTGACACAGAAGAGTATGAACAAATTAAGAAAATCAAACAAAATCAGAATCAAATTAATACGCAATACAAAAGAGAAATCCGGAAAGTACAAGATCAGTTGACGCAGGTAATACAAAAATTACATATTTCAGAGGACACTTGTACTCCAACACGGGAAGAGGAACTTAGAAATACGGAAAAGCCACAAAATAATAACACAGGGCATTTCGAAAGTCATGAAAGAAATTGGCAAGGTGCACCGAATTTTGAGATGGAACAGCCGACACGACGTAACAATGACCGATATGCTACTCGCCGACACGATGATTTTGACTATAAGCTGTTCATTACAGCACGTAAATCTAAACATTTAAGAATTCTGGCAACGACATTCATCCACAAGCGTGGCTCCATGAATTCTCTCATTGTTTTCCTCCCAACTGGTCATTATAACACAGATTAGAATTTATGTGTGGATACTTGGAGAATGAGCCAGGGGTAAGAATGCGATCGGTCATTCACGATTGTCACAGTGAAGGAGAATTTTATCATGCCTTCCTCTCAGCATATAGGTCTCAAGCTACACAAGACCGAGTAAAACATAGCACAATGATGATGAAACACTTAGAACAATCTGAATTTTCCAGTCTCGTCAAATATTTTGAAGACATGTTGCATAAGAATCAATATCTTTCAAACCCATATAGCCCTTCAGAACTCATCCGCATTTCCATAATGAAATTGCCTGAACATTTAAGGAATATTATTTTGGCAGGGCGTTGCAAAGACGACATTGAAGCTTTTCAGGAACTCTTACAAGAATTAGAAATTGACAGACAGTCGCGGGATGCGAAAACAGGAAAACAATCACTACATTTCACATCCGTCACAATTCCGTGACGACAAAAACAATAACTGGACACGACAAGTCTATTCTTATAACGCAAATCGTGACCAAAACAGGCACCACCCATATGACAACCACTGGCGGAGTAATAATAGTTACAGAGAAAGGTCGCATTTCCGTCGTAATGACTATCACAGAGACAATCAGAGAAACAGATAATATGGAAACCAAAATAATTATTATCAAGGGAGACAGAATAACTGAAGACGCAACGGTCCAGCGCGCAGTTACGATTCAGGGAGAAATTCTCCACCACGTGACCGACAAGAAAGAAACTATGGAATCTACCGACATGACGACAGACGATATGATCGTAACGACAGACCTGAATTGCTGCAGAACTGGCGGGATTCAAACAGAGCTGGGCCCTCTCGGCAAGGTGAATTTGTAGAAGTTAGGTCTCCTAATCCCCATAACGACGCGCGCCAACAAAGAAACAGACAATGACTCGCATCGCAGGCAGCCGTGTGCGCCGGCTGGCTCAGAGAAAAATAACATAAGCTAACCTTGAGCAAAATTCCAGTGTTCTTTACCGACGTAATCACATGACAATTGCTTTTCAGTTGACAGTCTGCGTACTAGGAAGAGTAAAGGTTTACACCACATTTCACATGTAAAACCGTTTATTGAAAGATAATCTGCTTTTTTACTTTAACTTTGTCATAAAACATTTCACTTCACATTTCTAGTATGCTTTGTCACACTAAGAAACTTAACATGCAACCATGTTTGAAGTTAAATAACCAGTCAAGAACCAAGATAACTTATTTAAACAGAAATTACGAATGCATTGTTATAGTGAACAGACGTCACAGTGTTATTGTGTTATTGTGCCTATACATTCTGGCTTGTTAGTTGTACGATTACGTAACGACTATAAGGCTCACATACTTAGAACATTTACCAGTATTGCTAATGAGATTTTAATGCAACATTTTGGTTACTTGAAAATACATTCTGGATTTAAAGTACTTTCTGTGAGATACCAGATGACACAGTGGTTAGTTTATGTGACAGCTACACGATTTTATCACGACGCTACTAATGAGTGACAATTTACAATGTTGCTTTTGCAGTTTATCTGTTTTATATCTGCACAGTTTTTCTGAATTTTTCTGGAAAGTAAAACATGTTTTAGTAGTAACTTTTGTGGTATAGCTACAAGGAGACAGTCTTTTCCGTAGCACAACAATACGTTACAGTACAGTACTTACTTCATCACAGCAATAAGTGTAGTAACTACGATATCTATAAGCAAAGCATTTCACTTTTGTTTATCATGAGGTCAGTACATTGACTTGTGCAGAACTTAGCTTTCGGAGGACGATAACTACGACACTGCCAGAGAGATTATCTTACAACAAGACGCACAGTTTAGTGCTACAGTACGCGTATTTGAGTGCCTAATTTTGTACTTAAAACATTTATTTTTAAAGTATTTGAAACACAATAATACAAAGGTTTCCCGTGATACATTTCATTCCATTGCTGTAATCTGTAACACCTGAGGATATAATTACATTAATCCTCAGGGGGGTACACGCTTACTTTATGTACCATGTGTATGGCAAGCACAAGGAGCCCTAGCTAATACGGTATTTGCTTATACAACTCTACACATTGGTACCATATTTCTCTAACACAGAATTACACAGCTATGTGATCATTTAAATGAGAGACAAACATTTTTTATTTACTACGTCAGTGACACATGTTTACGCAATTACACAGTTGGACAATTTCACACTTATGAAATTGTAGTTGGTCTGTACTTTGTGAAATGATCATATTTTTTCAGAACCATTGTGACACTATGAGAGCTTTGAATGATATATTTGGTAAGGGATCACGATTTTTAAAGTACGTTTGAGGTAGATGACACTTTTGACATGAGCAGAGAATTTTTTTTAGGCTTTGAAATTATTGCAGAAAGCTATGACATTTTTGAAATTTGACTGAGGTGTTATGATGTTATTATTACGACGACGATGTGAATTATGCTGCTGAGGTATGTTTAAGCTGATGCTATGTGAGTTATTTGGTTATGCTACGTATCTGTTATGATGACATATTGAAGAAATGTCGACGAATATAGATATGTGTAATAAGGTAAGGAATAATGGGTAGTGGTTAGGGACTCTGGTTTGTGAAAAAGGATGTTGGAAACCGAGAATCGTAATTTAAGAGTTATAAAATGTGTGTATGTGCGTGAATGTATCACTATGCTGTCGAAAATTTTTGAACACTGTTATTTTTAAATGATTTTATTTCTACAGATGTGTAACGAAAATTATTGACCTGTGAAATATTTTTATATGAGACTGTCACTGTAGCGGAAACTGGTGTCGTAAATATTTCGGTAAGACAGTTAAGTGACCACCAGCACGTAATGCGTCGAGGGCACCCAGCTGCGCGACAACCACCTGACAAAAGAAAGCCATTAGTGTGTGCCTTTCAGAGGCACAGATGAAAAAAAAAAGGAGGCTATTATCCTCGCTATTGACATTCCTTTGTAGAAAGCACCGCAAATACGACATGCTCATTACTTGGAAACATTCTTACATCTGCACACCTGATAATGACAAGCGTCTTTCTACGAGAGTTGAGAGAATTTGTACTAACTTATGAAATGTCACATGACTATTGAATGATATTTTATGCTTTGCCTTTCATAGTTGCTTATTTCATTTGATATCTGGTTTCCAGCTGTGTTGGAGCATTGGTTTTATAAAATAAAATTAAATGCATTTGCTAATGTGAACACTTTCTGTCAACAGATCTATTAAATAATTATTTCATGATCCACATTCTTTGAAAAAGGAGCTCTTGGAATTGAAAGAGCAATAAGAAGCGACTAATAACAGTAACTGTATATATAATTTTCTTTTCAAGTACTTGGTAATTTGTTGTATCATTAGTTTTTGTGGTGCACCACTTTAATTACATAGACATTAAGATGTGAATAGACATTGTCATTATCTGCATTGTTGTCTTTAGTGTAACATTTTTCTGCTTGCGGGTTTGTCATGTTTAGGTATAAGTTATAGCATTTGCTGCGGCTTTTTGCCATTTATCGTGCTACTGAATGTCACTTTGTATTACTAGGTTAAGCCAATTTTATTACTGATTTATTTTTCTTGTTTGCTGCGCATTGCCTTATATTAGTTGTAATATTGCTGCCTTTTTTTGCCAATTTCCATTTTTTTATCATTGCTGTTTGTGTAAATTGTTTTGTGCTGCTGCATTGCCTCGTCCTTTAGTTAAGCATCTCAGCTCAGTAGATTTAAGTTAGCTTAAGAGGGGGTAGCCTATAGCCAATATAAGAGAATGAATTGCAATGAATTTGAAGAAATGCACTGAGAGGTTATATGACAAAACTACAGAAAGCAGGTATAGATAGGACTTTTTGGAAATAATGAAGAACGAAGGGAAATCTCCGAGAAGTAAAGAAAGGTTTGTTTGCAAAATACCGCTGTAAAACAAACCCTGCCCTTTCCTTGTGTTATCCCACTATGTGTTTGTGTACCCTTGTGTATTTATGTTCTTCCTGTCTTTATACACTCCTGGAAATGGAAAAAAGAACACATTGACACCGGTGTGTCAGACCCACCATACTTGCTCCGGACACTGCGAGAGGGCTGTACAAGCAATGATCACACGCACGGCACAGCGGACACACCAGGAACCGCGGTGTTGGCCGTCGAATGGCGCTAGCTGCGCAGCATTTGTGCACCGCCGCCGTCAGTGTCAGCCAGTTTGCCGTGGCATACGGAGCTCCATCGCAGTCTTTAACACTGGTAGCATGCCGCGACAGCGTGGACGTGAACCGTATGTGCAGTTGACGGACTTTGAGCGAGGGCGTATAGTGGGCATGCGGGAGGCCGGGTGGACGTACCGCCGAATTGCTCAATACGTGGGGCGTGAGGTCTCCACAGTACATCGACGTTGTCGCCAGTGGTCGGCGGAAGGTGCACGTGCCCGTCGACCTGGGACCGGACCGCAGCGACGCACGGATGCACGCCAAGACCGTAGGATCCTACGCAGTGCCGTAGGGGACCCCACCGCCACTTCCCAGCAAATTAGGGATACTGTTGCTGCTGGGGTATCGGCGAGAACCATTCGCAAACGTCTCCATGAAGCTGGGCTACGGTCCCGCACACCGTTAGGCCGTCTTCCGCTCACGCCCCAACATCGTGCAGCCCGCCTCCAGTGGTGTCGCGACAGGCGCGAATGGAGGGACGAATGGAGACGTGTCGTCTTCAGCGATGAGAGTCGCTTCTGCCTTGATGCCAATGATGGTCGTATGCGTGTTTGGCGCCGTGCAGGTGAGCGCCACAATCAGGACTGCATACGACCGAGGCACACAGGGCCAACATCCGGCATCATGGTGTGGGGAGCGATCTCCTACACTGGCGGTACACCTCTGGTGATCGTGGAGGGGACACTGAATAGTGCACGGTACATCCAAACCGTCATCGAACCCATCGTTCTACCATTCCTAGACCGGCAAGGGAACTTGCTGTTCCAACAGGACAATGCACGTCCGCATGTATCCCGTGCCACCCAACGTGCTCTAGAAGGTGTAAGTCAACTACCCTGGCCAGCAAGATCTCCGTATCTGTCCTCCATTGAGCATGTTTGGGACTAGATGAAGCGTCGTCTCACGCGGTCTGCACGTCCAGCACGAACGCTGGTCCAACTGAGGCGCCAGGTGGAAATGGCATGGCAAGCTGTTCCACAGGACTACATCCAGCATCTCTACGATCGTCTCCATGGGAGAATAGCAGCCTGCATTGCTGCGATAGGTGGATACACACTGTACTAGTGCCGACATTGTGCATGCTCTGTTGCCAGCTGTGTCTATGTGCCTGTGGTTCTGTCAGTGTGATCATGTGATGTATCTGACCCCAGGAATGTGTCAATAAAGTTTCCCCTTCCTGGGACAATGAATTCACGGTGTTCTTATTTCAATTTCCAGAAGTGTATGTTCATCTGATAAGACTTATGTTGTAGAATTTTCTAATATTCAGCTACATTCACTATGATGAGAAATACTGTTATCCTCAAATATAATTTGCATTAATAACATGTTATTTACTTTGTAAAGATGTTTACACATTATTTATTCTGTTTTGTTCTAATGCTCGTGTGTGAAGTTGATGTTTCAAAAGTTATTCTGATCTTTTATGTATGTACTTATAATTTTTGTAACACTGATGTATTTGCTATTTCGATTCTTTTGTGAAGCCTGTACTACTGCAAATGTTATCTGTATTGTTATGTTCTTTAATGATATATTTTGAACCTTTGTTATTGTATTCTTATGTTATAATATGGTAATTGACACCAGTTCATCAAATTAAGTAACTTGTAAATTACATATCACTGCACACATTTCTGTTGGCCATAGTATATGGACAATATGTGAGAAGCAGGGACTGATAGTGTTTGCATGTGTGTTAATAATTCAGTAAGGGACTGGATAACAGCATTGCTGGTTCTAAGAACATTTCAAAAACAATTTTTGTGAGTGCACAAGTGGTGGTTATGGACTTGCTATATTATCCGCAAGACTCTTCAATGGTGATTGTGCGCCTGCACAGTCAAACAGATGGCTGCTGGCCATCTCTACAAGGACTACAGTGGGTCTACACCTTTGATGACCCACCAATACCATTATTTCTACAAGGACTGCAGTGGGTCTGCACCTCTGGTGGCCCACCAATAGTAATCTCTACCAGGACTACAGTGGGTCTGCTCTGTGATGACCTACCTACCGATAGTCTTCAACGTCGACTGACTCTGCTGTGGCCCATTACCTGTCTGCATGTCAAGAGTCAGCACTGTCTTTCGTTGGAAGGACAACACTACTTCTTCAAGACTGCTTAGAAATCCACTACTTCCAAGTGCAATTTCTTTTATTGCTCAGACTTTAAAAAATAACACTGCAATTTTACTATGATGAACGATCAGGACTGTCTTTATGGACTGTGAGAGAATTTTAGCTTCGACCAACATTGTATCAATAAGTGTGTGCATTTCATTTCTTTGTTATTGTAATTATGAAAAAAAATTTCAAATCTGTATTGGCCACTGCCCAAAATAATTTGTAAATTTTTTTGTGGGGAGCATGGGGGCTATGTAAATAGGCTGTTTAGGTTTTCTTATTGGTAACGCCGCTTAGCGCTCGGTATGAAAAATCACTGGCTGTGCTGTGCGCAGTATGTGTTTAGTTTGCATTGTTGTCTGCCATTGTAGTGTTGGGCAGCTGGATGTTAACAGCGCGTAGCGTTGCGCAGTTGGAGGTGAGCCGCCAGCAGTGGTGGACGTGGGGAGAGATGGCGGAGTTTTGAAATTTGTAAGAATTGGTGTCATGAACTGATATATATATTATGACGATTAAGGTATATACATTGTTTGTTCTCTATTAAAATCTTTCATTTGCTAACTATGCCTATCAGTAGTTAGTGCCTTCCGTAGTTTGAATCTTTTATTTAGCTGGCAGTATGGCGCTCGTTGTATTGCAGTAGTTCGAGTAACCAAGATTTTTGTGAGGTAAGTGATATGTGAAACGTATAGGTTAATGTTAGTCAGGGCCATCCTTTTGTAGGGAGTTCTGAAAGTTAGATTGCGTTGCGCAAAAAAAAAATTCTGTGTCAGTTTATGCACAGTCATGTATAAATTTTTCCAAGGGGACGTTTCATAGCCTTAACAATTTTGGTCTAAAGACATTCCCAAGTACGTTTCAACAACTAATGAAATCAGTGTTAATGGGACTGCAGGGGGGAAAGGTATTTATACACCTAGTTGATGTAGTAATATTAGGATCCTCACTGGAAGAACACATTAGTCGACTTGAAGAAAAACAATTACAAGTCGACAAATGTGAGTTCTTACGTAAAGAAGTGACTTTTTTGGTGCATTTTCTTACAGCAGAAGGGTTAAGGCCAGATCCAAAAAAGGTCGAAGCAGTGAGACAATATCAGCAGCCCACTACACAGTTAAAAGGTTTTCTTGGGCGCAGCGAGTATTACAAGCGTTTCATAAACAGTTATAGTAAAACTGCGAAACACTTTTATGAACTGCTGAAGAAAGGAGTAGTATGTAATTGCGGAATGGAACAGGAGGAAGCATTTCATCAGTTGAAGGAAAAATTGATAAATCCCTCAATATTGCAGTATCCAGATTTTGGACAGGAATTTACAGTAACCACAGACGCTAGCCAAAGTTCCATTGGAGCCGTTTTCAGTCAAGGCAACATGGGTAATGATTTACCAGTAGGATATATTTCAAGAACATTGAATAAGGCGGAGCGAAAATTTACAATTTGCACAGACCATAAACCATTAACGTGGGTAAGCAGCGTTACAGATCCGTCGTCAATATTAATGAAATTCAGATTGAAACTAGAAAAATATGACTACCAAGTTCTGTATAAAAGTGGTAAACGAAACCTGGTGGCAGATGCCCTATCCAGAATACGACATTTGATAGCAACGACCGAGGTAGATGACGACAGAGACGTGACAGAAAGGAGTCAGGAACAGATAATCGGAACAGCTGAAACAGCTGGGATGAACAGTAATTTAGAAACGGTCTCCGAGGTCGCAAGTGGTGACGTAAAAGAGCCTGCTGCAGGAGGGGAGATAAGCAGGGCTAACCACCAGGCCATGTGGAAGGCAAAGATACACAGGCAGTCACAAAGAAAGCAGCCGTGCAGGAATCGGCAGCTTCACCAATTGGTGGCCATCAGGGGATAGGAAGAAATTATGAAAGAATTAAAATATGTTGTACTTGACAAGGCATGAAATCCGATATAGAGCAGTATATTCGCAAATGCGAAATCTGCCAAACAAAAAAACGAAAAAAATTACACACAACAAAACTAAAATGCCCATGGAAATTACGACTACCCCTGAGCATGTATTTGAAAAGTGTGACCTTGATATTGTTGGTCCAATGAGTCCCACAGCCAAGCGCAATAGGTACATCCTTACTTTTCAAGATGCACTAACAAAAATTCTAGTCGCGGAAGCTACTGAGAAACAAAATTCCGAAACGATAGCAAGAGTGGTAGTAGAAAAGATCATTTTGATCTTCCGCATACCATCCACATTACTAAGTGGTATGGGCAGCAACTTCGTTAGTGAAACAATGCAAAAAGTATTCACATTGTTGCTCATAGGTATATTTCAAACCACTTGCTACCGTCCGCAAACTATTGGAGTGCGAGAAAGAACACGAATAACTTTAACCGAAACGCTCCGCCATTACATAGATCGAGCATAAACGGATTGGGATACATGGTTCCCATATGCGGTCTTTGTATTCAACACAACACCGCATAGTGCAACTGGGTGCACACCTCACGAGTTGTTCTTCGGGAGGTTGTGTAATGTACCGGGAGTACTACAGAAGAACCCAACAGATGTAACATATAATTATGACGATTACGTGCTCGAACTAAAAAAGTGAATGCAAGCTATGAATCAGTGTGCCGAGACTACAATGCCCAAATTAAATTAAAGAACAAGGAATATTATGACAAAACCCAGCATCCGAAAGAGTTCCAATTCGGAGACAAAGTCCTCTTGTATGATGAAAGTGTTAGAAGAGGAAGGTCAAGGAAATTAGGATAGTCAATGGTGAAGCCATTAAATAGTAAAAGAAACTAAAGGACAAAATGTGGTCATACAGATAAGAAAGGATAAGTACTTGATGATACACGCCAGTCGCGTGAAAGTATTTTCTGATTACAAGAGGGCGATGACACAGCTGATAATTGGATTGGCCATATTAGACCTCACGATTACTTCGGTCCAAACAGTGGCACTTCATCCACATCTTCACCTTACAAAATTCCAATCATCCCCAGAACGGTATTATGATAACAAGGGGAAGGTCAGTCTCTATAGACTGACATGGAGAATTATTTTAACTTGCTACAGTTACAAAAGAAATTTGAAAACACCGAAGTATTAGCTACAAGAGCATGTGACATTCTGTCAGAGAAGACTCACTTTACTTAATATGAGTGCTACAAAGTGTGCCAGTGCGAAACATGCATTAGAATGGCACATTGGAAAAATAGAAAAATCTCAAAGTCCAGTTGGACAGTTAGCTCGCCATGAAGTGAGAATACGAAAACGGGGAGTACTAAATTTTGTTTTTGAAATAAGTAAAGTTCAATTGACACTCTACATGAACATGATACATCATATTTCAAGTCAAAAAGTGACGTGTCAGAGGGAGAACGGAAACAGCTGTTAAGATTAAGCCGAGAACAAGTCACAATAGTAAAGGCCACGTTAACGAGTTTTAATCAGACTGTCAGCTCAATAGCCAGAGATGAACAGGTTATTACTCAGGGAATGGAAAGGCTCAGTCAGAACATTATAAAGTTCGAAAAATAGCAGCAGCACCGATAAGCGGCTACAGAGAGCAGTTATTTTGATAACCATTAATTAGCAGCTGATTCAGCTATTGTCTGTTTTCAGTGAGCTAGAATAGGAATATGATTTGTTAACCACGGCAATTCTAAACGCACAGAAAGGTATTTTAAAACCGCATTTGATTAATCCTGTGCAAGTAGTTAGCCATTTGGAATTAATAAAATATGATATAAAAGACAAAATATTCCCAATAACACTGACAGGGAACAGTGATTAGCAGTTACTTAAGGTAATTGACATTTATGTTTTAATAGCTGGTAACACATTAAGTTCTGTATTAAACATTCCGCTGGTAGGTAGCAGTATATTTGATATGTATAAAATGTGGCCCCTACCAGCTGAAGTAGATGTCAAGAAAAAGCTCTTTACTTATATATCCCCAGAGACAATATGTGAACGTAAACTATGAGCAATTGTTATGTAAAAAAAGTAGATCAAAGTCACGGAATATGTAAGCAAACATTTATTCTTTTGTCTGCTTATGATCATGAGATGTGTGAGACTAGAATGCTACAACCAGTTACCAAGATTCCGAAATATTGTAACCATAGGAATGAAGTATTAAATGGAAGAGTATGAACGCAAATCAGAGGGTACAAATGGTTATTTGTAGCACCTAAAGATGAAGGTCTTACAGTGTAATGCGGTGATAATGAGCCCAGGGATGTAGTTGCTCATGGTACAGACAAGTTAAAATTTTTTGGAAAATGTAAATGTTATGTTGCTCAAATATTAACACAATCTGAGCACATAGTTAAAACAAATGTAACAAATGATAATATTGTTTCAAATCTGAATATGGAGGTAGACTGTTGCATTGTTAACGAAGAAAAGCAAAATATAACAGAGCTTTCCTTCAATTTGCCAGTCAAACATTTTGTAAGACAGTCAAATGCAGCTGGACATAAGGTAGCTTAATTCGAGAGCGAGAGCGAAATTCTATATCAGCAAAGGATTGCCTTCAGCAGTATGCCCATCTGGAGTTATATGGGCTCAAGTATTGTAATTGTAATAATTCTTTGTAAGCATTAGCCAGGTAGTAGCCAGATAGTAGGGGTTTTTATTTTACGTTTTATTCACGTTCAGTAGGTAATTTTATTTTTCTCGTTATGACCAAGCCTCGGCTGGCAGTAATTTTTCCGTCCCACGGTCTGGCAACAGTAAGTCAGCAAACATCTCGATCACGCGCCTTCCTCGTTCGCTGACGAAGTAATGTTGTCTGTGTAACGCTGACCAAGCCAAGCTCTGGAAATTTCCATCCTGCCCCCGCAGGTTCCTCAGCTTCTGACCAATCAGGGTGGAGAAACCCGCATGGCCTTGTTGGATGTACCCAGCCGACCACCACCGGGCCTCTCTCTCTTTATCATGTGCCGTGTAGCAGTCAACATCTCCTGCCCTTCCCGGTTCTGGGGCACTGCGGACTTTGTCTTCCAGACTCTGTTTTTCCTTAACTATGCGTACTACGTTTCGACCCCGACTGTGCTCTGGCTCACTCTCGCCCCCTTAGGCCTGACTATGTGACTCCTTTTTAACATGTTTTCACCATTAAATGGCCTTTGTCTAGATATTATCCTGACAATTTAATTACGCCCTCAGCCTCCCGCTCCTAACCAAGTCATCTTGCGCAAACTGGTGTCAGAAGTTGGGATGCGTTCCCGTAGCGAATTTGTCACAATTACATACTTTTCTGTGGCAGCGCCAAGCATATTGCGTACGGAATGCACCAACCAGCCGACGTGTTCGCCCTGCACGAGCTGTGGCCGTAGAAACGCACAGGGTTCGTGGTGTAGTGACGTGACTGTCGGAGTCTGCTGGAACGAGTGACGCAGTCCAAGACAGCCATCCATGCGAGCCAGATGCCGCCGTTCCCCGCTACCGACCGCCGCTGTCACTGCTGAGCCACTTGCCTGCCGCCGTCGCGAACTGGCGTAGCCAGCATCGTCCGCTACCAATACATTTGCCGCTGCCCGAGGGTCCAGTCACTGCCCGCCAGCACCTATGTCCACAGCCAGCACGTCACACGCGGCCGCCACTCCATCAAGCCGTCGCTGCCGTCAATGCATGGCACAGACTTTCACCTTCGTGTAAGTCTCTGTGAAGCTTCGAGCTTTATCATCGAGCCGTCCTCCTCTGGAGTAGGTTATTTGTGATTCCCCTTTCTTATAACGATCATCTATTTGGTCACTAACGCCCCTAAATTTGTAAACATGCCGATGGGAACAAGAGCGACGGAATGGGGCCTTTCAACAACGGCACTAGCCTAGCAAGACTTTTTTGAAGCCGTTAGTATTCAAATGCACCAATGGTTCGTACAAAATCAAGAATTACTTGTGCAAAACCACATCTTGAAACAGATGCTGGAAGCCAGTGTGCGACCTTCAGTACCAGTGGCTAGCTCTGCGCCAGTAACAAATGTGCCACCAGTGACAACTAACACTAATTGTGTCACTACTGCCACTACCATAATTTCTGCAAACACCAGTAATTTTCCTACGCTTGATTTTATTCCCACCTTTTCTGGAAAGTCCCATGAAAATGTGGCTATATTCATACAGAATATTCACGATGTGGGTCGCACTTGTGCCTGGCTGGATGGTCTATTGGTCAATGTAGCCAGATTAAATTTGTCAGGCGAAGCCCGAATGTTTATAGAGACAGTGGGCGAATTACGTGATAACATAACTTTCAAGTTTAGGCTCGTGGACTAACTACTCGTTTTTCCGATATCGGAGGTACTGGATATTACAGAGATCAATTATCAATCTTTAGGAAGAAGCCTAATGAGGATTTTGATGCTTTTGCAGATCACCTACGAGCCGTATCTTGTCGTACCTACAAACCAGGCGAAAATGACTGTGGAAATAGGATTTTGCGCTCGGAACCATTTTTTCGCCGTATTGATCCCCGCATTGGAAGAGAAGTTAAAGCAGTCTCACCTGCCTCTTTGTTTGAAGCGGTTCGTTTGGCAATCATACGCGAAGATGTATTTTGCACTGCTGCACTGCGTCCGCCTGATGCAGTGTCGGTATTAGAAAAGAAAGTATTTTGTCAGCGTTGTGGGAGACCCAACCACATGGCAATGCGCTGCCCCCCCACTTAACTGCACTATTTGCCAGATGGTAGGTCATCTTAATAATGTCTGTCCAAAGTCCCAATTTTCTAACCAGATCTGCGGCCAACGCCGCAACAACAGGTCAAATTAGGAAAATGGAAGGGGGGGGGGGGGGGTGCGGCCCCGCCACACGCCCGCGCCCCTGGTCAGAATAATACACCTGGTGAGGAGCACAGAAAGTAAAGAGGTGGAACATGTTACTTTAAGTGGCATACTCG
Organism: Schistocerca gregaria; assembly: GCF_023897955.1. Lineage (NCBI taxonomy): Eukaryota > Metazoa > Arthropoda > Insecta > Orthoptera > Acrididae > Schistocerca > Schistocerca gregaria. Next base: position 577,444,194 of record NC_064922.1, read on the forward strand.
GGAACAAGGTAGTTAAGATTTTACTTGACACAGCTGCACAAATTGTGTATTATTTGGAGATAAAAACGATCGAAGGGCTCTACAGCCACCCCGATTCTATACCAGTGGCCTTGGTGAAGAAATAACTGTTGCTGCAGATTCGTGTGTAGTGAATTTGCAAATAGACGATACTAAATATAGTCAAGAGATGGAAGCAGTGAGGTTACAGAAAGGTGATTTTGACATCATATTAGGGAATAATGCACCATTATCAGGGAACAGTGAATTATCGAATGCGAACTGTGCAGTTTGGTGAAGTAATTCGCCGTTTTGTCACTGCACTAAACGAGCAGATGCAACAAAGCTGTCAAAGGCACCGTTGACAGTCTCCCATAAAACCGTGGATGTGGGTGATAAAAACCACTGACCATGTAAGAATAAAAAGAGGAAGTGGAAAAATTCTTGGATAGACGTCAAAAATCGGAAGCAGCCGCAGACAGTCATTCTGGTGGATTCACTCACCCAGAATGATGTATTAGATCGTCAATCCATTCATGTTAGGAGAAGTATTTGCTGCCAGAAAGAAAACAGGAAGGTTTGGCACTACTGGTGCGCATAGATAACTTTGGTATGAAAGATGTTGTAATACCGAAATGTACTATTGTTGATAGTGGACAGGAGATCTTGGAAGACGTAGGAGTAGCTGAAATTCCACACATTAAAGATGAAAAGGTATGAAGGAGAAAGATATGTCCAGTCAGAGAAGTGCTTCATGTCACGGTCTCGTTAAGGAATCAGTTGACACAGAAGTTGAGTCATTTAAACATTGAGGAGAAAATGTGTTGCAGCCAGTGTTAGAGGAATTTTCTTCGTTGTATGAGGAGAGGCAGTTTCTACCGGCCACGGATTTGGTTCAGCACGAAATTCCGACAGATGAAGCATATCGCATACCGCATCATTTGCAATCAGTAGTCGAAGATACGATTGAGTAGCAATTAGCTGCAGGAATCATTTAGCCCTCCTCAAGTTCATGGGCGCCCCAGTGGTCGTCGTGCCAAAAAAGTCAGTAAATGATGACAAAGCCTATCGTCTGTGTGTAGATGTGCTGGCAGTTAATGGAATAACCACACCAGACACATGTCCGTTACCGCACATTAATGAAACATTAGACCGCCTTGGCAACTGCACATATTACACCACCCATGACTTACGCTCTGAATACCATGAAATCACTGTTAAACCCCAGGACTGCCATAAACTGCTTTTGTCGTACCTACAGGATTATATAAATTTGTAAGGATGCCTTTTGGTTTGAGAAATGTAACCGCCACTTTTCAAAAATTTGCAGATTTTTTGTTGTGTGAATTGAAACCCACTAAAGGCTTGCTATATTTAGATGACATTATTATTTTTTCTAAAACTATGAAAGAGCATGCAGAAAGTCTGAGGGACTTTTGTTTTCAGCACACAAGCTACTCGAAAAATTGAAAGGAGCTGACTTGAGTGTGAAACTGCGAAAGTGTGCTTTTGCCCAAAGGCAGGCACAATATTTGGGATATATAATAAGTAAAGAAGGTGTCAAACCGGCTCCCCACTTGATCTCATCCATAAAGGAATTTCTAACACCAACAAATATTAAAAAAATTACAGCTATTTTTAGGCCTTGCCAATTATTACAGACGTTTTGTGAAGAATTATGCTAACATTGCGAAGCCCCTAACTGAATTATTGAAAAAAGTAGTTAGTTTTATCTGGACCAAGGAATGTGATGAAGCAATGCTACAAATCCAACATGTTTAACTAGAGCCCCTGTACTAGCATATCCAGATTTTGAAAAACCATTCATTCTGTTAGTACTGTCAGTAGATGTCTCCAACTATGCTGTGGGAGCCCTTCTGTCGCAAGAAATAGATGGTGAAGAACGACCAATTGATTAGGTGTCTCAACAGCTCAAAAAAGCAGAATCGAATTACAATATCACTGAGAAGGAGCTTTTAGCACTCATGTTTCGTGTAACTTATTTTCGATGTTATTTGTATGGGAGAAAATTTACAGTCATCACTGATCATGCCATGTTACAGTGGATGTTAAACATAAAAGACCACAGCAGCAGGTTAACTCGTTGGGCTTTAAAACTGAGCGAATTTGAGTATGAGGTAAAACACAAACCAGGCAAGTTGCATCAAAACGCCAATGCGTTAAGCCGGAAAGTCAGAGAGATTGTAACTAATAATGTTTCGATTGAAGAATTTAGGGAAGCACAGCAAAGAGATTTTGAATGTCAGAAATATGAAACTTTACCTGAATTTTCTGTTGAAGATGGAATTTTGAATCGAAAGACCCCCTAGGGTAAACGAGTGGTCATTCCAAAAGAACTACGTCCCAAAATAATAGCACCATGTCACGATAGCCTGCAAGCGTGTCATAATGGTTTTTGTGCCATCCATTACTTCTACGAAGGCAGATGGCAGGACATGCAAATGTATATACAAAATTGTTTGCCTTGTGTTAAATGTATTAAGATATTATTGCCACCTCGGACAAAAGTGCCCTTACAGCTAGTACCAGAAGCCACTTGTCCTTGGGCTTTAGTAGCAGCTGATACTGTCGGTCCTTTCCCTTTGAGCCCACAAAATAACAGGTATATTTTGTCCATCATAGACCATTTCTCTAGGTTCCTAATTATTGTTCCCAAACCAGATATGTCTGCAGAAACAGTACCTCGTGCATTGGTCACCCACTTGGTGTTAACCTATGGAAGTCCTGAAGCTGTACGTACAGATCAAGGCAAGAATTTTTTGTTCACATTGTTTAGAGAAGTCTGTTAATTGTAGGGAATGAAAAAGTGGAGAACGACACCGTTTCATCCAAAAGCAAATGGACGCCTGGGGCGGGTCCATCGCACCCTTACACGCATGCTCTCTTATTATGTCAATAAAAATCACTGACTGGGACAGGTATGTCCAATACGTTACGTTAGCCTACAATAGATGTGTCCATTAAGCTACAGTATACTGCCCTAATGAAGCGGTATATGGCCACCCTAATAATTTGCCTTTTGAGATTGAAAAACTGTCCCCTGAAAATATATCCAAAGACGTAAATGGTTTGGCCCCACGTCTTATAGCCATTTGGAAAAAAGTAAGAGGGAATAACGTAAAGGCCACTGCTCAATAGTTAAACAGGGATAATCAGAAAGTGTTGTTGTTGTGGTCTTCAGTCCTGAGACTGGTGGGATGCGGCTCCCATGCTACTCTATCCTGTGCAAGCTTCTTCATCTCCCAGTACCTACTGCAACCTACATCCTTCTGAATCTGCTTAGTGTAGTCATCTCTTGGTCTCCCTGTACGATTTTTACCCCCCACCCTGCCCTCCAATTCTAAATTGGTGATCCCTTGATGCCTCAGAAGATGTCCTACCAACCGATCCTTTCTTCTGGTCAAGTTGTGCTACAAACTTCTCTTCTCCCCAATCATATTCAGTACTTCCTCATTAGTTATGTGATCTACCCATCTAATCTTCAGCAGTCTTCTGTAGCACCACATTTCAAAAGCTTCTATTCTCTTCTTGCCCAAACTATTTATCGTCCATGTTTCACTTCCATACATGGCTACACTCCATACAAACTCATTCAGAAATGACTTCCTGACACTAGAATCTATACTCGAAGTTAACAAATTTCTCTTCTTCAGAAACGCTTTCTTTGCCATTGCCAGTCTACATTTTATGTCCTCTCCGACCTTCATCAGTTATTTTGCTCCCCAAATAGCAAAACTCCTTTACTACTTTAAGTGTCTAATTTCCTAAACTAATTCCCTCATCACCCAAATTAATTCGACTACATTCCATTATCCTAGTTTTGCTTTTGTTGACGTTCATCTTATATCATCCTTACAAGACACAATCCATTCCATTCTACTGCTCTTCCAAGTCCTTTGCTGTCTCTGACATAATTACGATGTCATCGGCGAACCTCAAAGTTTTTATTTCTTCTCCATGGATTTTAATACCTACTCCGAATTTTTCTTTTGTTTCCTTCACTGCTTGCTCAATATACAGATTGAATAACATTGGGAAGAGACTACAACCCTGTCTCACTCCCTTCCCAACCACTGCTTCCCTTTCATGTCCCTCTACTCATATAACTGCCATCTGGTTTCTGTACAAATTGTAAATAGCCTTTCGCTCCCTGTATTTTACCCCTGCCACCTTCAGAATTTGAAAGAGAGTATTCCAGTCAACATTGTCAAAATGTTAGAAACGTAGGTTTGCCCTTCCTTAATCTAGCTTCTAAGATAAGTCGGAGGGTCAGTATTGCCTCACATGTTGCAACATTTCTACGGAATCCAAACTGATCTTCGACGAGGTCGGCTTCTTCTAGTTTTTTCCATTCGTCTTCAAAGAATTTGCGATAGATTTTGCAGCTGTGACTTATTAAACTGATTGTTCAGTAATTTTCACATGTGTCAACACCTGCTTTCTTTGGGATTGGAATTATTATATTCTTCTTGAAGTCTGAGGGTATTTCGCCTGTCTCATACATCTTGCTCACCAGATGGTACTGTTTTGTCAGGACTGTCTCTCCCAAGGCCGTCAGTAGTTCCAATGGAATGTTGTCTACTCTGGGGGCCTTGTTTCGACTCAGGTCTTTCAGTGCTCTGTCAAACTCTTCACTCAGTATCGTATCTCCAATTTCATCTTTATCTCCATCCGCTTCCAGTTCCATAATATTGTCCTCAAGTACATCGCCCTTGCATAGACGCCATATATACTCCTTCCACCTTTCTGCTTTCCCTTCTTTGCTTAGAACTGGGTTTCCATCTGAGCTCTTGATGTTCATACAAGTGGTTCTATTATCTCCAAAGGTCTCTTTAATTTTCCTGTAGGCAGTATCTATCTTACCCCTAGTGAGATAAGCCTCTACATCCCTTCATTTGTCCTCTAGCCATCCCTGCTTAGCCATTTTGCACTTCCTGTCGATCTCATTTTTGAGGCGTCTGTATTCCTTTTTGCCTGCTTCATTTACTGCATTTTTATATTTTCTCCTTTCATCAATTAAATTCAATATTTTTTCTGTTACCCAAGGATATCTACTAGCCCTTGTGTTTTTACCTACTTGATCCTTTGCTGCCTTCACTACTACGTCCCTCAAAGCTACCCATTCTTCTTCTACTGTATTTTTTTCCTCCATTCCTGTCAATTGCTCCCATATGCTCTCCCTGAAACTATGTACAACCTCTGGTTTTTTTACTTTATCCAGGTCCCGTCACCTTAAATTCCCATCTTTTTGCAGTTTCTTCAGTTTTAATCTACAGGCCATAACCAATAGATTGTGATCAGAGTCCACATCTGCCCCTGGAAATGTCTTACAATTTAAAACCTGGTTCCTAAATCTCTGTCTTACCATTATATAATCTATCTGAAACCTGTCAGCATCTCCAGGCTTCTTCCATGTATAAAGCATTCTTTTATGATTCTTGAACCAAGTGTTAGCTATGATTGTGCTGTGCTCTGTGCAAAATTCTACCAGGCGGCTTCCTCTTTCATTTCTTTTCCCCAGTCCATTTTCACCTTCTACGTTTCCTTCTCTCCCTTTTCCTACTACCGAATTCCAGTCACCCATGACTATTAAATTTTTGTCACCCTTCACTATCTGAATAATTTCTTTTATTTGATCATATATTTCGTCAATTTGTTCGTCATCTGCAGAGCTAGTTGGCATATAAACTTTTACTACCGTAGTAGGTGTGGGCTTCGTATCTATCTCTGCCACGATAATGCGTTCACTATGCTGTTTGTAGTAGCTTACCCGCATCCCTATTTTCCTATTCATTATTAAACGTACTCCTGCATTACCCATATTTGATTTGGCGTTTATAACCCTGTAGTCACCTGACCAGAAGGCTTGTTCCTGTTGCCACCGAACTTCACTAATTCCCACTATATCTAACTTTAACCTATCCATTTCCCTTTTTAAATTTTATAACCTACCTGCCCGATTAAGGGATCTGACATTCCACGCTCCGATCCGTAGAACGCCAGTTTTCTTTCTCCAGATAACGACATCCTCTTGAATAGTCCCCGCCCGGAGATCCGAATGGGGTACTATTTTACCTCCAGAATATTTTACCAAAGAGAACTCCATCATCATTTAATCATACAGTAAGGCTGCATGCCCTCAGAAAAAATTACGGCCGTAGTTTCCCCTTGCTTTCAGCTGTTCGCAGTACCAGCACAGCAAGGTCGTTTTGATTATTGTTGCAAGGCCAGATCAGTCAATCATCCAGACTGTTGCCCCTGCAACTACTGAAAAGGCTGCTGCCCCTCTTCGGGAACCACACGTTTGTCTGGCCTCTCAACAGATACTGCTCCGTTGTGGTTGCACCTACGGTACGGCTATCTGTATCGCTAAGGCACGCAAGCCTCCCCACCAACGGCAAGTGCCATGGTTCATGGTGGGAAACAGAAAGTAAGAATGGCAAATGGTTCAAATGGCTGTGAGCGCTATGGTACTTAACTACTGAGGTCCCCTGGAACTTAGAACTAATTAAACCTAACTAACCTAAGGGCATCACACACATCCATGCCCGAGGCAGGATTCGAACGTGCGACCGTAGCGGCCGCGCGGTTCCAGACTGTAGCGCCTAGAACCACTCGGGCACACTGGCCGGCTGATAATCAGAAAGTAGGAATGCCCAAGTACAAGGTGGGTGATAGTATTGTTACACAATCCAGAAGTAAAAAAGGAAAGAACAAAGAACTTTACACCTAGGTATGAAGGAACTTACCATATCAGACGGCTTACCTCGCTGGTAAATGTGGAAATTCAGTTAGCAGAACACACAGTGATCGTTCATTTCGACAGGTTAAGTTTGTACAGGTGTTCCGAGCCGCCCCCAGTCGAGTGTGAATCAGAGCCTGCTACACTAGTAGTTCCACCCAAGAAAGTAAGAAAAAAGGTAATACGACTGCCTAGACCGCCACATAAATGCGCCCTATGGTCGGAACAGCCCTGTGAGTTATGTTCTAGGAATTAGGTCTTAGATAACATGCAAACAGTTGGAAAAGACCTGCCTGAAGCAAGAGAATTAGTTGATGGAAACTACTGTCGTTACTATATATTTATTTAAGTAGTGTATGTTAGTTATAAGTAGACATAAGAATTGGCAACCTCTGTTAATAGAATTTAGAATGTCAGACATTAATGGAATTGAATGAAGTTTTTGTAATCATTTTGTCTTGTGCCATTTAACATCCCCACTAATGTAGTCACAGCAGGCGAGAATTGAAAACACAAATAATGGAATTAAGGGAAAATTTGTCCATGCCAATAGAACACGTAGAGTTAAGAATCAGTTAATCTTGTGTATTTCATATGGATTCACACTTCATCTGTTGGTTTGGTGAGTAGTGACCAGGCATAGCTGTTAAACCTTTACCATAAAATCATGATAGTAACAAGCGTTCACAGCTGCCAGTAGACTACCTGAAATACACCCCCTTACATACATATCTTTAGGCTCAATGTTCACACACCAATAATAACGAGAATATGTACGTACAAGTTAAATAACAAATATGTTACTTTAAAAGTAAAAGAAGCCTGCCATAAGTGCTATTTAATTGCTTTCATAATGCAATGTTGCAGAGACCACAAGGTATGTTTTTATGATGCTATGTGTTTCTGTATATTAAATGCCGAAGGGAAAGTCGCTCCATTAACGCCAGTTCGTTTACATACAGCAAGGCCTGCTCCCCCCCCCCCCCCCCCCCGCTCCCCACACACACACCCGCCACTAGCGATGCCGCACCTCCTCACTCCTCTCTCTCCTCCCTTCTTACTTCCCGCCAAGTGGATAGCCATTACAGTTCCCTTCCCCAGCCCCCACCTTGGCTGTTAGCGCAGGCAACATCTGCATCTCTCCCCTCGCCCTCCTCACCGCCACCCTTCACCCTGCAGGCCACATGCCTCAGTCACATTATGCCTTCCTACATTCATACTTAGTAGAATAACCTGTAAATCCAAGAAGATTATGAAAATAAATCTACCAGTCTACTAGTGCTCTACAGATTTTACTAGTCTTACCCATTTATGGACATCTATTCATGTGGTTTACTTGAATTTTCAGTAAAGATCAAAACCGAGAGGGTACAGATGTTTTTCTTGTAAACACCGACTATACCGCCTAAAATAGGAGACATCAGAATTTCAGACCGGTCTCCATCTGTATTGTATAACCACTCTCGCGGTTAATAAACAGATCTATATGGCGTCAAGGAAGCTGGGCCTTGCCATGATATTTATTCTGTTAGCAACTGCTGTGTGGGAAACACATCAGCAAAAGGAACAAGTTTGAGTTGCCATCGTATAATACAGTAAAGGAAAGTGAAAACAAAGTTAATGTTAATTCTGAATAACAGTCCTAACATCATTGTGCAGTTCAGAAGTTATTAGCTACTAGTTCCAAGTAAATGATATCTGAGAGAGTTAAGTCGGCATTACAATCCCTGCAGAAGTATAAAAATCGATAAAATTATATACATTTTGAAAGAACAGAGTATCTAAGTGAGTGAAAGAATCATGATAATTCCCATAGTTCCAAGAACTTTAACGATCGAGTTATCTGAATCCCTTGAAGAGAAGATTTTTCATGAATAGCTGTCGTGGACAACATACGCTAAGGCCTTAGTGACCGCCCAGGGAAACTTGACACCAGGCAGTCTCCATCAAGCCTCGACATATACAAAAGCTCTATTCTGCTCTCCACCCTCACCACCCCCTGTTGGGACCAGACCCCGCCGTCTGCTTTGTCTCTAACCCAAGGCAAAAGAAACGATCGTTAAAAAGGACCACACCCTGCATTCCAGCAGTGTCTCAGCTGCGTCGTCTAATGCTCTATATGACGTTATCAAAAGCCAAAAGTACACAAAACATCTACACTTCATAAGAAAACCATTTTTACCTTCAATAACACCACTATCACGGAAATTAATTTTCAATCCGTGGTCACAGCATCATTAAGAGTGTTTTATGTACGCATTAATCAGAATGGACCAGGTGTAAGTGCCAGCCCTGCTTCTGCAGCCAGTTGAAAACGGTCGCAGCTGTGCTGTCAGCTGTACTGTCAGCAAGCTACCCCCTACGCCTGTAGCGTCTTAGCACCGTAAGCAGCATTGAGCCTCAACACAGAATATTTAACCACTATATGACGAATACTTTGAATAGTTTTATGCACATTTGCAACAGTAATAAAATACTTTCCTGCCTTTACACTCTACACGTGATAAATTAACTCTTATTTCATTAAAAATAAAAGTGCCGACAGGTAAGTAATAACACCGTCTTCGAGAGGCCACTAGCTTCGTGGAACCATCTATAACTATATAAGGCCTAATAAGGAAACAGGTAAGTGAGAGGCTAACAGAAGGAACAACAATCATACCCATGAACAATTGGTTAGGAGACTGATGATCACCAATATTCATAGTTATGAGACAAGGAGTACAAAATAACACAGAAAATATCACACCAAACGTTTTATAATATGAAAGAGATTAATGGCAATAATTGATCTCATAATTGAAGGAGACGTAAAACTACTCTAAATTAAACCTTACTAAATGGAGTATTAACGAGACACTGCACTATTCCACAGTGCTACTCATAATGTTGACATAACTAAACGATAGTTTTTCTGTAGGTAGCAATACCAAAGCCATGTCAATCAGTATGGACATATAAACGAGGGTATAAGTGAACAACAGAAAATAATTACATTTAATTCACTACGACATGTCACTGGAGAATAATGTTCAAAAATGGTTCAAATGGCTCTGAGTACTATGCGACTTAACATCTGAGGTCATCAGTCCCCTAGAACTTAGAACTACTTAAACCTAACTAACTTAAGGACATCACACACATCCATTCCCGAGGCTGGATTCCAACCTGCGACCGTAGCAGTCGCGCGGTTCCGGACTGAAGCGCCTAGAACCGCTTGGCCACCACGGCCAGCGGAGAATAAGGGAGTTTTGCGTTACGGAAATAAATTTAGTACTTTTGCTCCTGTTGCGGTTCTGCCACCGCTTGGGTCAATAGAATGGGTTGCCAATTACTTATGTCTAATTACTTATGTCCAGTTACTTATGTCTACGCATCATTTTCATTATTACTCATTCTGACTCTGTTTTATTGTCAACTCCTTAGAGAATTTTGCTGAAGTTTGCTAGCACCAGTAATCTAGTATATGTATCCATGAACATAATGCTTCCATGTTGCTAGAATTATGGGTATAATTATCCAACTTGTTGGATTCCATTTGATGCCATAATTAGTTCCCGAGTATTGCCCATTATGTAAGTGCTTATTAATAATATTGTAGTTACAAAACTGTTTTGGAAGAGTAATTTAAGATCTAACCATATTTTATTTTATATGAGTTTGATTGTTAATCTGGAGGGATATGCCACATGCCTATCACTGTAGAGGATGTGAACGGAGTGAATAACCTCCATGGGACTAATAACTTTGGCTATACACCTCGTCTGTTAGATGAACCAAAGATTACACCCACAAGGGCATGTACCTTACATAACGCGACTGGCAGTTGCGCAGACTCCTTAACGTTTCAATCTCGTGGCATAGTCTGACCTACCTACTTCCATCTGTCAACTTTCTACCGAACAACGCCTTTTCGAGTGTATTATCCAACAGAAAACTATTCAGTCCAGATGAAGTAACACAGATAGACCTTAATCTTTCATGTCGAAGAAGAGTACATGAGAGCAGTGTTCCATGCTCTCTGACAACTGCTGAGCAGACGCGAACCGCGTCTAGCCCTCAGCTAACCGCAAGTAAGCGGAAATCTCAGTTGAGCCTTCTTTGACATCAATCTTCCACTGTATTTTCCAAAGGATTTCTGACTACTGAAGTAGTATTATTCAACTGTATGACGTTTCTCAGAACGCTGTAGTATACCCAAAAATAGATGTACACTCCTGGAAATTGAAATAAGAACACCATGAATTCATTGTCCCAGGAAGGGGAAACTTTATTGACACATTCCTGGGGTCAGATACATCACATGATCACACTGACAGAACCACAGGCACATAGACACAGGCAACAGAGCATGCACAATGTCGGCACTAGTACAGTGTATATCCACCTTTCGCAGCAATGCAGGCTGCTATTCTCCCATGGAGACGATCGTAGAAATGCTGGATGTAGTCCTGTGGAACGGCTTGCCATGCCATTTCCACCTGGCGCCTCAGTTGGACCAGCGTTCATGCTGGACGTGCAGACCGCGTGAGACGACGCTAAATCCAGTCCCAAACATGCTCAATGGGGGACAGATCCGGAGATCTTGCTGGCCAGGGTAGTTGACTTACACCTTCTAGAGCACGTTGGGTGGCACGGGATACATGCGGACGTGCATTGTCCTGTTGGAACAGCAAGTTCCCTTGCCGGTCTAGGAATGGTAGAACGATGGGTTCGATGACGGTTTGGATGTACCGTGTACTATTCAGTGTCCCCTCGACGATCACCAGAGGTGTACGGTCAGTGTAGGAGATCGCTCCTCACACCATGATGCCGGGTGTTGGCCCTGTGTGCCTCGGTCGTATGCAGTCCTAATTGTGGCACTCCGTAGGATCCTACGCAGTGCCGTAGGGGACCGCACCGCCACTTCCCAGCAAATTAGGGACACTGTTGCTCCTGGGGTATCGGCGAGGACCATTCGCAACCGTCTCCATGAAGCTGGGCTACGGTCCCGCACACCGTTAGGCCGTCTTCCGCTCACGCCCCAACATCGTGCAGCCCGCCTCCAGTGGTGTCGCGACAGGCGTGAATGGAGGGACGAATAGAGACGTGTCGTCTTCAGCGATGAGAGTCGCTTCTGCCTTGGTGCCAATGATGGTCGTATGCGTGTATGGCGCCGTGCAGGTGAGCGCCACAATCAGGACTGCATACGACCGAAGCACACAGGGCCAACACCCGGCATCATGGTGTGGGGAGCGATCTCCTACACTGGCCGTACACCTCTGGTGATCGTCGAGGGGACACTGAATAGTGCACAGTACATCCAAACCGTCATCGAACCCATCGTTCTACCATTCCTAGACCGGCAAGGGAACTTGCTGTTCCAAAAGGGCAATGCAGTTCCGCTTGTATCCCGTGTCACCCAACGTGCTCTAGAAGGTGTAAGTCAACTACACTGGCCAGCAAGATCTCCGGATCTGTCCCCCATTGAGCATGTTTGGGACTGGATGAAGCGTCGTCTCACGCGGTCTGCACGTCCAGCACGAACGCTGGTCCAACTGAGGCACCAGGTGGAAATGGCATGGCAAGCCGTTCCACAGGACTACATCCAGCATCTCTATGATCGTCTCCATGGGAGAATAGCAGCCTGCATTGCTGCGAAAGGTGGATATACACTGTACTAGTGCCGACATTGTGCATGCTCTGTTGCCTGTGTCTATGTGCCTGTGGTTCTGTCAGTGTGATCATGTGATGTATCTGACCCCAGGAATGTGTCAAAAAAGTTTCCCCTTCCTGGGACAATGAATTCACGGTGTTCTTATTTCATTTTCCAGGAGTTTATTTGCAGATACTGTAAATGTTGTAGAAAGTGCTACAAATTTATGTTTAGGAGAATGAGAGACGATTGTTGTTAAAAGATCTGTGTAAGAAGTAAAATTATAAATCAGTATCCAAGTAGAGAAATGTTTAGGTACCAAACTGCTAGAAGGCAAGTTGGAGAAAATGAGGAAATTATATCAGAAAGAATGCCTATCAGATATGTGAGTTATGAAAGAAGGGTAGTACCAACAAGGTATTCGAAAGAGATCAAGAGGCGATCACAGGTAATGTTAATGTCAAGATGAGACAAGAGATAAAAGAATAATATTGTATTAGTGTAATAATGGAGATGTTATTATGTGTGTGTCTCACGATGTAATTATTCGCGTGCCCTTGAAAAGAGAGAAATTATGATGTGCTCATTATTTGTATGGATACAAATGTATACAGAAAGTAGAATTTTCTGTTTTATTAAGACTAGATACTGTTTGTGCCCTTGAGGAAATATTGCTTGTGTATCCCTTGAAAACAAAGGAACTATGATGTGCCCATGATTGTACAGAGAGTAGAAATTTCCAGCGTATTAAGATTAGATAATGTGTATGTCCTTGTGATAGTAATGTTCATGTGGTCCTTGAAAAGCAAAAAATTGTGCCTACGAATTGTATACAAAGAGTAAATAACTGTATTGCGGAGGATGAATAACAATGTGTAAACTTGAAGATGATTTTTAAATGCTACTGAAAAGAAAGTAATTATTGTGTTAATGGATTTGCATATTCATAATAGGATTTTGTAAAATACCATTGAAAGGTAAAAGTATCAGATGCCTTTTTGTAAACAAATGGTTTTAAAATATATGAATGCACTTTAAGGAAAAAGAAGTAAATATATAAAGAAATTGTAAATTTACAATTTAATAAAAAGGTCAACTGCTAGAGGCATAAGCTAACACACTGATAGCAAAACTTTGCAGTCTCTGAGGACAGAGACTACCAAATTTTCCCTCGGGGAGGTAGGTGTCGCAAATGGGTCGTGGATGGGAGTAGAAATGCATAAGACTGCATAAGATGAACATGTAGGTGAGCAACCTAACGTTAGCCAGGGCGCTGGAGGGCAGGAGAGATTGCGTTTTTGTGGCATGGGACGCTGGAGCTACGTGACGCGCTACGGCAGAATGTTCTGGAAGGACGACAGGACACGGGAGACGCGCGTCATGGCGGGGAATGGCATCAGATGAGCCTATATAAGCAGGGCCGCTGGTGCTGCTAGGAAGGTTCCTTCAACAGTTGCCTCAGACGCTGGACCTGAGTTACTCTGCCCTCGGGACGGGACTTAGTTTCTCGTGACACTTAGCTGCACAGGGTACATGCAGGATTGCACAACTTACGTTCAATGCGTTGCTCTCTTTGAGGGTTCGACAGTGGTCTTATCCTACCTCGTGTTTCATCTCAGTTATTTCATCAGAAGTATACGTCGTTTATCGCACCGAGTTCCCTTATCTGCAAATAATTTCCATCTTGTTTTCCAGCACCAGGCCTTCTAATTGGACGAGTCTCCTCATTACTGGATTTAGCTTCTAGCTTCCATCGAGATCCGCTCACAGGAAACTACAGACGCGACAGTGGTTACACGACAATATCCTCTTTCTAATGGACTGGCCTTCAAAGAGTCCTGACTTGTCGTATAGAACTCATCTGGGATGTTTTGGCACCACGATTTTTTTCAGGCTTCACCGACTGACATCGATACCTCACCACAGTGCAGCGCTCTGTGTAGAATAGGCTGCCATTCCCCCAAGAAACCTTCGAAAACCTAATTGAACGTATGCCTGCAATAGTGGACCATTTTGAATTCCAGCATTACTGAAGGAGGGTGCCACGAACTTGTAAGTCATTTTCAGCCAGATGTCCGGATACTTTTGATCACATAGTGTATGTACCCAGTAAGACTTATGAAATAATATATGTCACTTTCACCAAGAGAAGTATGGCACTTATTTTCTGTATGGTATTAAAATATGTAGTTAATTACCTTACCTCACATGATTTTGTAGTTGTCTTTGTAAAATTGACTGTTAATTTGTGCTGCAGCGAAGATACATAATTTATAATAATTCTTTTTTTTTAATTCCTCATACATACATCTGTATGTAACACTGTCATTACTTTGTTAAACCAAATGATCAAGACTGTCATCCTGAATATTATCTCAATGAGTTATTATTAATTGCAGTCTATATTACACAAATTATTGTTAAAAATGGTGTTCAGGGTGTAACGCTGGAAATGAATATCCTCCTATTTCCATCTATGGCACTATAATTTTTTTTCCTTATTTTGTTACCTGAAGATATGACAATTCCGGGTTTTTATATATTGTAATTGTTTTGGTATTTGTATATATATATATATTTATTTATGCATTTATGTCGATGTATAATTGGTTTGTTTTGTAAATATTATTAGTATTTTTACGCTGGGTCTTGCCTAGGGATAACTATGCTATCGAACGAATACATTGATAGATCGCGTGGAGAACCAAAGTGTTTATGATTTTTGGTAGTGTGAACTCGGCCACGTGGAACGCGGGCAGAGCGGAGTCTGGCTGGAGTAGGGCAGTGGAGCAGGTGTGTTGCCGCACTTCCAGGGGTTTTTCACGGCATGTAATTGCACTAGAATTGCTATGATGGTTTCTGACACGGTGTCGCGGACGGGAAGCATTAGCTGGTGCACGTCAAGAGCCCGTTTCGCCTGCTGACCGTGTCGAGAAGAAGGCGCGCCAACATCCAGCTTCTGCAACAGCGACGGCCGACAATGAGTTACTGTCGCCACCTCCTCGATCGACAACTTCGAACCTTCAATCAACCAACAAGGAATATTGAAAGTACGTAAAGTTATAGAACTGTATGGCAGACCTCAGCATTTCAAACTGTTAGATTTGCGTCACAAAATTATAGCAACTGAGCATGAACCTTTGTTGCTCATTGTCCCAACTGCGTTACCAAGCAGGATCCCTTTATTTCCGGAATGAACCCGAGTGTCATTGAAATTCAAGCGCAAGCATTAAAGTAATATCATTCCATTTCACTGCTTTGATTTCAAAGTCCAGTTAAAGTATTCATAGCTGGCTACAATATTTAGATTACACAAGCACAAATTAAGAGTGCGAGTTTTGTTTCCATATTTTAGCTTACCTATGACTGCAGATCAGCGTGGTACGTACTAAATTTTATTATTGTTAATTGTCCAGAATCATTTAATTCAAGTTCAAAGTTAAATCTCTTATTTCTAAATTGTGTAGATACAAGTAGCTTTTGCAATGATTGTTGAGGTAGCCCAAGACTAACCTTATTTTATTGAATTTCGTAGTGCTTCAGAAACAAAGTTCAGTATTAATTTCAGTCAGTAAATTAATTTTCAATTTTCCAGTTTTATTAATTCTTTTGCTAAATTTAGTCAGAGTGTAGCGAAATATATTACTTCTGACAAATATTCAGTTTTTCATACGTGTCAACCTCCAGTTGCAACGCTTTTAGTGCTAAATATATGTGCATTAATCTTTCATTTTCAGTTACTATAGTGGTTGACCATGGGACTGGCGACCGTAATTTCCCCCAAATCTCAAATATCTAATTAACGCCAATTAATTGTTAACGTAACGACCACACATTTACTTCCTTTATTAACTTTAGCCCTTTTCAAAATTAACTTCCACCAATCTCATTTGCATTTTTCCTTTCATTTAGATGTAACCCATTCCTCCCTCTTTACCGACAGATTAACTTCAGTGACAATTACTTTTCCCACATTTCCATTAGGCACAAGTGGTTTAATTTTTACTGTCATTATGGTCGGTAAGTGAGGGGGAGTTTACAAGGGGAAGTTAGTTATTTGAGTAGCTGCATGTATCAACCTCGAATTGTTATCTTTTGGTATTTATTTGTAAACCATCTCTATAGCTGACCTCACTAAAGTGCACAGAAGTGTCCGTCATAGAGGTAAGCGATTCCAGTGAATGAAATTATCGTCACTATCTAGAAACAGGTCATGAGAGTAAAATTATTATAACAGTGGCTGTGGGGATATAATTTGTTATCTGTTTTAACTGTTTCAGTAGTACATACTCACAAGCATCAGTAAGGCGAACAACATCCTGGAAAGCACGCTGACACCAGCAATACGAATTTGGTTCATATCCATTCTTCGTCCTCCATGTAAGATAAATGAAAATATATCAGTCTAATGTGATCAGCACTGTGATACGGCTCCTAGTTGCTTTATTTTTCATTCAGTTTAATATTTCACAAACACCTAAATAAATTTAAGTGAATCTATGGCACTGGTGCAAATGATCTTCATTGTACTGTCATAGTCCCAAATAAGTACCAAACTTTGCCAGATTCTATGAACTCCGTGCTAAGTGGTCACCTGCATTCGTTCTGTGTTCTGTAATTTTTTTTGTGACTTGCAAATAGTTCAGAGTGTTGTATCAACTTCTAGATATAATTTGTTCCCTTAGTTCAACAATGCCTAATCATTTTACAATACATTTGGTTCTTAATATATCGAAATCTGAGGCTAAAAGCCTTATTGGTTTTTAGGTTACATGTTTTGCAGCTGTCACACTTTTCCAGCATGAGAAATCTTCTTCCTTGTATACACACAGAAAATAATTTAGTAATTTCCTGTTATATTTATATATCATCATCTATAGACACCCTACTGTATGTAACGTCTCATACTGCTTTACTTATCAGCTGCAGCTACTTCTAATGTGTCATCTTTTGACATATTCATTGACTCAAATCTTGATGTCTGGCATTCTATAATTCTTGGCTTGAAGTACAGACCTTTTTGTCAGATTTGAAATTTTATTACTCCTTAGTTTCCTGACAAATGGAACACATTACACAGTTTGCATAAGAATCTTGGTTAATCAGTGTTTGTGTCATATATGTTACCACACACATTATTTTTTTAAAGCGGTAATCACATAGAATACAGCTAATTACTAACAGATGAATACCCTGAGTTTCCATTTCTGAATTACAGGTTGTCTTTGATTTACTTTTTCTCCCATTATTTTAGAACTTAGTACCCCATAAACGTATGAAATCCTAATGTCTTATAACAGAATCAGATACCGTGTAACTTTGTTGCTTGTTGGTAGAATGTACGATTTCATTCATATTACTCTATTTTCTGAGTCATATTCATATACTACTTGATTCATTCTAAGAGAATTACTGAAGACTTAAGTGCTGTTCTTGTTGGGAATAGCTGCTAATGTAAGACATTTCCCATTTCTAATATTGCACAAAATTCTACTGAAGAATCGCATTTGGGAGGACGATGGCTCAATCCCACGTCCGGCCATCCTCATTTAGGTTTCCCCAGGTTTTCCTAAATCGGTCCAGGCAAATGCCTTGATAGTTCCTTTG
Organism: Schistocerca gregaria; assembly: GCF_023897955.1. Classification (NCBI taxonomy): domain Eukaryota; kingdom Metazoa; phylum Arthropoda; class Insecta; order Orthoptera; family Acrididae; genus Schistocerca; species Schistocerca gregaria. The sequence continues at coordinate 577,462,196 of NC_064922.1, forward strand.
AAAGGGCACAGCCGACTACCTTTCACGTCCTTCCCTAATCCGATGAGACCGATAACCTCGCTGTCTGGTCTCCTTCCCCAAAACAACCAAACCCAACTCTACTGAAGAATGCGTCTTTTTGTCTTACTTTTTCCATAAATACGAATATTATTACCTTGCAGTAGTATTTACTATGTGTAAATGGTTTACATAAGTCTTCATAAATGCGTTCTATTTCCCTATCTGAATGTGATCAAACAGATCCATAGAGCTATATCCATAGTAAACTTGACTGAAATCTTGATGTCTTGCATTCTATAATTCTTGGCTTGAAGTACAGACCTTTTTGTCAGGTTTGAAATTTTATTACTCCTTAGTAATAAATGTCCTTCTGTTCTGTTATATTTGTTACTAATAGTGCTTATGTTAACAAGGAAAACCCTAGTAGTTGACGTTTAACCAATTATTTGAGTTTGCTGTTCTTCCACTTCAATAATTCTTGGCATCTGCGAAGTTGCATACAATTCTCAGTTTGTTCCTTCACAGTTATTCAGCATATATTATTTTCAGGTTGACTACTAATATTGACATTATGCAGGATGCAAGCTATCGATAATAAATGCAGCAGAATGCGTTTTTTACGTTAAGTTTAAACCGAACGAAAAAAGATTCACAGCATAAACTTACGCGAGCAACTATGTCTGAGAACACGGTCCACCACTCCTTTACGTGCGGTTATTGGCATTTAATAATGTGATCAAGTCCAAGAAGTAGTGACTCACATCCTGCTTCTTGCAATGCAAATGCCAGACAGACCTAGATATGAGACTCACGTCTGGCAAACCGAAATTATGTAAACGTGATAAAAATTGAGTCAACTAAGCACCGCTATAAATTTTGGCGGCTACCGCCAATCATAGATTGCACACTGAAGAAAGAACACAATATTAAAATACTAAAGAAATTTTTTATGACGTTCTACGATCCCTGCTGTCGATATACAGCTATCGTGTAACATAATGGGTGGAGACATCGACTATTAATTAACTGTATTTTTCAGAGCAAGGAGTACCCATCAGATGATTGTTATAAAATTTCAAACGTTCTTAGACAGTACTGTTTAGTAAGCGGCAGACTACAGTTTTTTTTTTTTTTTTTTCATTGCCTTAGCCTTCGTATTATTCACACTTCTTCTTGGCTTTGACTTGACATACTCGTAATTTCCCCCACAGCCAAATTAACGGAGTTTGATAGGTAAAAACCAATGCGGTAAGTCTATAACCTTATGGTATTCCTAGTTGAATGATTGGACAGATAAACATCCACAGGCATTCGTGCACTTAACACTAACAGTGTTTCTTTAAATCAGTCTGTTTTACCGAAAATCGCCGAAGTTGGACAAATATAAATCAATGAGGCAAGTATGTATAGCCATAGCTGCAAAGTTACTACACACAACAATAAAATACTTGTGTACAAAAAAATGATGGATGTTAACAATTTATGGATATATGTGTAAAACATAAATCACATGAAATGCGTTATGATGCAGAAGCACATTTTCAGTGGCATAGCAAAATTTATTTCAGTTTTTTCGGTAGTTTGGAGGGTTACAGTTTATTCTTTGCAGCCACTGATTGGTTACTTTATCGTTGGGCTGCGTTGGCTACGTCCTGTTTATGTGAAGGACGCATCATTCCATAACTGCTTCTCTTGTACAAAAAGTTCTGAAATACTGTAGCGATGTGGAAATATACGAAGCCTGTTGCTGAGACAGAACGTCAGTCAGGCAGATGATGGCAGGTGTGTGGCTCAGCTTACGAGTATCAGGACAGCAGGGCTATACATGAAGGAAACAGGATTGTACAACAAGAATTAGAAAAACAAGGGATTTTCGTTTTTTGCATTGTTACCTCATAGAGGTGCACAAGAGAAACACAATCAATTCATTTTAGCTGCTCATATGTACATGTTTTAGTAAATGCTACCTATTGGCGTAATGGTCGCTTGGAAAATCATGTGGCACTTGAATACAGCACTATCATTGAGTTTTGTCACTGAATAATTACATTGGTTACGTTGGTAAACGTTCTAGTAGACGTAGTAAGGTTTATTGCTCGCGGTTGTACGTAGATTTAACATTTATGGAGAGAGCGGTATGCAGCGTTAACTCACTCAGTTGTCTGTGGTGAATACCACGCAGATTGCTTTCCAGCCACCTTAGCGCTATGGCGCTGTCACCGGGTCCACAGTCTCTCGCTCCATCACTTCACGTTAATAGTTCATGTGATCCCCACACAGGAACCTGGGGTTTGTGCTGCTGTCTCACTGAATTCAAACATCTGACATTGATGTCCAGTCTCAAAAGCCACCTTACTGCATTGTGTACATTGCTCACATTTATCATTGTTCGTTCGAGTTACACCACACCATTGGAATTACTATGTACAACTTTCGTAAGAAAACACGATGGCAGAATCATGTGTTCCTTTAAAAATTCTAATGTCGTGATAAAGTCTCTCTAGTAATATCTGCACACCATTGGATGTACACTGAGGTCAGGTGTGCTACAATCGTCAACATCGTCCTCAGTGTGAGCTCAAACACTGATATGGATAGTGTAGTAGGTGCTGTTTGTATAGACAAGCGACAGTGATGATTTGACAAGCGTTCGCAGCTTGTGGTCGTGAGGTAGCGTTCTCGCTTCCCGCGCCCGGGTTCACTGGTTCGATTCCCGCCGGGGTCAGGGATTTTCTTTGACTCATGATGACTGGGTGTTGTGTGATGTCCTTAGGTTAGTTAGGTTTAAGTAGCTCTAAGTTCCAGGGGACTGATGACCATAGCTGTTAAGTCCAATAGTGCTCAGAACCATTGGAACTATTTCTTTTTTGTTTTTGTTTTTAATTTGACAAGCATCTCCACTGCACGTTACCTCATCACCCACTCTTGTACAAAGCTTCTAAAACCATAACATGTTTTGATTAATGAATGTGTCTTGTTGTGACGTATTCATACATGTTTTTAAGATCGATGATAGTCACACATTCCTTGAAACCTAGACATGCAACAAACAAGTTTTTGGCAACTGCCTGCTGTACATTTACTAGACTTTATATGGCTAAACAATAAAACACTGCAAAATAAAAAGAATCAGTTGAATGAAATGCCTGATGTAAATAATTACATGAAATATGCTGCTGCTCCATCTTAGACAAAAAAGAAGAAGACACACAACAATGGAATTATCCGAATGGGGCGGAAATCAATAGATGTGATGTACACTTACAGACAGACAAGTGAGTATAATTTCAGTAGAATTGGATAATTTATTCAAGAGAAAGACCTTCACGAAATGGTCAAGTCAAGCATTGATCCACTATTGAGCCCTACACAAGGAGTTATTCGGCTAGGCATTGGCTGACTAATTTGTTGAATGCCTTTCTGAGAGATATCGTGCCAAATCCAGTCCCACTGGCGCGTTAGATCGTCAGAAACACGAACTGGTTGAAGGGCCCTGACCAAAATGCTCTAAACGTTTTCTAGTGGAGAGAGATATGGCAACCTTGTTGGCCAAGGTAGGGATTGCCAAGCATGAAGAGAAACAGAAAACCTCTCGCATGTGAGGGAGGGAATTGTCTTGCTGAAATGTAAGTCCAGAATAGCTAGCCATGAAGGGCAATAAAATGGCGTTTAGATCACTGCTGACATACCGTAGTGTTGTAAGGGTGCAGCGTATGGCAAGCATAGGCTCCTGCAATGGCAATAAATGGTACCCAACATTATTAGTGCCGTGTGACCTTATACCAGGCGTCAGTCAGGATCGTAACCCACTGCTGTCCATGGCGCCCCCAGACACGCCTTCCCTGGTCATAATGTCCCCATTCGAGGCGGGACTTTTCAGTGAAGACATTTATACTCCTATCAATGACATTCAAGGCCGAAAACATGTATGGAGGCGCCCCAGACAACGGTGTGTTACCTTTAATTTATCATTAAAATTAACTTATACATTTCTAGGACTATTATTAATCCTTTCACTACTTTGGCACGCTGTATCCCAGGAGGACACCCAGTAATTCTATGTATCAGCTCAAAGTCGAATAAATGCTGGCATGAGGGCTTGAGGTGGACCAACACATTATTGATTTGCTCAATCTGTGAAGCTCTTTATCTTGAATAAATCATCCATTTTTTCTGGAATTACTTTCATTTGTTTCTGCATGCATATCTATTTTACCGATTTCCGTCCCATTCGGATAATTACCTCGTGGTGCGTCGACTTCTTTTTTCCTTTCTGATCCGAGAGTCTATGTTGCGTATGACATGGGTCACAGCAAAGACACACAATTTTTTCGCTCTATCACCGCACTGAACCCCTGGAAATACCTTATTGAACAGTAACGTATCATAACTCAGGAATAATTTATTGCATTTAAAAACAGGAGGGTGTTCATATACCGTATTTCACTGAACTTTTTTAAACAATCTCGAATTGAATTCCCAAAATATAGACATCAGCTTCTTCTAATAGATTAGCATGAAATCAGGTGAAGCGCATCAGAATGCTTAACATTTACTCTCATTTGATTGGGAGTGCACTATTCCCAAAGTAATCAGCATGTCACCTATAGCAAAATGTCTAAAACTAGTATATATATTGATAAAATACAATACACAAGACTCAACTCTGTCACCTGTATACATAGTTCTAAGTACATACAGCTTCTAATTCCTCACACCTCATCAGTAAAATTTTTTTAGATTTTTGTAGGGATGTAGCCCGTTCAGACCATCTCAGGATAAACTAGCAGATAAGTGACAGAATATGATAGTCTGGCTACCACAGAAGGCCCAGAATACAATACCTGCCAGTTTGTGTTCCATTTTGATAGTACAGCTGACTTGGGATGACACTTTATTAGAACTTTGTCACCTAATTGATAGGTACGAATCTTCAGGATGTTACAGCAAGAAACTTGCTGCAATTCTAGATATGTAAGTATAATGACGGCTAAACTAATTTACTAATCATACACTGTTTTGGTACATAGTAGTTTCCTTATAGGCTAGTTTACTGTTTGTTCTGTGGCTAGTCAACCATTAACTGCTTCAGAGTACAGTTTATGGGTGAGTAGTGTAGACTGTTTATTATCTCTTGAAATTTTCCTGGATACTGGCACCATGCGCTATGGTGGCTGTATGTTCGAATGAATCGGCTATTCCCTAAACACTCACTTGGCTCGATTTTCTTCAGAATGGTATTTAGGGATCAGAATCGAGATAATGCTACTGTGTTGAGGAAAGTAATCCATATCTTGGTGGTCAAGTTACTGTTTTTTCTGAAAACTGCTTAAGTTTGGCCAAGCCTAGAAGTGTAACGATTTTGTATTTTTATTATGACTGCCTCAGTGGGCGCAGTGATGTTGCATGAAAGTACTCGTTCTCTAAGTAGACATAATGCTCCAGAGGCATCTAAGGCCACTAACTGATTTTGTAGATAAAATGGGATGCAACTCAGCCTTCCTACAACCATTCAAAGGTTTTCCTTCTGGAAAAACAGAGAGATTTTCAGTTCATACACCACCTTTCCCTTAAGTTATTAAAATAGCGGTAACCGCCAGTTTTCTTAGCAAATTTAATCACTCCAAAATTACCTCATTGGTAATGAGTGTACTAAATGAGTCTCTCTTCTGCCTTAACTGGTATACACATGCACTAACCAACTGAGGATTTTTCCTGTACAAAAATGGGATAGGAATGATGATGGAAGTAGGATCACATTTGAGGAAGTGGAGAAAATGGTCAATAGACTGCAGTGCAATAAAGCATCTGGGATGGACACAATTATGTCAGAACTCATCAAATACAGTGGAATGTCAGGTCTTAAATAGCTACACAGGATAACTGAAATGGCCTGGGAGTCGGGACAGGTTCCATCAGACTGGACAAAAGCAGTAATCACACCAATCTTTAAACATGGAAAGAGGAAAGATTGTAACAACTACAGAGTGTAACATTACAGGACATATTGGGACATATTGAAGTATTCGATACTGTAGACATTTAGGGGATGTCGATACAGATATGCAAAATGTAAAGGGAAACTTTGGTGATGTTTAAATATTGTACTTTGTCAATATTGGGACATTTTGCACAGAAAGAACAAAAATAGAATTAATGTAAATATATATTAGTGTTGGTAACCTATTTTCATTCAATTTCGTAATTATATTTCATTTTGTAAAAGAAAGACTCACTGCTTGCTGTAGTTCTGATTACTTGTATAAATTATCAGTTTTGAGCTAAATTATTTCGTATAATATGGACAACATACTTTTAAAAACTCACCAGCTAAAGAGAAAGTCTGTGAATGATCGTTTAATGCACACTTCTAGAACTTTCTATGGAGAAATTCTATATTATGATCGCAAAAATGCGAAAACTTGTGAAAGCTGTTTCATAGCCTAGTTTCGAAAGACGATTTGTATCAAGAAATATTACTGAAGGGATTTATTTACGTTTTGAAACACGATTTAAATCATTTTACATATAAATAATTGTTCTAAATCACTCAAGAAATATCCAGAATCAAATGTCAAGATATTTCTGGAAACATCGGTACAAATCTGGTGAAGGTTATCCAGAAGCTGGTAGAAAAATGTTATAAAATCTATTTGGAAATTATGCTTGTAAGAATTTATATGTACTGATCCTTTTACTTACTTTAATCTGTACTAAAATTCTGTAATGTCTAATTTAGTTTTAAGTCGTGAATTGCTATCGTATTGTAAACAAAACATTGTCAAAGACTTTCATTGTTTGGAAAGATATTAATACACCTAGGAGTTGTCAGTGGCCAGTTCAGCTCGGATATGCAGTGCGGTTAGCTCAGAGAGTCAGTTGTTGAGTCTGTGAAGTCTGTCAGTAAATAAACGTCTGTAATGAAGAATTACTTGTTGTCGTCAATATGAACTCAAGACCTTTTGCACGAAGCAGACACCTCCTGATGCAACGTTTTAATTTGGTGTTGAGGAGCTGAAATGTTATAATTGGGTGCAGAAAGTCCTGGGACGTTACAATTTGGTTGAGGAAGCTGGGATGTTATAATTTGGTGGAGGAAGCAGAGGATCTGACGACCACCCAGTGATTCTTCAAAATAAAATACGTCTCTTCTGGGATCACAAGAAGAAAATACGTCTGTTTTGGGACCAGAAGAAGAGGATATACGACGGACCAGTCATTCTTCAGAAGTAAATACGTCGATTCTGGGGTCACAAGAAGAGGAGTGAATCAACCGAGCGAAACCATCCTGGAATTGAAGAAATTTCGCAAAACACGGACACCAACGACCGCCGACGGACACTAAGATAAGTACCTGCTTCCTAAAATAATGGAAAAAGACGCAGATTTCAGTATTGACAGCGGTGTAGCGAGTACACCTATTAGGGAAAGTGCTTCTGACAGTGTAGGAATGTTGGAAATGTTAAAACAAATGTTTTCAGAGTAAAACTCGAAGATGGACGATTCTCGTGCCGAATTACGTCAACAAATTGAACAGACACAACAACAGATGGACAGGTCGATTTCGAAGGCTGTGTGTGATTTAAAATCAGAAATAAATTCAAATACAGAACAGATTGCTCACACTAATCAGGTTCTCAAAGAATGGCGAATTACTTTTGAGTCAAACCAAAAAGAACTTAGTTGTCGTGTGGACAGGGTTGAGAGCAAAATTTCTGTCCTTGAAACTGATTTAAGTAACGAAATTTCAAATAACCAGTCAAAACTTAAAAAAATTGTTGATTTTGTAAATGAGGAAAATTCTCAATTGAGAAATGAATTTGACCAGACAAAACGATTTTTTGAAAGCGAAATTGAATCTTTCAAATCTGATTCTGACAAAAAGGTCACAGAAATTTGTAGTAGAGTAAGTAATATCGAAAAAACTGTAGACAGAAAATTTGTAGAAATACAAGAAACTATGTTGCAAAAAGGTTTTAGTAATAGTTGTAATGGGGTATGGGGAAATTTTCCCATTAAAACTTATCCCGGTGACAAAAATATACACCCAAAAGACTTCATACAGTTCTGCAAGGAGCAGTTCACGTCCATAATGACAGATAGTGTTAAGATAAAATTAGTAAATAAATTACTTGATGGTGAGGCGCTTTCGTGGGCCAATCAGAATTGTTCCGCGGAAATGTCCTTTGAGGATTTCGAAAAATGTTTTCTAACCAAATTTTGGTGTGAAACTGAGCAAGCTCGAATCAAAAGTGAATTCTTGAATGGTCCATTTTACAGAGACTCTGATGGGTCAATGAAAGCCTATTGTGAGAAACAGTTGCAAAAATTAGTGCATCTGGATAAGCCATTGGATGAGCTAACTCAAATTGATGCACTAAAACGGAGACTTCCGAAAAGAGTACAATGGGGTTTAGTATATGGTCCAGACGAGTCCATAGAACAATTCTTGAAATATGTGGACAAACTTGATAGAGCCTTTGAACAAAACAACAGATTTAACGACTTTGTAGGTTCATCACACAGAGGGTGGGAACCGAATCGTGGAAATAATAACAATAATAGTGAACGAAGAAACTTTAACAACAACAGGGATAATTATAATAGCAATGACAGAAGAAATTTTGGTAGGAATGATCAGCACATTAATTCAAACAGAGAATGGGAAAATCGAAACACGTCCTGGGCTAATGACATTAGAGAAGGTAACCCGAGGCAGGGAAACGACAGACATAGGCCTTTAAACGACTAAATGCTCCACTGGGAGTCTGTCAGCTTGGGGCAAGGAATTTTCAAAATCAGGCTAATTTCACCCGGAACAGACAGCACTACAATCAGAGACCTAACCAGTATAGACAGTATGCTTATGATCGATCTGTAGATAGAGGTAATGAAAAAATTAAATTTGACAGGAAATTTTGTAATGTCATCAGAGAAAATACTAGAAACAACTGTAATAGGAACCAGGCTACCTTTGATGAACTAGGCTTAGAAGATGATATAATTGCAAATTTATATAATCAAGAAGAAGCACCTAATGCTGAAATGAAAGGTAAGGATAACTTTGATAATTTTGGATTGTACAAACTTATGTGTGGTGATGTTTTAGATGTAAGTTGTCATAATGATGTTTGTACTGAAGTTTCTGGAAAGTCTGATATTCATGTGGATGTGGTTGGTGAAGATGGTGTGAGTAATGTTGGTGATACTAGTAGTGTTTGTAGTGTAAGCTTAGGCAATGATGATGATAATGTTGATGTTAAGGCTAATGGTGATTATGTACTAGAAGATTTTGATGGTGAATTGGATGGAATAGTTTATGTTGAAGTTAAGGAGGATGTTATAAGCAATAGTGTTGAGAATAGTTGTGCCAGGAACTCTAACTACATTTCACATGAGAATCAGATTGTGCCAGTTCAGCTTAGTAATACATCAGGAGACAGGGGGGTTGATTGTGCTGATGCATCTGAGATTATTTAGAAATCTGTTTGGGACAAATTTAAAGATTACAGTGATGACAATGATGTAAAGATCAAATTAAGGGAAATGTGTGAACCAGTTTCTGCTTTTAAGCCTAATGAAATCATCAAACGGGGTACTAGTCAGGATGTGTGTGAGGTAAATAGTAATCCAGACATTCCAGTAAATTCCAGTAGACCCAGAAGTTTGAAGAAAGTATTGCCTAATAAAGAAAACCTAAATATGGAACAGAGGTATGATGAGATAGCAGAAGATCTTTTGTATGAAGAACAGGAAGAAAGGGAAAACACCACTATTGGTAGTCCATACATAAAAATTAAAGCTGCAGGCTGGGAAGGGTATTGTATGATTGACACAGGGAGTCCAATTAGTGCTATTTCAAGCAAACTAAGAGATATAATTAAGCATGATCCTGACTTTGTTGAATTACCAGTTGTTGGAATAAAAATTAGAGGCATTACCAGCAAACTGAGCAAAATTGTTAATAGACTGGTGTTGTTGTCCTTCAGTATAAATGATGTACAGTTTACTCAAGGATGTCTTGTAATAAGTGACCTAAATGAAAATGTACTGTTAGGTATGGACAGGATATTAAAAGCTAATGCAGCATTTGAATGGGAATAGAGTTTGTTTACCTTTATTGATCCTAAGACGAGAGTATGTTCCAGTACTGACATGTCGGTTCAAAACTGTGCTCGTAAGGGAATTGAAATTAGGGACGTTACATTTTCTAAAGACAGTGGTTAGTGTGCAGAGGAAATTACTGAGGATTATGATGATGGAGAATATGGGGATTTGGTTCAAGAAAAATTACGGGAATCAGATAATTTGAACCAAGAACAGAAGGTAGAGTTAGAAAGATTATTGTGGAATTACTGTGATGTTTTTGATGATAGACCTGGCAGAGTAAAGAATTATCAATGTAAACTCAGATTAAAACCACATGAGCCATTCTTTATAAAACCTTATAGTGTACCCATTGCAAAGAGAAAAGATGTAGAAAAGGAACTTCAAAAGATGGAAGAGTGGGGCATCATTGAGAGAAGTAAGAGCCAATACAATAATCCTTTGGTAGTGGTTGCAAAACGTGATGACACTGTCAGGCTTGTACTAGATTCAAGACACCTAAATAAGTATCTAGAAAGAGAGACCGATCATCCCGAGAATATAGACGAATTACTTCATAAATTTGAAATAATGAAATACATGACTAGTTTAGATCTCACATCAGTATTTCACCAAGTAGAATTAGAAAATGATTCCAGAAAGTATGCTGCCTTTTTGTATGAGGGAAGATGTTACCAGTATTGTGTGGTACCATTTGGGCTGAATGTCTCAGTAGCCGAATTCATTGGAGCACTTGACTTTGTTTTGGGAAAAGATCTTTTATCAAAATTAACTGTGTATGTAGATGACATTTTGATTACTGGAGAAACTTGGGAAGAACATGTTAATACTTTGAGGGGGGTTTGCAATAGATTAAAGAAAGGGGGAATGTCACTTAAATTATCTAAATGTAAGTTTGGTATGAAAAAATTGAAGTTTCTGGGGCACAGTATTTCTGAGGAAGGTATTTTGCCAGATCCTGCAAAACTCGAGGCAATTGCAAAATTCCCAATTCCAAAAACCAAGAAACAACTAAAGTCATTTTTCGGGATGTGCGGTTACTACAGAAAGTTCATTAGTACCCAAGCTCTAAATGCTCCAAGTCTTAACAGATTGCTGAAGAAAAACGCAATGTGGGTTTGGGATTAGGAATGTGAAGCTGCTTTTGAAGAAATAAAAACACAGTTATGTAACAGTCAAATTTTGTACCGTCCTGATTTAAGTTTACCTTTTTGCATTATGGCAGATAGTAGTGATTATGGCCTAGGTGCTCACCTTTTCCAAGAAGTAAATATAAATGGGAAAACAGAACACAGGTCTATTGCTTTTGCTAGTCGAACCTTGAAAAAACACGAGAGGCAATACACTGTTACCGAGAAAGAGCTTTTGGCCATTTACTGGGCATTTTCTAAATTCAGAAATTATTTATTGGGAAACTGGGTAGTTGTCTACACAGACCATAAGGCATTAATTTATATTCAAGAATGTAGGTTGTATCATGGAAGGATTACCAGGTGGGCACTCTTGTTACAACAATTTAATTACTCAATAAAATACCTTAGAGGACCCGATAATGTAGTTGCTGATGCTTTATCTAGACTACCTGTGAGGGGTGACTTTGAAGATGACAGTGGTGAATTAAAAAAGTTTTTTGACATATACATTGGACCTTTAAAGATTCAGGACAATCCTCATCCGAATGCTTACCGTCTAGTCTACCCAAATTCTGGCAGACTATTTGGCCTACGAAACGTGACCGAACTGAAATTGTATAAAAAAAATGTAAAAAAGTATTTTCAATAATAGATCTTTATAGACTTTTATATGTAATCTTACCAGGATATTTTTTTATACTTTGTTATGTTGTATTTATCTGATTCCTCAGGGGAGCATACATTCTTTGTGTGCTAAGTGTTTGGCGAGCACTAGGTCCCCTAGCTATGCAATTGTCATATTTCATTTTCGTATTCTGGCGTTGCATCTTACACTTATTCTGTGATCCTGTATAATCAAATTTCTCCATCTGTCAGTCTATCCTCTCTTAACTTTAAGAAATTATTTAGAGTAAATTTTCTTGAGTAATTAGACTTTAGAGAATTCAAATTTCTGTGTCCTTAAAAACCGGTCCACCGACTATTAAGTGCTTTTGCTAATGTTTAACTGGGTTTGACCACTGTATGCTGTATATTCATAGCGGACTGTGCGATTGCAGCCTGTGATAGCCTGCAGTGTATATGGAAACCATACGGACTGTGAAGATGAGACTGAAATACAGTGTGTGCCATTGAGGTATACCGACCTTTAAGGAAGAAGATCACCGACCTTAAAGAAAGAAGATCACCAGTCTTCAAGAAAGAAGACACCAAAGATAGGTGTAATACTTTTCTGTTTTGTAATGTAAGGACATCAACCCTTCCGTGTTTCACGTGGAGGTGCTGATGGGGGGGTTGTGTAACATTACAGGACATATTGGGAAATATAAACGGATTGGGTGACAAATAGGAGGAACAAAGTTAGAACAGGTGGACGGTTTCAATTACTTAGGATGCATATTCTCACAGGATGGCAACATAGTGAAAGAACTGGAAGCGAGGTGTAGCAAAGCTAATACAGTGAGCGCTCAGATAGGATCTACCCTCTTCTGCAAGAAGGAAGTCAGTACCAAGACTAAGTTATCTGTTTACCGTTCAATCTTTCGACCAATTTTGTTGTGTGGGAGCGATAGCTGGGTAGATTCAGGTTACCTTATCAACAAGTTTGAGGTTATTCATATGAAAGTAGATAGGATGAGTGCAGGTACTAGTAAATGGGAACAATGGCTGGAGGGTGTCCATAATTAGGAAACCGAAGAAAAACTGGGAATGAACTCTATAGATGTAGCAGTCAGGGCGAACAGGCTTAGATGGTGGGGTCATGTTACACGCATGGGAGAAGCAAGGTTACCCAAGAGACTTATGGGTTCAGCAGTAGAGGGTAGGAGGAGTCGGGGCAGACCAAGGAGAAGGTACCTGGATTCGGTTAAGAATGATTTTGAAGTAATAGGTTTAACATCAGAAGAGGCACCAATGTTAGCACTGAATAGGGGATCATGGAAGAATTTTATAAGAGGGCTATGCTCCAGACTGAACACTGAAAGGCATAATCAGCCTTAAATGATGATGATGATGAAAAAGACACCACTGTGCACCTTATAATGAGTTTGGAGCCTTGCAGATGGATTGTACACCAAAATTTGTTTCACTCTTAGCCAGTTGTAGTCAGTAGCCTGCATCCATGCCATGTTTATTTATACATTCATTAATACCCTCTGTTAGTCTCTTCTCTCATTTGGTATAAGTCTATTATTAACTGTGGGCATATAACTCAATCCTTTAGGTCAGCTATACAGGCTCCTAACATGTGAGGCATTGAAACTGTGCTACCTCAAGGCCAGCGACCATCTTTCTGATCTAGCATGCATCGGTTTAGAAGTTAGTTTTAGACTAGTGCTTGGTGATCATAATATGTGTTACTATGATGGCGTTACATGTAACAATGAAATATTTTGAAGGCCCACACTACAGCCAGAGTTTCTGGTTCTAAAGCAGAGTGAGACCTCTCACAGCAAATGAAAATTCTGTGTCCAAACCTTAGCACACATGGTTTGCTTACCATTGGCTGAGAATATTTAGTATAGACGCATACCCAGACCAATATTCAGTGCATTAGTTGAGAAGCAATAATTTGAGTCATGTCCAGATGATGTAATACCTTGTCATTGCAAAACACTTTTTAAGTTTTTCAAAGTCGTGCCTACACTCACTCGACCACTACGACTGTGCATGCTTTCTTAGCAGTAACTAAAGTGCTTCACTGCACAGCAAGTGATACACCACATAATAATGGTAGATCGATTCTTGTCCAAGATACAATTTTGTGCGCTTTCTAGACTGTGGATCAGGAAAACTACTTACAGCACTTAATTCAGTAATCTTAGGTTCGATTCTTGTCGGGTATTATTTGACCATTGTTACCATTGATGTATGGCAGTTCGCTGTCACTCCAGCATCCATAGACTTCTGTAACACTTCTTGACATTCGCCCATGTGATAGGTCCAGGGAGAGTGCTATTAACAGACTGTATCAAATTGAAACGTCCCCTTAGAACATTTATACACGAATGTGCTTAAACTGACACACAATATTTTATTAGCGCAACGCAATCTGACTTTCAGTAATCCCTACAACAGAATGGTCCTGACTAACAGTAAGCTATACGTTTCACAAATCACTTTGCACAAAAATCTTGGTTACTCGAACTACTGCAATACAGCGAGCGCCAATAATTCCAGCTAAATAAAAGATTCAAACTACTGAAGCCACTAACTACTGATAGCCATAGTCAGGAAAAGAAAGATTTTGATAGGGAACAAACAATGTATTTACCATAATAGCCATTATATATATATATATCAGTTCATGGCATTAATTCTTACACATTTCAAAACTCCTCCATCTCTCTCCCCACGTCCACCACTGCTGGCGGCTCACCTCCAACTGCGCAACGCTACACACTGTTAGCATCCAGCTGCCGCTGCCCAACACTACAATGGCAGACAACAATGCAAACCAGCCACAGACTGCACACAGCACAGCCAGTGATTTTCATACAGAGCGCTACGTGGCGGCGGCGTTACCAATAAAAGAACCTAAACAGCCTACTTACATAGCCCCCATGCGCCCCACAAAAATTTTACAAATTGTTTTGGACACTGGCCAATAATGATTTGATAAAATTTTTCATCATTACAATAACAAAGATATCAAATGCACACACTTATTGATACAATGTTCGTCAAAAGCTAAAATTTTCTCACAGTCCATAAAGACAGTCCTGATCTTACATCACAGTAAAATTGCAGTGGTTTTCTCAAAGTCTGAGCAATAAAAGAAATTGCACTTGGAAGTAGTGGATTTCTAAGCAGTCTTGAAGAAGTAGTGTTGTCCTTCCAACGGAAAGACAGTGCTGACTCTTGACATGCAGACAGGTAATGGGCCACAATAGACCAAACCCACAGCAGAGTCAGTCGAAGTTAAAGACTATTGGTAGGTAGATCATCACAGAGCAGACCCACTGTAGTCCTGGTAGAGATTAGGGTATTGGTGGGACACCAGAGGTACAGACCCACCGCATTCCATGTAGAAATAATGGTATTGATGGGCCATCGAAGGTGCAGACCCACTTCAGTCCTTGTAGAGATAATGGTATTGGTGGGCGATCAAAGATGTAGACCCATTATAGTCCTTGAAGAGATGGCCAGCAACCATCTATTGGGACTGTGCAGGTGCACAATCAACATCGTAGAGTCTTGCAGAGAATATATCAAGTCCATAAACCACCACTTGTGAACTCACAAAGTTTTTTTTATTGTCCTTAGAACAAGCAATGCTGTTATCCAGTCTCTTGCTGAATTATTAACACAAGTGCAAACACTATCAGTCCCTACTTCTCACATATTGTCCATATACTATGACCAACAGAAATGTGTGCAATGAAATGTAACTTACAAGTTACTTAATTTGATGAACTGGTGTCAATTACAATGTTATAACATGATAATACAATAACAAAGATACAAAATATATCATTCAAGAACATAATAGTACAGATAACATTTGTAGTAATACAGGCTTTACAAAAGAATCAAAATAACAAATACATCAGTGTTACTAAAATTACGACATAAGTACATACATAAAAGATCAGAATAACTTTTGAAACATCAACTTCACACATGAGCATTAGAACAAAACAGAACAAATAATGGCTAAACATCTTTACGAAGTAAATAACATATTATTAATGCAAATTATATTTGAGGGTAATAGTATTCCTCATCATAGTGAAGGTAGCCTAGTACTAGAAGAGAAAAAATTCTATGAAACAGTACACAGAGACAGGAAGAAAATAAATACACAAGGTTACACAACCACATAGTGGGATAACACAAAAGGAAAGGACAGGGTTTGTTTTCAGGGTAACATTTGGTACTGCAGTCTAACCCAAAACTTCATACAATAGATCGTCCATCTTAATTCAACATTTGCTCCAGCCAAAAAAATCCTATCCAAGCATGCTTTCTGTATTCTGTTCTCATCCCCTTTCAAAAATAGTTTTTCTCCACTGTACACAACTTTTTGGGCCAAACCATTTTCTTATAGCTTCTCAATGCTTTTCTTCCAATTCGTCATAGTTTGTTTCTGATATAGTCAATCCCCTCTTAAGCTAACTTAAACCTACTGAGCTCAGATGCTAAACTAAAGGACGACGCAATGCAGCAGCACAAAACCATTAACAAAAACAGCAATGACAAAAAAAATGGCAATGGGCAAAGCAAGCTACAGTAAATCTAAATTACCGGGCAATGCAACATTACAACTGATATGAACCAATGTGCAGCAACAAGAAAAATACATCAACAGTAAAACTAGCTTAACAGAGTAATACAAACTGAAATTTAGTAGCACTATGCCCGGCAAATAGCAGCAGCAAATACAATAGCTTATATCTAAACATGACAAAGCTCAAGCAGAAAAACTATTACACTAAAGACAATAATGCAGATAAGTGAAATGTATATTCACATCTTAATGTCTATATGATTAAAGTGGTGCACCACAAAAACTTATCGTAAAAAAAAAATGTTACCATCTACTTGAAAAGAAAATTCTGTATGCAATTCCTGTGAAGGGAAATGTCTTTTTGAGCTCCTTCGTTTTTTTTAAGTACATCAGAAAGTTATTATTTACTAGATCTGTAGGCATAAATTATTTATAGTAGTACATCCATGAAATTTTATAGTAACCAATGCTGCAGTGCAGCTAGAAACTAGGTATTAAACAAAAAAGGCAAAGCAAGGCTTGAAACGTCATTCACTAGCCATATGGCGTTTCATAATGCAGTGAACAATCTTGCAACTAGCAAGACAATAGACGTGAAATGTTTCTCGTCGTTTCATTAGGCATTTTAATAAATATCATCAATTAAGAGCTCCACAGTATAATCATATGTTTTCAAGTTTGAGCGTGTCGTATTTACGATGCTTTCTACAAAGGAATGAATGTCAATAGCGAGGATAATAGCCTCTTTTTTTTACCTGTGTCTCTGCGAGGCATTAAATTTAATTTCGTGGTTCCCACACACCTGGGGTATACAAAATTCCATGCAGTTGTGGACAAGTATACATTGGAACAACAAAAAGAAGTGTAAACACCCGCTTAGCCGAACATAAGAGAAACTGTCGCTTAGGACACATCGAAAAATCGACCGTAGCTGAGCATGTTTTTCGAGATGGGAGCCACGAAATTAAATTTAATGAGACTAGCGTTCTAGCACGAACATCCCATTATCATGCACACATGTATAGGGAAGCAATAGAGATCCACAAACACCACAACAATTTTAATAGAAAAGAGGAAGTTTTAAAATTGGACAACATATGGATGTCGACGTTGCGCAAGAAGAATGACAATCGATTACTCTTAATCGAGATTAATGACGCCTCCAAAGATAGGCATACTGTCGGCATCACGTGACGAATGGTGGTGCCCTCTATGCGCTCTATAAATGCGAGAGTACCTGGAGCCTCAGTGGCAGTAGCCGGACGACCTCGGAAGATGTCTCCCGCAGCTGGAGACGAAACGTCAGGTGGAAATTTTATACATCGACCACGGCCTCCCAGCCCGGAAGTTTTAACTGAAGATTTTGAACATAGCTGCTAAGGTTCAGTGACCGTGTCAGAATTATGTTGTAACAAATAAGCTCTCAGTCACAAATATAAAGACAAAATTGAACTGGTTTCGACGCTACTATGAGCGTCGTCTTCAGAATTAGACTAACTGTATTAAAACATTTGGTATATATTACATTAATATAATTAAAGTTTTTACTGACTCGAAAAGATGCAGTACTTACAAGTCACATATTAAGAAAGATCTCAGCCCGAAAGGCGACGTTATGAACACTTGTGAGATGGCGAACTGCTAAGGGCTGCTCGTACAGTGGACAATGGTTGCAACCCTGTTTTACGATGTGTTCAGCAGTCCTCACACTTGTGTGGAGCCGAGCGTTGCAGTGTTGCAGCAAAACCGCTCTTGGGTTGCTGTGGCGCCGAAGTTCAAATGGTGCAAATGCCTCTGAGCACAATGGGACTTAACTTCTGAGGTCATCATTCCCCTAGAACTTAGAACTACTTAAATCTAACTAACCTAAGGACATCACACACATCCATGCCCGCGGCAGGGTTCGAACCTGCGATCGTAGCGGTAGCGCGGTTCCAGACTGTAGTGCCTAGAACCGCTCGGCCACTGCGGCCGGCGCCGATGTCATCAGAGACGCGTCTAGTGTTCTGTTACTGTCTTGGCATATGCTTCTGAATTAACGGTACCACCTCTTGGCATCACATCGATGAGAATTACACTTTCACAGTCCCAGTGTGTGCGGGGGCGGGGGGTAGAGTGGAAATGGCACCATTCGTTTTGTTTTGGATCAAAACGGTGAACCCAGGTTTCATCTCCTGTCACAATCTGGGACAGCTTCAAAACGTATCAGGAAATCAAGACAAATGTTTTTATCTGTGCGTTAGACACCATGGGACCCGTCTTGCATACACTTTTGAATATCCAAGAGTGCGAATATTTGCTTCCACACTTGCGAAGGCCAACATCAGCTCGCTGCAACATGTCAGCTGTGACAGCCGCTTATGGTCTCCCCGACCTCTGCAAATCGTGGAGCTGCGCCGAACCGCTTTCTGATGACTTCGCCCTCCGTGCCGACCCACTAACTGTACTTTTGTCGACAGCAGATGCTCCGTAGACTTTGTACAAGCGTATAGGAATATTTCTCACAGTTTCTTTCTCTGCAGTGATAAATTCAATGACGGCACGTTACTTGTAACGTACATTACCTATAGACGACATTATGAAACTTTCGTGCATCTATGCTATCTGTCGGAAGTGACGGAAACCTTGCACACTCACACAGGAGACTTCCAATAATACATACGTAACGTTTCGCATTCGTAGCATTGTTTTCGGCTAAGAGAAAAATGCGGTGTAATACTTTCTGGACATCTCTCCTCTACATCTCGAAGTATCACCTTAGGCTATCTTTACGCTCCTGAGGAGTTCATTTTTAAAAATGTCCTTATGGGGACGTTTCTGTGTACCGTTAGACCAATATCTGGACAGGATTGGTTTGTGAAAGTCTTCGTAAGTGGAATGCCTATCAGCAACTTCTGCCTCCAGAGAGTTGCATTATCCTGTATGAAAACAGTCACAAATTTATTTGTCCATGTCTCTCTCTCCCTAAAGCTAAGTGTTGGGCATCTTTCTTGCCAGTCGGAACATCTTAGATTGGCAGTGTCTCATAACAATTATTGCTTTGTCGTTTATGCGTTTAGAGGAGTGAGACCCAATGCACAAATTGCTTCATTGTTTCTAACAACGCTAGCCTGAGCTTGGGAGCATGGTACATCTTGCCACACAAAATAGCAATTAGGACTATCAATATTTAGGTCAGAAATATCAGAGAAACTATGACTTTCTATAGCTTAATTTACCTAGTTTATATCTTGTCCATCTGCAGATTTTAATTGTAGATTCACGCAACTCTTTGATTTTACATGTGACGAAATATTTTACCAATTTGAATCCTTTGTTATGGTTTCTAAACTTGAATATTACCTCTGTCTCAAAAGAATCAAACTACTTGGCCATAGTTTTTCCAACATTTTCTATTTGTTTAACTTCTGTAAGCCAAGAGGGGTTTTCTGCTCTTTGATTGTGATTCTGTTTCTGAATGAGAAAATCTTTGTTTATGATATCTTTTATCTGTTTGTCTTTTTCTGTAATCCACTAAGCTGTTTATGCTTTCATGGATAATCGGTGGGGGCCTTAAGGTTCAGAGATGACGTCTCTCTATCCTCTGTCTCAACTGATAACTGCCCTAGTGCGTGGGAAGTCTCCTCCTGTACATGAGAAGTATCTTCTAGTATTGGGAAATTTATTCCTCCACACGAAAAATTTCATTAATTTTTAATAATCGTTTGATTTTAGTTTGGTCCTGGATGGTCGAAACAGTCTGCGAAGTTAATATTAAATTTGCTAGTTTCTTTGGCAGTTCATCAATCGCCATAGGAATGTTTACTGAGGGGGAACACTCGTTTTTGGATTCCCTTTTGACTGAATCCTAAATTTACACGTAAATACACAAATAAATATGCTACACCTAATATTCAACCTACAAAGCAATAAGTTCACCAGTGGGAGCAGTCCCTACACACGTGCTCTGCAATGGCTCGAAAACAATCTCAATACGTTCTGACTGTAGAAGCTTCATGCTCAGAAAACTGCCATAATAGTCAAAATAGCAAATGGCTTCAGCAATGAAAGTACAATTTGTAACCTTGTATACCTTCTGCACAAAAATTCTGAAATGAATCCGTTTTCTGTGCAGGGATCTAGCAATCAGTAGAAAGAAAAATCCTAAATTTTTTATTCCAAGCTGTCAGACAAATAACACGCCTTACATTCAGTTCCTGAGACAATTGGGGATAAATCGATATGTCACACTAGTAATTCCGCAGACCAGAGCTATGACTCTCAGTTCTGTGAGAAGGAGAATTTTATGATAGCAACGCCAGTCCAGCGTTCAGCTAAAACCTTCACAGTAGGACATCCAGTGGACACAACGAGACGCCAGAGTCACTGCACAGAATGTCGGCCGTAGCCTCCCTTGTCCTTGCTTTTAACGATGACCCTTCAGAAAGCCATTCTCCAGGAACACGGCTCGAGATGGCAAATAAACGTCCTCAAAAAATCCAACTCGAAATACTGGGGACTCGCTGCACTTACCTGCGTCAAAACCCACGTGGAAAGAATCTGTTTATCTCATTATTACGTAGCAGAAGTTAAATCCTGCTCTACAAAAGAAACTAAGCCCGTGATAGGTTCAATGGTTCAAATGGCTCTGAGCACTATGGGACTTAACACCTACGGTCATCAGTCCCCTAGAACTTAGAACTACTTAAACCTAACTAACCGAAGGACATCACACACATCCATGCCCGAGGCAGGATTCGAACCTGCGACCGTAGCAGTCACGTGGTTCCGGACTGAGCGCCTAAAACCGCGAGACCACCGCGGCCGGCCGTGATAGGCTAGAGAAACTCTAGTGGGTCGAGTTATAACCAGTACAAACGCTGTGATTGGTCAGCAAGAATCTACGTGGCTACCAGTTTTGACATAGGAAAATTTCACAGAGCGAAATTAGCTCTTCTCGAGCGTTTGAGCGTTTGAGCAAGGCGACTCGCGCCATGCTGAGACGGTTGAGAGAGTAATTATGTGAACACCTGTTCACTGACTCGTTACAACTCTTAAGGAGCTGAGCTGTAAAGTTTCCTAGTATGGAGAATTGCGCCCAACACTGACAGTTAACGATTGCGAGCAATTGGAGGTCAACGATGTAGACGCTATTCCTACCACATTGTGTGTACGATGCCAATGAAATTAGCTAGGGAAGAACTAGGAGTCTCGGCCTCTCCGAAGATGTAGGAAATGTATCATAATGGTGTTTAACAGAGAAAGACTTAGAGTAGTTTCTTAGGTTCACAGCTCGCGCCAACGACAACCACCGCCACCGCCGGCGAAAGGCAAACACGTGCGCTCACGCTACGCCAGCAGGTGATATTCAATTTCCACTCAGAACTGCGGTCGCCTCCGCCCCTCTCGCTCTTTTTTTTATTGTACGTTCAAGCATGACCTGTAGCTAAACATATGTATCCGATCTAACAAAATAGATTCATCAGCCACTATAGAGTGCTTTATACTCTGAAGTTACTGAACTGTTTTAATTGGGCAGCTATCTTTGCATCGATATTTACGCATCTTACACAGACCCAAAGGAATGCTGGATATTTTCCTTGTGCACTGTTAGCATAATTGATATCTGTGGCCTCAACTGTATTTAATTTCTTCGTATTTTATTGACCCCAGACATATTCATCAACCATCTTACTATTAAAGAACCTCAGAAGAATTATGAATTTCGTTTTACTGTTTTGAAGACCCTATATCAATATTTTACCATCCTGTACATATTACAATTATAATTGATACGTCATAAAGTCATACTTGGAGTAAAATATAAACCTTAGTAACAAAAATATAAGATTTTCATTTTTTTCTGCCAACATGTAGTTACACCTGGGTCCGTAAACTAAACTCTGTTACCGATAACAATTCCTTTTCAGGGACTGTAGTGGAATCGACATTGATATCATTGTCTGATAACGTCATTGTCGGTATTCTTACGCTCTTCTGAACTCTGCATGGTGAGCTGGAATCTTCCTACCTTTTAGGCCGTAGGTTCAACAGAAATTCCTAAAATACTCACAGAGCGTTCTTGCTCAACTCTTGTAGGAAGACAGATCAGAACCAGACATACACACTTTAGATAATGGCGACACTGTAAGGAAGGTAAAATACCATGGGTGTTCTACCATATGTAATTAGTAGGGCAGAAAAATATCCTCTTAAAAATTTTAGTACTAAATTTTTATCTTGTATCAACCAATGGTAAATGTAAATGGCTACTGACGAGTCAGTAGGGAGACAAAGACGTGCAATGCAATGAGACACATACACAGTATCCCCGTAGTAGTAACACTACAGTTAGTCTTAAGTTTTCTTGCAAGCACACAGGTGGTTGACACAGCGTTGATAAGTTGGTTCTGTCCTAATTGGTAACTGCCAGCCGTACTGTCTTTTTATTGTGTCAAGGAAATTAGGAACGGTTGAGAAAGGGCGAAGGAAGTAATTTGATGAAGCGAAGTAAGGACGTGTGATCCCATGATTACGAGAAGCAGGGCGCATCAGTTAAAATTACTAAGATGGGAATCAGAGAGATTAGCAATGGCAGATCGAGATCTTGACCGAATGTCGCGAGAAATAGATCAGGGAGGGAAGCGGAGCAGCAGTACGTAAATACCGAGCAACAAGGCGCCGTAAAGGGCGACCAACATACTGCTGAGTTGTAAGGAAATGGGGAACGTCTTAAATACGTAGAACCCATAGTACTTGTAATGTAAATATCCCTCACAATCAAATACAGGCAATACAAGTCGAAACGTGTGACCGCACGGTTCACGTGCTGTCGGTTACGGACAGACACGAGAATGTAAATGTAGAATGAAGCGCGTTGGAAGATGAGGTAATAGGACTTGTTAATTTGTCGAAGGTATAAAGCAATTAACGAGCACCATAATGATACAAAACAGAGGGAAAACAACAGATACGTGAGCAGAGCGCGGGAACAGTGAAACAACTGCGTGAGATCAAACAACAGTTAGGTCCCGTAGAAGAAGAGGCAAAAAAATATCAATATGTGATCTAAAACTTAGTAATAGGTCAGACTCAATTACCAGCAGATATGACAAGATCCAAGTGGACTTGCAAACAGTGCGTGACGACTCATAGACCGAATCAAAACATTATGTGATAATACTCTTGATGAATTTGCAAAAATAACCAAAAAAGTTAATGGCATTGCACGCCAAGCAGCGAGCGCTCTACGACAAATGGTTGAAGATAGTGTGTAGCAAAAACGCATCACGAAATCGGTTCTCAAGAGGTACGATACCGGCATTGTGAGAATAGAAGCGGAAACGAAGAATAAATTCGATAAACTCAGAGAAGAATGGTTTCGAACTGTACAAAAGCGAAGTGATCAATATCATACAAGCTCTGAATCCGTAACAACTTTCGAGTCACTAAGGCCACCACAAAGGCAAAAAGTTTCACAAGGAATGAAAAAATATTTCACGCAAATACAATTCCAATCACAGGTGGAGAAGGAGTTACGTAACAGCCGACCACCTGCAATACCACAGTCACGTTTCGGAACTTACGAAGAGCAGACGACACCACAAATACATGGGGTATTCCTGGCGTGCTTTTCGGAACAGTCTGGACCACATGATGAAGCGGCAAGATTACCCAGACAAGACACCGAGCCAGTAAATGACAGGGAAGTGCAAGGGCACGAAGATTATAGCGTAATGCATACCGTCTCTCGCGCAGAGCCTATGGAAGAAAGTCATTGCGTTCCATCACAACGATATCACACAAGACTAGGCGAAATTACAGTGGGAAATATCCAATGGATTTACCACAACCTGGAAGACTGACACGTGAAATGATCGGAAACAGAAGCAGCGAGGATTCTCGAATTTAGTGTGGTACCGTGACGAGGTACGACAAAGATAATTTCCTCAGTGAATGAAAGTTTCAGCATTTCTGTGAAGGGAATTCACTGCATCTACGAACCTTCATTAATCAATTGGGAGCAAGGCTATCAGAACATCGGACATCAGCGCACAAGTTAGCCTTTTGTATGTGCCTTTATGTTAGGAACAGTAGCAGAAACGAGGCAAAACGTAGCAGCTACATGTCGATTACATGTAAATATCATAGATAAGTTTCTCTCACGCTGTTGGTCGAATGGACAGCAAAATATGGTGAAGTATGAACTATTACAAAATCTATACTTCGAGAATTCAGGAGCGAAAAGCCTTTTAAAATTTTTCGAAGCAGTGGCAAAGAATCACCAATGTTTGGATGTGGCATACAGCGATGGAGAACTGATTAAATTGTGTACCATAAAGCAGCCACTAAAGCAGCAACAGTCATTGGTTGGATTTGGAGGTAGTGACGTGGAAGAGTTCACAGTGATCTTGAGAGAATTCATATTCATGGAAGCTGAGGCAAGACAAACGCGAAACCTGCGTGACAAATGTTCCGGAAACCTCACGAAGGAATGTCAGCTATTACGAACCGCGTGATAACTTTGCGCCGAGAGGTGACAATAGAAACGGTTATGGGTAGGGTACAAGAAATGGGAAGCCGACCGCTGTGACCGAGCGCTTCTAGGCGCTTCACTCTAGAACCGCGTGACCGCTACGGTCGCAGGTTCGAACCTTGCCTCGGGCATGGCTGTGTGTGATGTCCTTACGTTAGTTTGGTGTAATTAGTTATAAGTTCTAGGGGACTGATGACCTCAGATGTTAAGTCCCACACCGCTCAGAGCCATTTTGAGATAAGAAATGGCAACGGTTATCCACCCAGGAATGGCAATAATTGCTACCGGGGTAATATTGGTAATTGCAGTGGGTAGTGGAGGACAAACAGGCCGACAAATGTCTAGCAACGAAACCCTTATAGACAAGTCGAGCAAAGACAAAGAAACAGAGGAGGACGTGGAGATAAGGCCACCAAACCCCTATAAACGTTCGAATTGACGAAAAAGCTCCCAAGCCAAGGAGGACAGCGCACCTACCCAAGCAAGCAGGAGCAGCGTAACGAGAGAAATAAACGCTTTGGCACGAGAGGTGAAAGTGAAGGAACGGAACAGCAGGAACCGAAGGAAGTCGAGATACCACAAACATCAGGTTGGATAGTAATTAGTTTGGAAGATTTCGCAATGAACGGACTACCGGAACAACACGAAGCAGGCATAATGGGAGTCGTGTTAAACGGCAAAGTAACTAAAATTACAAAGTTATTTAATACTTAAACTACGGAGAGACGATTCCAAGAGGATAATGAACCGTCGAAAGAAATAAACATTATGTCATTACATGTAGTAAATAAGGAAACAGGACATTAGGGATCAGGTAAAGGCAGAAAAACAACAACATAATGCTGGGGAGAAATTAATTGGGAGGTTACCGACGAAGAATTTGATCTACAAGAGGCATGTACAATGGGAGAAGAGAGACCCAAGTAATTAGAACTGCCGAGGTATCTGAGGATAAGACCAGGGAAAACGAACTCAAGGAGGATAAAGCACAGTAGACGAAAGTTGGGTGTAGGTCCGAATGTGTACAATGATGGAAGTTACGAATGCTATTATTTGGGAGTTTGAGCGAGGAAAGAAGAGACAGATGTAGTTAAGTTGAGGGAAGACTAAGTTAAATGTGGAGAAGAAGTTGTAGAAGAGGCAGAGATGGTGGTGGAGGCTTATCCTACAGAAGGTTCGATCTCACAGTTGAAGATCTTGAAATGACTCACGCATGTTTCGGCAGAGGATGCTTTAATGCTGGGAGATGAGGAAGAACAGAGCAAACCGGTCAAGATTCAACCAGTTGTGAAGGCCATTGTAGCAGAAATCCCAATTAATGTAGTCATAGACAACGGAGGCGGGCTACCCGCAACTTCGGAGAATTTATTTAACCAATACAATGCTAATGAAGAATTACTGATCTTGAAAACAAAGAAGATTAAACTGAAGAGTCCCATCAAAAATCATGCTGCGGATGCCAATAAACCAACAAGGTTTACTCTTTCCTGCTAAGGTGAAAAGATTGACGGAAATTTTGTTATGATACCAAAATGAACGGTGGACACGATAACAGGAGCAGATTTTCTTAAATAAAGACCAACTGTGATAGACTTAGGAAAAGGTAGTGTTACTTTTGAGAACACTACGTTTCTGTTTGAGCCAGGGCTGTGGAGTGTCAAACATAGGCGGAAGAGCAAGAGCTTTCCAGAGGTAACGAACGATGTTCCACCACTCAAACGAAATGGTGTAGGCTGAACCAACCGACCATAGAATAAGAAAGGTAAAAGTTTAGGGCTTCATCATGTAAGCCATGTCTAAAGGTATGATGAATAATCACTTACAGGCATCAGTAAATAGTATCAATGAAGCCATCAAGAATGTTTTAGACAGGACGTCACAAAGAGTCCGAGGAAAAGAAGAAACAGAAAAATGAAAAGTACCTTAAATTTTTATACGCGGCAACTAACATGATATATAGATTTTGCGAAGAAGAAACGGATGAATCACGATCTAATAGCTTGAGACACTAATATGCCACACCACGACACCACATATAACGAATATATGGAGTCTCATTAGCTTAAGATACGAGGAACAGATAAAACAGAGAAACTGGAACTGTAATGCAGTGGTAAAACGTCGAACGACGTAAAGAATTTCTTAACAATGTATATTAGGCATTAGGCATAAGATAGATTACAAGAAAAGGTTTTTGTACTGAAATGTACCGAAAGAAACAATCGACAAATGCCCGCGACGAAATGCAAAAACTAACGTGTAAAATCCCACTGTTGCCATCATACTGCGATATCATATTGAACTACAGAGATGAAGGAAAATCAGTCAAACAATGCTGAACCACAAGTCGTAATCAGCGACTGAAACATGAACAAGAGAGGATCATGTAAGCAAATAACAAAGAATAATGTCCTACATCCTGCCCAGAGAAAATAGAAGGTTCAAGTCTGAAGAAGAGAAGATGTTTGGAAGAACAGAAGATGAAGATTCCCAAGACTGATGGTAAAGAGTGAAATTGGGCGAGAATATTTCAAGATATACCATTCCAAATACCCATCCATTGTAAAATAGTTGCCTGGGAAGTGTTACAGAAACTATAAATACCTTCAGCAACGTGATGAAAAAAATATACACGTTTTAAAGCCAAGAACCCATGAGACTCTACACTGAGACGTCCACATTATTATGAGGGCCACACCAAACCATCGCAACAGCCTGTTGAAAAGTTCGACAAAGAATGACGCTCTCCACACAAAGGTTTGCATCAAACATCTCACACAAGTCCCTCAGCTTCGTGCAAAGACATTTGCTGTGAACTTCATGCAAGAACTTTCGTAGGTGTCGTGTAAAAATAGTGGCCGAAATTAGGTAAAGATCAGTGTCAGACAATGAAAAAATCTTCAAATAGCACAACAACTGTGATCGATTTGATGCAGTTTAGATCTATTTGTGAAATATGAACTGAATTAAATCTGTATATCAGTCTTTCCATAATCTTCGTTTCGTGAGTCATGTAGGAGAAACCATTTTGTAAGAAATGTTTTATATAGTTACAGTGTTAATTGGAATAATATGTTAAAAAGAAAACCTATATATAAGCAATATTTCTGCACAGTTATTTTACTGTCTGTGGGTGTAATATTTTAAAATTTTATTCACGTGTAATTAACAATGCTTTCATTTTTCAACCTATACTTCTCATGGAGCGTCTGACCTGGAGCTTGCGGTTGCAAAAGGCGTCAGTATCCCATGTTAGGGACGGCCTCCAGAATTGCGGAGGTAACGGAATACCACCGCAGATTACCTTCCCTGCATAATGAAGTCTCCATTTTATGCACATAAATGGCTTCCTCTCATTTTAAATCAGTGTCCGAAGATAAAAAAGTCCCCCATTCGGGTCTCGTGGGGGAGGGGGGCGGAACTTCAAAGGAGGCAAAAATCGAAACGAGCGTTGGTACCTGGAATGTTATAACTCTGCGACAAGCAGGAAAACTGGAAAACCTTAAAAGAAAGATGGAAAAGAATCATATGGACCTCGTAGGAGTTGCTAAGATGGAATGGACATGGAGAATTGCAGTCAAATGAATATGTGTTGTACTATTCAGGAAGAGAAGTAAAATGAATGAATTGAGTAGGAATGATTATGACAAAGGAATTGGCTGAATGTGTGGCATATGTAGACTATGCAATGAGCGGGTTATTGGTGTAAGGCTGAAGGGAGTACAAAAAGATTTGCTGAATGTCCAGGTGTATATGCCAATTTCAGCATGTGATGACCAAATTGTAGAGGAAACGTACAATGTAATAGAGAGAATAATGGACTAAAATAAAATATGCTGGGAAATAGTAATGGGAGACTGGAACGCCATTGTGAAAAAAGGGAAAGAGGGAAACATAGTAGGCAATCATGGTCTTGGAAAGAGAAATGATGTAGGTGAATGGATAATTGACTTCTTCAGGGAAAGGCAGCTGATAGCGGCAAACACATGGTTCAAGAACTACAAGAGGAGGATCTACACTTTCAAATCACCAGGGGATAAATGCAGAAACCAAATCGATTTTATACTGGTAGAAGAAAGTTGCAGGAATGGAATCAAGAAGGTGCACTCATTAACAGGTGCAGGTATTAATAGTGACCACGACTTATTTGTGGCAGAAATAGAAATAAGAATTAAAAAACGGAAGAAGGCGACCATGGTGTAGAAGTGTGATCTAGAGGAGATAAGATCCAGCAAAGAACACATTACAGAAATGATTTGTCGGGAGTTTCTAAACACATTACGAGACAAAGAACCACCTGATAATACCTACGAGTACTGGAATATGCTGAAAGAAGAAATCATTAAAGCAGGACAGCAAAATATAGGATATGTAAAAGGGAAAAGGTCATAAAAACCATGGGTCACACAAGAAATGATTTCCAAGATGGAGGAGAGAAGGAAACGAAAAGACAAGAGCACTGAAGATGCAAGAAAGATATACCGAAGGTTAAATAATGAATTGCGAAGAGAAACAGGGCAGGTTAGGAAAAAATGGCTGAAAGAGGAAAGTGATGAAATTGAAGAACTTGACAGGAAGGGAGGATACGACTTACTATACAACAGAGTAAAGACTATGGCATGAGAACAAAACAAAGCAGGAGGTGCTACTATGGAAATTTTGAGTAAAGACGAGAAGGTATGTACAAAGATTGTGACGATGTGCTGCAGAGATGGGAAGAATATCTAAAAGAGCTATATGACACAAATAGCAAACAAGTGATGACGAGAAAGGGCCAACCATCATTGCCATAGCTGCAATGAAAATAATCCGATACCGGGAGAGATATTAAAATGCTTCAACCAAGATGGGATAAGAGAAATATTGAAATTATATAATAAAATATATGACAATGGTGAATGGCCTCAGGACTTTCTGACAACAGTAATGATTCCATTACCGAAAAACAAGGAACCACGAAATGCAGCGTGCACAGGACAGTCAGCCTAATTTCATATGCAGCCAAAGTGATGTTAAGAATAATTAATAAAATACTTGAAAACGTAATGGAGGAGAGTCTTGGAGAGGAGCAGTTTGGCGTTATACGGAATACGGGCACCAGAGATGCAATAGGGCTCCTACTAATCTTGGGAGAAAGGTTTATTCAAAAAGGAAGAGACCTATATATGCGCGCTTCATCGATCTAGATAAGGCA
The DNA here is from genome assembly GCF_023897955.1 of Schistocerca gregaria. Classification (NCBI taxonomy): domain Eukaryota; kingdom Metazoa; phylum Arthropoda; class Insecta; order Orthoptera; family Acrididae; genus Schistocerca; species Schistocerca gregaria. Next base: position 577,492,372 of record NC_064922.1, read on the forward strand.
TTGGATAGTGTGGTTTGGGACAAGCTGGCGACTATAATGAGGGAAAAGAGATTGGACTGGAAAACCAGAAGACTTGTAAACTCATTATATCTTAATCAAAAAGTTTGAATTAAAGTGAGAGGAGAAAGTATAAACTGGATCGGACTAGGAAAAGGAGTAAGACAAGGATGCTGTCTATCACCTACTCTTTTCAACCTCTACTTGGAAAACATAATTGACCAATGCTCATTTGACGACAAAGGCGTAGAAATTGGAGGAAGAAGAGTATAGTGTATGAGGTTTGCTGATGACATGGTCGTTCTAGCCGCTGGGGAAAAAGAATTACAGGATTTGGTAGACACAATTGAAAGTAACAGAAAATATGGAATGAAAATTAACACAAATAAAACAAAGGTATTGGCACTAGGAGGAAATAAGAAAATAACAGTTATGCTGAACGGAGAAATACTAGAACAGGTAAAAAATTTTAAGTAGCTTGGAAGCAGGATAGACACTGACTCGAAATGTATCAAAGAAATTAAAACAGTGATAGCAATGGCAAAAGAGGCGTTTTAGAAGAAAAGGAGAATTTTCTGCAGCGGTCTGGACAGAGAACTCAGGAAGAGACTCATAAAATATCTTGTATGGAGTGTTCTTCTATGTGGCGCTGAAACATAGACTATGAGGAAGAATGACAAAGGCAGGAGGCTTTTGAGATCTGGACATGGCGGAGGATGGGAAGAATAATTTTGATGGACAGAGTAAAAAATGAAGAGGTACTGAGAAGGGTGGGAGAGAAAAGACAGTTACTAGATGTAATAAACAGAAGAAAAAAATTGGATTGGGCATATATTAAGTAAGAATGGCGGACTGATAAAAACAGTTTTAGAAGGTTATGTAGAAAGGAAAAGTAAGAGGTTCCAGATACTGGATGACATGATGGGCGGTACAACATACAGAAGCCTCAAGAAGGAAGCAATGGACTGTGGAAAATTGAGAGGCCACGGACCTGCTAATATAGCAGATAACTGATGATGATGTTGAATTATCAATGCAACATTTCTTAAAAACCTCATTGTTTATTAAAATAAATTCTTTTTAGGATAATATGTGTGTATGAGCATTGATTGTGACTATAATACTTTTGAATTTTTCATAAGTCATATCAAGTTTTAGAATTTTGAAATGTATAGAGTTTTTACAGAATAATTTTAATGCTTATTTTAGGTTTCAGAACGATATCATTTGTAAAACAAACTACAGAATGTAAACACTGTATGTTTGAATTTTCTATAAAGTCATCTAACTCTTGATCTGATTTAAATTATAAGTGGTTGAGAAAACTGCATTAAAAGATCGATGTGAGAGGCTCCTCATCTAAAAAGCACACAACACATTTAGAAAAATCAGGAAAAGAAATTGATATCAGTATTAATAAACAAAATACAGTCTTAACTCAAGGGAGGCAATTAAATTTTAACAATGTTAACTATGTCAAAAATTAAAGTGCACAAACCAGCACAAGTAAACAGAATAAGGACTAAACCAAGTGGCTGACCAGCATTCAATGCTTGAGAAGAAGTATAATTTCGGACTAACTTAGACTACGCCTCAAACACTATCTAACCTTACTATAAAAATTATCACGGAAGGGTGGCGATATCTAAGGTGTAAGACAAATAACACACTTTACGTTTAATTCCAGCAATGATTCTTTTTCAATCGATGTGTTACATGTCATAGTTATGTGATATTGATTCAATCTTATTGATATGCAAATTGAATAAACAAACTAACATTTAATGAATATAAACCACTAATACTAATGCTGGTAACTTCACACAAATAATTTCCAAGATCTGAGCTACGAGAAGCAGTTATGAGGGAAGGAGACTGTTATGACAATAACACCTTCCTATGTTCGGTAAAACCTTCACAGCAGGACATCCAGCAGACACAATGATACACCGGAGGCACTGCACAGGCCGTTGGCAAAAGCCGCCCTTGCCCCTGCATTTAACGATGACCCTTCAGAAAGCCTCTCCATAGGAATATGGCTGGAGATGGCAGACAAACGTTCAGAGAAATCCAACTCAAAACATTGGAAACTTGCGTTAGAACCCACGAGGAAAGAAGCTGTTTACCTCACTATTACAGAGCAGAAGTTAAACACAGGCAACAAAAGAAATGAATCCTGTGACAGGCTACAGAAAGTCTAGTGGGTAGAGATACTAACGAGTACTAACGCCCTGGTTGGCCAGAAAGAAAACGCTTGGTCACCAGTTTTGACACAGGAAAATTTCAGAAAAAGAAATTAGCTCTTCTCTTGTACAAAATTGTTAATTTTTTTTTATCACGGCGCTTCATGCTGAGACGAATGCGAGAATAATTACGTGAGCACATGTTCACTAGTTTGTTACTACTCCTTAGTAGTTGAACCACAAAGTCTCCTAGTAGGGAGAATTGCGCCTAGAACTGACAGTTAATGCTCGCGAGCGATTTCAAGTAATGAAGTATGTGCTATTCCAACCACATGAAAATGAACGTAGGTAGGAAACAATTGTGATCGTCTCCGCCTCTCCTATTTTTTTTTCAGTGAACCATGAGCTGTAGTTAAACATATTCACGATTGTCGAACTTAAGCAGAAACACGCGCTGTTTCTGATCTGACAAAAAGGACTGATCAGAAACTGTAGTGTGCTTCATACTTCGAAGTTATTGAACTGTTTTAACGTGCAATTATGTTTGCAGTGATATTTGCATTACTTATAGAGACCCTATTCAATTTTAGATATTTTCTTTGTGCACTTCTATATTAATTGATATCCCAGGTCCCAATTGCATTTCATTTGTATGCATTTTATCGACCCCCCAGGCATGATCATCAACTATCTTACTATTCAAGAGCCTTAGAATTGTTAAGAATTTCGCTTCACAGTTGTGAAGACCAAATATCAATATTTTACCATCCTGTACATATTACACTTATAATTGATAAGTCATTAAGTCATACGTTGAGTAAAATATTAACCTTAAGAACGAAAATGTAAGATTTTTATTTATTTATTTATTTTTTATTTTTTTTCTCACATATAGTTACACCTGCACCCATTCACTAATTTCTGTTAGTGATAACGTTTCCATTTCAGGGAGTGTAGTGGAATCGACATTGATATCATTGTCTGATTATATCACTGACTGTATTGTTGCAGTCTTTTGAACTCTGCATGGTGAGATGGCATCTTCCTACCTTGCAGGCTGCAGGTTCAACACAAATTCCTAAAAGACTCACAGAGCGGTCTTGCACAACTGTGGTAGGAAGATAGATCAGAACCAGTCACACACATGTTATACAGCAATGGAAGAAGTCAGTGTCGTCGGTGCCATTGCAGAAATTTTGCGGTCTCTTTTTATGCTTTGAATATTTGTTTCTCTCTTACGTTCTTACAATTGCAACGTGTTTAAACACGAAACAGAGAAAGCACTCGCATTTCTTCAATCCAGAGAACACAAGAAAGAAGCTGAATTCCTTTGAAGCCTGTGACACAAAAGTTATCTGGCATTCAAACAAGAATTCATTGTAAATGAGGAGACTCACCTTACTGTCTACATTCTGTTGAATGTCATCGAATTTTGTAATTCTCCCACGTTTCATTCATAGTCTGCAGAGTGTTAATTCCACATGATATGCTGTATTTATTTCATTATTATTTTAATTCAATTAGAAAAGATTTAGAATTCTTTGGTATCGGTATACCTACATCTTTTCTTTGAGTTTCTGTAATCTTCATGTGTACAAATCTGCGTGTTACATAAATTTATAATATGTGAATAATTATTCAACCACTAACTTGGATTCAGTTATAACTGGATTACGACCTAGAATCAAATTTGGTTCACTATGTGGAACCCCTCTGACCTATCGTCTTATGCTTAGAATCAATATGACACTGTCTCAACATGTGAATATCATTCATGTGCTTTGAAACTCACATTATACGCGTTCTGTCTTTCATACAGTTGTTCAAAATCGTGTTGTCTTTCACGAACATGTTTGATTGTTTTATTATGATTTTTAGTTTGGAAGACCAAACTAAGTATCTTCTGCACTAAAAACTAGTTCACATAATAAATAAATATTGCTGTATGTCAATATCTGCAGTTTTCAATGTTGATTAAAAGCACAATTTCTTACATGAAATCTGTTAGAAAAAAAGCTGTTTTAGTTTGCACGTAAAAGATATAAAATTGAGGCCACTCATCCCTGTGACAGTTTGTGCCACTTTGTCTGATGATGACAGTATAATCTGGTAATTGATACATTATATAAACAAATCTTAACATCAGAATTTTGTGTTTATATTGTACAAGTAAATCATCACATCGTTCTAGAAAGGAGTAAAGGAGTCCCTGAAAATAATTCGAATACTGACATCACATGAATTAGCGCATGACAATAACATGGTTAAGATTCAAGAGCATTGCGAGACTCGTGAACAAACTTGATCTGGAACAGAGCTGTTCTTGCAAATATCCCAGTCCATTGCTGAATGGGCAGCATACTTTATTTCATAACTTAATGAAAATTATTTGTTCAGTCATGACTTTAGTGTACTATCCTGCTTTGGGATATAACCTTCGATAATCACATTTTTGTTTACATAAAATGAAGTCATTTGTATGAATTTGAAATGTAGTAGGCTAATTCAAAGTTTTGTTTGGATGCCGAATTACATACGCCACATCCAGGACAGTAAGTAAAGTACAAGTACATAATAATTTCTATAACTTCAAAATTAATTTTACATTTTGCCACTTCCCAGAACTATTGCATAACATATTCAGATATCGAACTCTTAAAGGTGTATACGTAACAAGTAACAGTAAAGTGTTAGCTGAAGTTTAAGAAAGTCGTCGTGAATATTCGGTATATAAATAAATGTGATACTGTAGTGTCAAAAATTGAAGATGTGGATTTGAAGTTCTGTGAGGCCATAAACACTATGATATTGAATATCATAGTAGGACAAACCAAATGAAAAATAGTGAATGTTCCTGAAAGGGCATTTCCCATTTCAGTATACAGAAAAGTCTAAATAAGTTTCGATGAAAATGAAAGCAGAGCAGTCAACATAAAGACTGCAACAGGAATCCCACCATTAAATCCAGATGAGATAGTGGATGGGCGGATACAGTAAACTGGGGTGCACTACGACAAAAAGAATTTTGTATTTCAACATGATAGAAGAACCCAAGGTTGCCGTTTGCCGATTTAAACCAAACAACTAATACCTTTATATTTGGAAAGTACAAGAAAGATTTCTACCGATTCTAGTAAAACTGGTCTCATGTTAATGCATCTGGTTGCTCATCATAATCTACGAAAATGGAAAGAAAATTGGCAAGTGGATTTTTACAAGGTTTCTGTAGCGCATGACATTATTAGAGCATAATTATTGAATTGGCAGCGCTAACTGCGTGGACTTTGCTCTGTGTGCAGAAGAAAGCAGAATCTGCTGGTGGTGAGTATTGGCTGGATTTGGTGAAAGCTGAAAGAGGGTAGAACAGACGTATAAGGACGATGACTGATTTCATCGACATGCACTCTCATGCTCACAGACTAGAATGATGTGAAATCAAAAGAGTACCACCTGATGTCTAACATCGAAGTGTCGTATTGTGCTACTGTATCTAAGTTTGTGGTCTCTACAGGCTTTCTGAAATATTACCGCTCATTATAACGTTCTTTTACTCAAATTATTTGCTAATATCGTCTGTTTGTCTTGCATAATGCCCTCTTGTTCCAGTCTGAAAAATATTTTCCAAAATTCTTCTCCTTAAAGGGAGAAAACTGCCTAGTTTTCCAAGATCATTCCTAAAATCTCTGTGCTCCGCCTTTGTTTTTGGTTTAAAGTCTCACGATACCCTTCAGAACTTTTCACTGTACACTATCAATGAGGTGCCTGCTGGCCATGAGGTGCGACGCCACTCACGCAGTAGACTGCTTGTTTAACGTCTAGCGCAGCACTGTCTAAGGAGCTGTATGCTTTTCTTGTCTATGGACCTCCCTTTTTTCTAGTTCCTCAGATACCTTTTTACACTGGTAGGATTATGACTGATGTTCAACAGCTATAAACAATTTTTACTGGCACTAGTTCATCTAATCAAGTATTATATACCGTTTAGGGCCATCAAAAAACTGTTTCTGGCTTCTTGCACTGTAATTATTTCGAATAAACTTAAGTATCTGAAGGTAAATTCAAATCATCAGTTAACAATGACACTACTCTCACTCACAAATTGGAAATGTTAGCAGATAGTGCATTTTCCTAATACCCAGTCAATGCAAACCTTGCAAGACTACTGGAGTAATAAAAAGCAGGTAAAGATTAGTTACAAGGGGAGTTTAAATGTTACATGAGGACTACATAATATCCCTGCACAGAACTGGAGGCGTTCAATGGATGGGACACCCTAGAAGGGTTCGGAAGGGTCGAGCAGAGGATTTATTGCTGAGAGTTTTACAGCAATTCACTCTTCTCCTGGGCATCATCTAGTAGCAGCCATACTGCGTACACATCACAGGAACGCGTGAGTACCGCAATACCACCCGTCATGCAATCTACCACTATCATCCTAGATATGGCCCACAGTCAGCAGAGCAGCGGCTGGCTTGACGCCACAGCCTAGTGTGTCGACGCCCACTGAAGACGCCTACTGAAGACTCAGGTTCAATGTAGTTGTGCTTAGGCTTGTTCCCAGAAATCTGCGTACCACTGCTGATGGTTTTCATGGTGTCAAAAAGGACAACATGGACGGCAGCCTGACGGCCAGTCCCAGCCAGTAAATTGTTACACACACTGCCAAGGAATAGTGGCACCAGGCGCCCTGCTCCCATGTCAAAAATCCTGAAGTTGGACTGATTAGTTCCCTACCTACAGAAGATCTACCCAGTCCTCATTGTCAGTCAGTTATGGTTGTTACCAGCACCAATGACAGCTCACATTGTATTTATCCCCCTCCGCCACCACACATGTAGACGGCTGATGACTAATAACGGTAGATTCCATACTGCAGCAGCTGACAACACTTTGCGTCATATGTTAAAATGTCATCCCGGAACTAATGAAGCTGGCCTTGCATCTGTATCGGTAAGGAAATGAATCCAGATACTGAGTCCTGAGTGGAAGGAAGGGAGAGTTATATAGTGGTCGATGATATGGTAGCTTCATGTGAGTAACCAATCTACTTCAGTTCTTTGAACTTGTCAAAGTTCTTTGCTGGACAAGGTTTGTAACTTGAATGGTGTTCTTGAGAGTAGTTATTCCGCACTGTCCAATTAACACATAATCATTACACATCCTTTGTAACAATGAAATGGTGCCGAATCAGGAGTTCCTAACGGTCTGTCTTATACAGTATGTGGCAATTTACTCCTCGCTTGTTTGCGTTCAAGTACACCTGAGTGTTTTTAATTGTTATGAAACCATTGCACAATGGGCAGGTGTGCTACACCTGGACGTCTTTCAAGGCAGCTCAGCATAACATTCTACATTGTAATACTATTTTTTGGATCAATAGAGAGTCGCATAAAATTGAAAAATCTATCTTTTGAATGTTCAACTCATGCTTACATTTATACCTTATTCGGTCTTGGTGAACCTTCAGAGGTACATTCAGTACTTTGTAATATTGTGGTAGGTTCATACTGATACCAAAATGTCTCATCGTACATAATGAGTTTTTCCAGATAATAGCTGCTAAGCTCTGTTATTTCAGTCAATTAATGGCAGGTGTCAGTAGCAGATCAGTGGGAGGATGCAGCCACTGATTTATGACCGTTATTAAACAAACAAGTAGTTTCAGTTTCAAGGTCACCCCCTTCCAACCCAATCATGACAGAAGTCAAGGTCTCATCCAACTGCATGTGTGAAGTTCAGGGGCCCAACACCCAGGGACAATGGGTAACAAAAAACTCATTTGCGCTCTTACAATTACTTATTACAAACTCAGATGTTCATTTAAAATTCGTTTCAAGTTCCATTTTTCCCAGCCTCAAGTGGGCTATTTCTGCTCCTTAGTTATTTCCACATAATTACAATTTATGAACCATTGTAATAACATGGCTGTCAGAAAACTTTTGCATTATCTTAATTACCATATTTTAAGGCCAAAATAGCTGTCTTCAGTTTCCCTCGAATCTTGTACTTCCATTGGGTGAGGTATAAATAATGGCAAGTTACCCCACTGATGTGTTCCATCACCAGCTACTCCTCTAATCCTCATTCAGGAACGGTAGTCATGCTCTGCTTGTCTGTCAATCAAAATAATGGAGCTTCTTCACATCTTTAGAAATTACCCCCAGAAAGACTGTCACATACAGAAGTATGTATGTATTATTAACCTGCCCATTTTCTCATTGGTTAATTTTGGGGTATCGCCAGCAATGGGTCATGAGAATTAAACAGGTCCTCAAAGTCCATTCTACTCTTTTGGCTCCTTCCCACTTATTATATGATTATTGCTGTGTGTGTGTGTGTGTGTTTCTCTCCCCCCCCCCCCCCCCCTCTCTCTCTCTCTCTCTCTCTCTCTCTCTCTCTCTCTCTCTCTCTCTGTGTGTGTGTGTGTGTGTGTATGTGTGTGTGTGTTGCCTTCAACATACTGTCCTGGACTTTTTTCTTTAACACTAACAACTTCCCCTTTATGAACAACGCCACTTATGCAGCGTCTACCAAAGGACACATAGCATTATCGCACTGAGAGCTTCTTTGGATCTTAATCCAATCTAGTAAGAGTCTTAGGCTGCTGATGAGTATCGACCCTCTAAAAATCAGTCGAATGAGTGTGGAATAGTAAGATGTAACATGTCCCGTCCACCATAACTTATAAGACAATTAGGCTGTACGAAGCCCCCAAATAGTGTTTAAAGGACTGGTGCTAAACCAAATTCACGAAGATTCTAGTTTTAATGGAACATTTGTTAATGATAAGAATATAGAGAAAGATGTATTAATAGTTCGTCAAAGCAACGGTGGAATAAGCACTACTGCCGCACCTCAAATTATACAGCACTTACACGTCCATCTGAAGGCAGAACCGAATTGAAACTTGGAGCATCTAAATGACCTGCACATGGGATTTGCGGCCACGTGCCTGTTATTCACTGGTCCACCTGAGAGTTCTTTAAATATCCACAGCTTTTTCCAGATCATGCTAGTGCCTGTATCGAAAGAAGAAGCGTGACACCCACATGTCACTTTACGACATGAAGTGTAAAGTACATGCATTATTTAGCTCCTGGCCCTGCCAAAGTGGGGTGCAAAGTAAGTTCCAAGCTCTTCTTGCATATCTCCGAAGGTCATCTCTTTTCCCAGCCGTAAGTTGTATTGTATTAACTCTAATGACTCGTTCTGAACATTTCGTAAGACACACGTCGGAAGAAGTAAGATAATGCACACAACACACTGCCTCAGAATCTTTCAACAGTAAATGTCTTAGCAATACGCAATGCATCTCTTGCAGCGACCATTGCAGGACTCTGTTTAGCATCTCCGTAATGATACGATGACGGAAACTGCTGCGTTTTTTTGGATACTATCTGATTTCTTCTGTTAACTCAGTCTGATAAAGATCCCCAGCTGACGAATACCATTCAGAATAATTAGTCGGACAAATGTTTTATAAATCATGTTTTTTCTTGGGTAAGGTTTCCACAGACTGGAGCCCACTCTTCTTACTAATTGTGTTATGCAGTCATTACACTCTATGTTGGTCTCGATCGTGTCTCCTAGGTGTCTTACGGTTGTCACACCAGCCAGTGACTTACCACCAAAAGTGTCATAGGACAGCAGAGGATCTCTTCGCCCGTTTATAAGCCATTCCTGAGTCCTGTGACAATAATCCATCCTCTGTAATTTTCTCTCTCTTACAGACAGGCACATCATACATGACTTCGAGCATAAAACGACACATACCACAAAATCCCATTCTGCCTTCATTGTTTCGATGACTGGAGCTCACACAGGAGACGTTCAGTGATGGCAAAGTAATCTTGTGGGATCTTGCCCACTCTCGCTTATAGGGTGCCTAAAGTTTCCTGCGTTCTCGGAATGCTATACAACAGTTCAAAAAATAACAGTAGTTTTATTTCTATAAATCAATTAACAGTACTTTGGAGTTACATCGTCGTTGCAAGTAACAAGCAAACAGTAATAGTAACTGCTATAGGCAAAGGCCAACCAAGTAACTGACAAGGATCACAATTAGTTGATGGTGTAGTACGCTCCGCAAATACGTTCCACTAATGTCCGTATACCGAGGCGATCTAAGTGACCGAGGCTAGCAGGAGCGGCGCTTATATGCACTTCTTACACGTGTCGTTCTTGGCGCGGTGCGGCCCAATTCCGGACACCCTTGGCTGATGTTTCGTCACTGCCTTCTCTGGTCCTGTGTTCCGCATCTTCCTTCTGGCTCCCTCCCAAAGCGATGGACCGTCATCGTGTATAGAGTGCGACCACAGCGGAGGATGTAGAAGTGTGGGCGCCTCGATGGGCCGCAAACTGTGGCTGCAGGGGACATCAAGCTTTCGGTCTGCGCTCTAGGGGAACGTCACCCGGAAAACGACCACAAGGGTACACGACCACCTCCTGCTCTCATGAACCAGGTGGCGAAGGCGCCAACTGCAGTGGTGTGGGCGTGTCAAGCTTCACCAGTAGGATGAGAGGAGGCGCAGGAGGCGAAGGCTCCGTCTCCATGAGATCGTCCGGCGTTGTCATGATGACACCTTCTGGTGGCTGCATCGGCCGCACTGTCCTCCGAACCCGTGAATCTGGGGAAGAGAGACTGAAAGATCATATTGTAAATGACAGAGGCGTTGCTGATTTTGATGGCAAACCATCTGCACCTGAAATAAGATACATGCAAGCGCCAGGTCGACGGACGATATCGCCTAGCGCCGACTGTCTGCTGAGGTTAAAAACCCTGTAAAAGTTCGTACCATGCGGCGCGAAGTGATACTTGCTACCTTCCTTCGGCGCTGGATGCTGAGGAGGATGGAGCAGGTGGGGCAGTGTGCGACGAGGGTGGCCATAAAGCAATTCCGCCGGCGATGGTCCATCTCGTGGATGCGAACGACACAAGGCTAAAATCAGTTGCAATTCTTGTTTCCTGGTGTGTACAGTGCGAAGTTCGGCCACCTCCTGTTCGACTGTTCTGACGAAACTTCCCGCTTCGCCGATTGACTGATGATGCAACGGTGCACTAGTTAGATGCTGTATACCATCATTGTCGACAGTTGTGGGATCTTGCCCAGTCGTCCCTTACAGGGTGTCTAAAGAGTACTTCACCTAATTGACATAGAGAAGTGGCGGGAATTTGAAGGTTGCCGTTTTCTTCTTAAAATGTGGTACTTCGAATAAAACCTTGGGACTGTCATGTTATTGTGGAGGGACATAATTTCGACTAATGTAAGTGTAACTATAGAGCACATGTGGGAAGGGGGAATTTGTCAACTTGAAATGAGTCCTAAATTAACGTGTGTTCCCTAAATAAATAAAATATGAGAACAAAAATTAGTATTTTATTTACATGTGACAACAATGGCTCCCTGGTACCAGTGGATGTGGTGGCTGACCGTAACACTGCAGTTCGGAGTGACATTGACATATTTCATGATTATAGAGGAGGTTAAGAGATGATGTTTGTTTACTCTAGCAAAAACGTTTCACTGTTCTCACACTGACCGACTACCAATGTCTGCCATGACTTGACTGAAATGAGACACTTTGGCAGTTCTTTTCTGTAAAAGAAAGAGTACAAATAAGCTGTGTGTTTACATTAGGATAAAACTGATCTATTTGTTTAGTTAAGGAAGGTAGGTCAAGTGGTTGGTTTGCTTAGAAAAGAGAACAATTGTCCGCTTTGTCCCAAGAGGGGCTCTCGACACTCGCATTTGATGTTGTCTACTTAAGGGTCATTTATCATCCTGGACTCTGAAGACACAGATGTAGATAGGGTGAAAACTGGCCCTGTTCTCTCTTTGGTCCATAACAGGTCTCCACAAATCATTGCTTATTGTGTGGGAGTCAACGTTGGTGGGAGAAACTTTGTGGATAATTTCCTGTTTTTCAGAACATATATAACGACAATAAAAGTGATCTGCTAACCTTACCTTGCCGGTCACATGACAAGAAAAATACGATCATTATCAATAAGAGGTCATATAATTGTAAGTGTATCTGGAGAAAATGGCATTACAGTTTGATAAATCATAAAGTATGTTCATTCTATAAAGGGTTTAATATCTGAAATGTGGTGATTGCCCTTGGATTTTCTGGCTCTTAAAGTTTCAATATGTACTACATTGGGGCGAGGAATGGTGCGAATTTTATATGGACGAGCGTATATAAGCTCAAATTTACTGCATCTAAACTTTCATATGTTGGATAAATAGAGTGCGCGTAGAAATATCTTCTGCCCTATGTGGAATTCACGGCGTTTACAAACCTGTTTTTGGTGTCTTCTGCCCTATGTGAAATTCACGGCGTTTACAAACCTGTTTTTGGTGTCTTCTGCGGCGCTGTGCGGCATGCTTTATATTGTTGTGCACAATGTCAATTATTTCATGGTGACGTAGTCGACGAGATGTAGGAAAATATACCAATTCTTTAATTTTGTTGGGTGGTTTAACGTTTTTCCAGATAACAGTAGGTATAGTTAATTACATCCTGGAATGAGAATATGTGTGTGTCCCAGTCAATATGTATTTCATGACACTATATTCTACGTAGTTGACCAATTTCTTTCATCAGTCGTTCATAAGGATTCGAAGAAGAGTGATACTTGGATATATAGATCGGAGAAATCTTTATAGCCTCCAACATACGTGTCCATGGTACATATCGAAATTGAGGTCCATTGTCGAAAATTACTTTCAATACATGGCCTACATGAGGTAGGAAATGTTTTACAAATGCATTTGAAATAGATTTTGCAGTAGCTTTGCGTGGGAGAGTGAAGGTAACAAATTTCGAAGTGAGTTCAACAGCGGCGAAGATGAAATAAAAACCTCTATTAGATCTGGGAATCGATCCAAAACTGTCTACAACGGCCATATGTCTAAATTTAATGGGTACAATAGGATATAACGGTGGAATATGTGAAGTTGCTTCTGATTTAGTTTACTGGCAGATTTTACACGACGCTAAAACTCGTCGAATACGTTTCTGCATGTTGGCAAAATAACAACTCTATAGTAGCACACGAAAACATTTTCTGTCTCCATAATGTGCGTAGCTTAAATGAGTATACCAAATTAATTTGTTAACCAGTGTGCCAGGAATGCTGAGTAACCAGTAGAATTGTTGTCAGGGCGAGAGCGGCGAACCAGAATGTTGTTGCGTACAGTGTAATTGTATCTAATGGTGATATAGTTCCTATCTTGCCAAAGGTATTTAATTTCTTTCCACACGTTGTCTTTGCTCTGTTCTTTCTTTATGTCTCCTAATGACGACGAAATAAAATTTTCAAATGCAAATTCTTTAATATACATAAGGCTGAAATTTTTTTGACAGAAGTTGGTTTCGACGTCTTTCTGACTGTTGCTGAGTGAACGGGATAGTGCGTCTGCTACAATATTTTTTGTGCCAGGAATGTGAACAATTGTAAAATTAAATTCCTGTAAATGAAGTTTCCACCTGCTTGACCTGTCATGTGTAAATTTAGGGGAAAGTAAAAACTGTATAGCTCTATGATACGTGTAAACGGTAGTATGTCTCCCATAAAGAAAATGCCTAAATCTGGTAAATGTCCATTCAGCACGAAATGTTTCTAGCTCTGTAAGAGAATAATGGCGTTCAGAAGGTGACAGAATGCAATTTGCAAAGGAGATGTTTTTAATTACTGTAGTACCGTCTTCTTCAATTTCCTGAAAAGTATGTATGCCTAGAACAGTATTAGAACTGTCTGTGGCAATGGAAAAAATTTTGGTGGGATCTGGGTGCGATAAAGTCGTGCGTTCAACAAAACATGTTTCAGATTAACAAATTCAGACTATGCTTGGCTATACCAGTACCAAATAGTGTTTTTGTCACTCAACTGGCATAATCTATGGGTGTCTAAAGCAAAGTAATCAATAAATTTACGATAAAAGTTAATCAATCGTAGAAAGCTGCGTAGTTGTTTCTTGGTCGTTGGAACAGTAATGTCACGTAACGCATGAAGATTTTCCGGGTCAGGTGCAATGCCTTCTGCTGATATTACATGTCCAAGAAATTTTATGGAGGTCCTGCCAAAGTGCGACTTGCTAAGATTGACAGTGAGTCTTAGTGCACGAAAAGTTTCTAGCAGATGTTCAAGAATCAAATTATGTTGAGACCAGACAGTTTCTGCGATAAGGTTGTCGTCTAAGTACGTTGTGATTCTATTCTTAAGTTCTATCGGAAGTATTGAATTCAGACCACAAATAAATGCTTTGAAGAAATTCTTAGACCAAATGGTAATTTGCAAAACTGATAACAATCACCAAAACAGAGAAAAGGTGTCTACTTTCTGCAGTTCGACTGGAGCTGAATCTGCCAGAATCCCGATTTTGAATCTAATGGGGAATTTCTGTAATAGTTCTTCTAATTTCTGTGGGCGATCTGTTTCATTAATAATAATGTCGTTGACATGATGGGAATGAAGTACGAGGAAAAGTGAGCCATCATCTTTCGCAACCATATGGAGTGGGTTTATATACGGACTTACTGTCGATTCAATAATTCCGTGGTCTACCGTAGCTTATAATTCTTTCCTAACTTGTTCTCTGTGGATATAAGGATTAGGATAATGTTTGGTTTTAAACGTGTGGTGCTGGTTGACTTGAAGTTCGTACATTAAACCAGACATAGTACCAGGAATGTTGTCAAAGATGGGGCTTGCTGTAAAAGAATTTTCATCGCTATGTACGTCCATCATCTGTATTTGCGTTGCTCTGTATTACTTTATCAGAAATCACGTCGCAATCGGCTTCATCTGGTGTATCGTAATTGTGTACATTTGTACCTGTGAACAATGTGGTATGCCAATCTACATTACAGGATATAGAAATGACCTCTGTTCCATTAACTGCCATTTGTACATTTTCATCCTTTAACATAAAACAGGAACATCGAAAGTCAATAATTGGAAATGTTGCGCCAAAAAATTCGTACCTAAAATAACGTCTGTTGTCAGTAAAGGGACAATCCAAAAATTTGTATGGAACATATGATCTACAATAAAAAAATAATATGTATGCCTGTAATTTTACATCTACTCCTTTACCAGATACTGCTCCTTTTACTTTAGTTTTACCTAGTAGTATTGTAGTATATGTATTGTCTTTGTTACAGTTGCTGAAAATCTCTTCATTTATTACTCACATAGTTGATCCACAATGTATTACTGCGAAAAATGTGGATGGTCCAATTTTTAGTTCAATAACAGGGTGTGAAATTTTTTTTTTTGTATAACTGGTTTTTGATATAAAAACGTATCTCGATATAGTCAAAAGTAATAACATTTACGTGAAGAAAATCTCGTGTATCAAACGTGTAGCTTACGTTGTTTGAAGGTGCCACCTGTACTGTATCTACTCACATTGCTTCTGACGTGCTGTTATTTCCAAGAAGATGATGTGGCATTTCAACTACACTCCTGGATATTGAAATAAGAACACCGTGAATTCCTTGTCCCAGGAAGGGGAAACTTTATTGACACATTCCTGGGGTCGGATACATCACATGATCACACTGACAGAACCACAGGCACATAGACACAGGCAACAGAGCATGCACAATGTCGGCACTAGTACAGTGTATATCCACCTTTCGCAGCAATGCAGGCTGCTATTCTCGCATGGAGACGATCGTAGAGATGCTGGATGTAGTCCTGTGGAACGGCCTGCCATGCCATTTCCACCTGGCGCCTCAGTTGGACCAGCGTTCGTGCTGGACGTGCAGACCGCGTGAGAAGACTCTTCATCCAGTCCCAAACATGCTCAATGGGGGACAGATCCGGAGATCTTGTTGGCCAGGGTAGTTGACTTACACCTTCTAGAGCACGTTGGGTGGCACGGGATACATGCAGGCGGGCATTGTCCTGTTGGAACAGCAAGTTCCCTTGCCGGTCTAGGAATGGTAGAACGATGGATTCGATGACGGTTTGGATGTACCGTGCACTATTCAGTGTCGTCTCGACGGTCACCAGAGGTGTACCGCCAGTGTAGGAGATCGCTCCCCACACCATGATGCCGGGTGTTGGCCCTGTGTGCCTCGGTCGTATGCAGTCTTGATTGTGGCGCTCACCTGCACGGCGCCAAACACGCATACGACCATCATTGGCACCAAGGCAGAAGCGACTCTCATCGCTGAAGACGACACGTCTCCAGTCGTCCCTCCATTCACGCCTGTCGCGACACCACTGGAGGTGTGCTGCACGATGTTTGGGGTGTGAGCGGAAGACGGCCTAACGGTGTGCGGGACCGTAGCCCAGGTTCATGGAGACGGTTGCGAATGGTCCTCGCCGATACCCCAGGAGTAACAGTGTCCCTAATTTGCTGGGAAGTGGCGGTGCGGTCCCCTACGGCACTGCGTAGGATCGTACGGTCTTGGCGTGCATCCGTGCGTCGCTGCGGTCCGGTCCCAGGTCGACGGGCACGTGCACCTTCCGCCGACCACTGGCGACAACATCGATGTACTGTGGAGACCTCACGCCCCACGTGTTGAGCAATTCGGCGGTACGTCCACCCGGCCTCCCGCATGCCCACTATACGCCCTCGCTCAAAGTCCGTCAACTGCACATACGGTTCACGTCCACGCTGTCGCGGCATGCTACCAGTGTTAAAGACTGCGATGGAGCTCCGTATGCCACGGCAAACTGGCTGACACTGACGGCGGAGGTGCACAAATGCTGCACAGCTAGCGCCATTCGACGGCCAACACCGCGGTTCCTGGTGTGTCCGCTGTGCCGTGCGTGTGATCATTGCTTGTACAGCCCTCTCGCAGTGTCCGGAGCAAGTATGGTGGGTCTGACACACCTGTGTCAATGTGTTCTTTTTTCCATTTCCAGGAGTGTGTATGTACTGTTCTGTTACTTCGTCCATATGTATTTGGCTGAGGATGATACCGACTGTATGGTTCATTCATGATAATCTGTGGTTGTGGATGATTCTGCTGCTGACAAAACCTACTGTTATTAAACGTGGGCTGAAAACTGTGCTCATTGCATTTACGTTTTACTATACGACGCGTTGCTATGGGAGTTGAAATAAAGTGTTTTCTGTACGTACTAGCTTCCTTGTTGCCGAGCGTTATTACTCGGCGGAGCCGATACTGTACGTGCAGGCGGCGAAACATTGAAGCCTGGCTTACCCTGTAAACCACATTCTTGGTTAGGTATGCTAGCTGGTTGGTTTTGTTTCTGTTGTAGGGGAAAGCCTCGATTGTTGCCTGAATATGTTTGCGGTTGTTGATAATTATGAGGATACTAGAATGAGATTTTCACTCTGCAGCGGAGTGTGCGCTGATATGAAACTTCCTGGCAGATTAAAACTGTGTGCCCGACCGAGTCTCGAACTCGGGACCCTTGCCTTTCGCGGGCAAGTGCTCTACCAACTGAGCCACCGAAGCACGACTCACGTCCGGTACTCACAGCTTTACTTCTGCCAGTATCCGTCTCCTACCTTCCAAACTTTACAGAAGCTCTCCTGCGAAACTTGCAGAACTAGCACTCCTGAAAGAAAGGATATTGCGGAGACATGGCTTAGCCACAGCCTGGGGGATGTTTCCAGAATGAGATTTTCACTCTGCAGCGGAGTGTGCGCTGATATGAAACTTCTTGGCAGATTAAAACTGTGTGCCCGACCGAGACTCGAACTCGGGACCCTTGCCTTTCGCAGGCAAGTGCTCTACCAACTGAGCCACTGAAGCACGACTCACGTCCGGTACTCACAGCTTTACTTCTGCCAGTATCCGTCTCCTACCTTCCAAACTTTACAGAAGCTCTCCTGCGAAACTTGCAGAACTAGCACTCCTGAAAGAAAGGATATTGCGGAGACATGGCTTAGCCACAGCCTGAGGGATGTTTCCAGAATGAGATTTTCACTCTGCAGCGGAGTGTGCGCTGATATGAAACTTCCTGGCAGATTAAAACTGTGTGCCCGACCGAGACTCGAACTCGGGACCCTTGCCTTTCGCGGGCAAGTGCTCTACCAACTGAGCCACCGAAGCACGACTCACGTCCGGTACTCACAGCTTTACTTCTGCCAGTATCCGTCTCCTACCTTCCAAACTTTACAGAAGGTCTCCTGCGAAACTTGCAGAACTAGCACTCCTGAAAGAAAGGATATTGCGGAGACATGGCTTAGCCACAGCCTGGGGGATGTTTCCAGAATGAGATTTTCACTCTGCAGCGGAGTGTGCGCTGATATGAAACTTCCTGGCAGATTAAAACTGTGTGCCCGACCGAGACTCGAACTCAGGACCCTTGCATTTCGCGGGCAAGTGCTCTACCAACTGAGCCACCGAAGCACGACTCACGTCCGGTACTCACAGCTTTACTTCTGCCAGTATCCGTCTCCTACCTTCCAAACTTTACAGAAGGTCTCCTGCGAAACTTGCAGAACTAGCACTCCTGAAAGAAAGGATATTGCGGAGACATGGCTTAGCCACAGCCTGGGGGATGTTTCCAGAATGAGATTTTCACTCTGCAGCGGAGTGTGCGCTGATATGAAACTACCTGGCAGATTAAAACTGTGTGCCCGACCGAGACTCGAACTCGGGACCCTTGCCTTTCGCGGGCAAGTGCTCTACCAACTGAGCCACTGATGCACGACTCACGTCCGGTACTCACAGCTTTACTTCTGCCAGTATCCGTCTCCTACCTTCCAAACTTTACAGAAGCTCTCCTGCGAAACTTGCAGAACTAGCACTCCTGAAAGAAAGGATATTGCGGAGACATGGCTTAGCCACAGCCTGGGGGATGTTTCCAGAATGAGATTTTCACTCTGCAGCGGAGTGTGCGCTGATATGAAACTTCCTGGCAGATTAAAACTGTGTGCCCGACCGAGACTCGAACTCGGGACCCTTGCCTTTCGCGGGCAAGTGCTCTACCAACTGAGCCACCGAAGCACGACTCACGTCCGGTACTCACAGCTTTACTTCTGCCAGTATCCGTCTCCTACCTTCCAAACTTTACAGAAGCTCTCCTGCGAAACTTGCAGAACTAGCACTCCTGAAAGAAAGGATATTGCGGAGACATGGTAGGAGACGGATACTGGCAGAAGTAAAGCTGTGAGTACCGGACGTGAGTCGTGCTTCGGTGGCTCAGTTGGTAGAGCACTTGCTCGCGAAAGGCAAGGGTCCCGAGTTCGAGTCTCGGTCGGGCACACAGTTTTAATCTATGAGGATACTGCTGATTAGAATTATGTCTGTTATTAAAATTATGCTGGTAGCTCTTTTTATTTCGAGAGTGTCTAATGAAAACGATTACTTTCAGGTAAAACTTGTCATATCAGGTTTTGTTTACACATTCCCTATCCTAGATATATCGATAGTTGAAGAATAGTTTTCATAGATATGAAGGATAGTAAAAGAGAGGGCAGCAGTGCAGAAAAATAAAGAAGAATTAGCACTACTACCGCTCGGGGCCCTGTGCACGCTATGGCACATATTAATCGATGTGTAATGAATCACCTGAAGTCAAAAGCTGCAAATAAATATTACTTTCTGCGTTACAGGCCAAGCCGGGGGAAATGCAAAAGCATATTTTGTACCAGTCCAAAGGGTGTATTTGTGTTCTGTCATTTTTAAATGCGTTAAATTTCCTCACTCACAGAAAGTGCTTGTAATCAAAATTATCGCCTCTAAATGTCTGACCTAGATCAGGGTTGTATAAGAATCTGTTTGCCTGTGTCTGTTCGGAATCAAGTCACGTACTCTCCGTAACGTGCCTACATTGAATTGGCTGTGGGAGTGTGACAAATTTACAGAATGTGACATATGCTGTGAAGTGTTAGAGACTGAAACATTTCTTATTTCTGTCACTTCATGCTGTAAAGATGACACTTTTCGAGGTAGTATATTATTTGTTGTGCCTAGCTCACTGATTGTTTGCTGTATATTTTGGGATTCGGGTGTCTGAAGCAAACTGGTGACGTATAGTCTGATTTAGTCTCATCATTCTTTCGATAACGTCAGTTCGACTGGCCATTTCATCAAATTTTTCAGTCAGTTCTTTAACATGATCGCCATTTTTGGTGTCACAAGCATCAATTTGTTTTTGCGTCTCACGTGTCATTTTGTTCAATTTCTTACCATCTGCTGTGATGGTGTCGGGATCCTGTACTAATTCCAGTTGTTCAAGTCTGTTGCTAACTGTCTGAAAGTCTTCTGTGAATTTATTTTCCAAGGTCTGAATACTAGTGTCCGTTTTTGTTTTGAGATCGGGAAGTTCATTCTGTAGTTCTCTGTTCCACTGTTTGACTGTGTTAATTTCATCTGATATTGTTGTAATATTTTTGTCTACATATGTTTTTACTTTCGCAAACAATTTACGCTTGTCTTCCTTTCCCTGTGTAGTAATTGTTTCAATGACTTGTTTCTGTACTTTATTCTGTTCCTGTATGAATTTGCGGTATCAGGGTCTGTTAATTTGCAGGTGGTGATTAAAACGTTTGTCTATTTGAGTGTTCTGTTGTTCAAATTTTTTGTCGACTTCCGCATCCAGGATGCGTGAAAATTCTGTTGCTACTGCTGAAGTTCACCGTGTAGCTGTGTTGTGTTTTCTGAACATTGTTTAACGACTGCGCAGATTTCATCTCTAAGTAATTTTGCTGTGGCTTCATGTCTATTGCGTATCTCTGTGCAACGGACCTAATTTCCCTTACTGCTGTTCCTGGCACAAGCCTTAATTTCCTCACATAGCTATTTTTTAGTTTCGTTATATTGCACGGCAATGGTTGAAATCGGTTCATTAACGTGTTTGAAGTTGTCATTAGTTTTTTTGATCGACCTGTGGTTTTTTTCATTCGACTCTTTGAAATTTTCATTCAGTGGTTTATTCGATTCATTAAGTTGTTTGTTTCATTCATTAAGTTGTGGCCATATTGCCATAATTTGATCAACGTCAAATTTATCGGCTCTGTTTCCTGTGCTGTGTGATAGTGTATCTGCATTTGATACGTGTTCTGTAACCTTTTGGTCATTGTCTGATTCATGAAAAGGTTTGCTCATTGGTTGTGCAATGTTGGTCAGTGCATCTGAATTAAATAAACCTGACATATTTTGAGTAAATTGTTCATCTTTATTATTAACATTTATCTACTCACTGAGTAAAGTTTACACATCTGATGTGTCAAACTGCGTAGCGATCGTTGTGGTGGAGCGCACCGCATCATCAATTGTTGTTAAATTTACAGTGGACATAATTAAATTTGTTTGCTCATCATTTTTGTTTGAATTGTTATTGCTGATTGGCCCACGCTGGTCCTCTAAAGTTGCGAGATTAGAATTATGATACTGAGTATCTCTACTATTGTCAGTCAAACTGTTCAGATCGGTGTTTTTAGTCATTATACTTCGCGATGTACTGTTTGCAGTTTTTTGCGGTATTTTTCATACATTAAAGGTGGACACAAAATCAAACCAAGGCAAAGCGGGTACAAAGTGGAATAAATACAATGATAACAAAGAGCAATAATTGCCGATGATCCGTGAAAAAGGAGTGACAATTTAGTAAATGCACTGCACCAAGTGCAAACTACTTTTAACACTAGATTAATAAGAGCAGATATAAAAGCGAATAGCTCTCAGAAAAATCTCAAAATAGAGTCCTGGCCGGATGTCGACAAGTGTAACAACCAAACAGAAAATATTTATGTTATAATATTCACATTTAGTGTAACCTCTCAACAGAAAAAAATCTCGTTTAAGTTCCCAATAATAAATTTCTTTCCAATAATAAAATTTCTAGTTTTAATGTGACCTTCCATTAAAGACTGACTGCATATCGAAATTAATGTTTTCACGTCAGCAGCCCTGCGTCATGCCCCTGTGACATCATCCAGAATAAACTGAAAAATTCTTACCTCACAATGACTTCGCCTGATAACGCTATCGGTATATCTGCTCCTATAAGAAATTTTTGGCACAGCCCAGTGCAATGCTGGCCACTAGCTTTTCATTTGTAGGAAGGCAATTGATTTT
The DNA here is from genome assembly GCF_023897955.1 of Schistocerca gregaria. Taxonomy (NCBI): domain Eukaryota; kingdom Metazoa; phylum Arthropoda; class Insecta; order Orthoptera; family Acrididae; genus Schistocerca; species Schistocerca gregaria. The sequence continues at coordinate 577,514,574 of NC_064922.1, forward strand.
CTTTTGCTGAATGAACATGAGTATGCACAGGAAGAATGGGTTGTTGTTGTTATTGTGGTCTTCAGTCCTGAGACTGGTTTGATGCAGCTCACCATGCTACTCTGTCCTGTGCAAGCTTCTGAATCTCACAGTACCTACTGCAACTACGTCCTTCGAATCTGCTTAGTGTATTCATCTCTTGGTCTCCCTCTACGATTGTTACCCTCCACGCTACACTCCAAAACTAAATTGGTGATCCCTTGATGCCTCAGAACGTGTCCTACCAAACGATCCCTTCTTCTGGTCAAGTTGTGCCACAAACTCCTCTTCTCCCCAATCCTATTCAATACTTCCTCATTAGTTATGTCATCTACCCGTATAATCTTCAGCATTCTTCTGTAGCACCACATTTCGAAAGCTTCTATTATCTTTTTGTCCAAACTATTTATCGTTCATGTTTCACTTCCGTACATGGCTACACTCCATACTAATACTTTCAGAAATGTCTTCCTGACACTTAAATCTATACTCGATGTTAACAAATTTCTCTTCTTCAGAAACACTTTCCTTGCCATTGCCAGTCTACATTTTACATCCCCTCTACTTCGACCATCATCAGTTATTTTGCTCCCCAAATAACAAAACTCCTTTACTACTTTAAGTGTCTCATTTCCTACTCTAATTCCCTCAGCATCACCCAACTTAATTCGACTACATTCCATTATCCTCGTTTTGCTTTTGTTGGTGTTCATCTTATATCCTCCTTTCAAGACACTGTCCATTCCATTCAACTGCTCTTCCAAGTCCTTTGCTGTCTCTGACAGAATTACAATGTCATCGGTGAACCTCAAAGTTTTTATTCTTCTCCATGGATTTTGATACCCATTCCGAATTTTTCTTTTGTTTCCTTTACTGCTTGCTTAATATACAGATTGAATAACATCGGGGAGAGGCTACAACTCTGTCTCATTCCCTTCCCAACCACTGCTCCCCTTTCATGCCCCTCGACTCTTATGACTGCCATCTGGTTTCTGTACAAATTGTAAATAGCCTTTCGCTTCCTGTATTTTACCCCTGCCACGATCAGAATTTGAAAGAGAGTATTCCAGTCAACATTGTCAAAAGCTGTCTCTAAGTCTACAATTGCTAGAAACGTAGGTTTGCCTTTCCCTAATCTTTCTTCTAAGATAACTCGTAAGGTCAGTATTGCCTCACGTGTTCCAGTGTTTCTACGGAATCCAAACTTATCTTCCCCGACGTCGGCTTCTACTAGTTTTTCGATTCGTCTGTAAAGAATTCGTGTTAGTATTTTGTAACTGTGGCTTATTAAACTGAATGTTCGTTAATTTTCACATCTGTCAACACCTGCTTTCTTTGGGATTGGAATTATTATATTCTTCTTGAAGTCTGAGGGTATTTCGCCTGTTTCATGTATCTTGCCCACCAGATGGTAGAGTTTTGTCACAACTAGCTCTCCCAAGGCCGTCAGTAGTTCCAATGGAATGTTGTCTACTCCGGGGGCCTTGTTTCGACTCTGTCAAACTCTTCACGCAGTATCGTATCTCCCATTTCCTCTTCATCTACATCCTCTTCCATTTCCATAATATTGTCCTCAAGTACATCGCCCTTGTATAAACCTTCTGTATACTCCTTCCACCTTTCTGCCTTCCCTTCTTTGCTTAGAACTGGGTTGCCATCTGAGCTCTTGATATTCATACACGTGGTTCTCTTATCTCCAAAGGTCTTTAATTTTCCTGTAGGCAGTATCTATCTTACCCCTAGTGAGATGAGCCTCTACATCCTTAGATTTGTCTTCTAGCCATCCCTGCCTAGCCATTTTGCACATCCTGTCGAGCTCATTTTTGAGACGTTTGTATTCCTTTTTGCCTGCTTCATTTACTGCCATTTTTATATTTTCTCCTATCATCAATTAAATTCAATATTGCTTCTGTTACCCAAGGACTTCTACTAGCCCTCGTCTTTTTACCTACGTGATCCTCTGCTGCCTTCACTACTTCATCCCACAAAGCTACCCATTCTTCTTCTGCCACTGTATTTCTTTCCCCCATTTCTGTCAATTGTTGCCTTATGCTCTCCCTGAAACTCTGTACAACCTCTGGTTCTTTCAGTTTATCCAGGTCCCATCTCCTTAAATTCCCACCTTTTGGCAGTTTCTTCAGTTTTAATCTACAGGTCATAACCGATAGATTATGGAAATCTGCCCCTGGAAATGTCTTACAATTTAAAACCTGGTTCCTATATCTCTGTCGTACCATTATATAATCTATATGATACCTTTTAGAATCTCCAGGGTTCTTCCATGTATACAACCTTTTTTCATGATTCTTAAACCAAGTGTTAGGTATGATTGTGTTGTGCTCTGTGCAAAATTGTACCAGGCGGCTTCCTCTGTCATTTCTTAGCCCCAATCCATATTCACCTACTACGTTTCCTTCTCTCCCTTTTCCTACACTCGAATTCCAGTCACTCATTACTATTAAATTTTCGTCTCCCTTCACTATCTGAATAATTTCTTTTATTTCATCGTACATTTCTTCAATTTCTTCGTCATCTGCAGAGCTAGTTGGCATATAAACTTGTACTACTGTAGTAGGTGTGGGCTTCGTATCTATCTTGGGCACAATAATGCGTTCACTAATCTGTTTGTAGTAGCTTACCCGCACTCCAATTTTTTATTCATTATTAAACCTACTCCTGCATTACCCCTATTTGATTTTGAGTTTATAACCCTGTAGTCACCTGACCAGAAGTCTTGTTCCTCCTGCCACCGAACTTCACTAATTCCCACTATATCTAACTTTAAACTATCCATTTCCCATTTTAAATTTTCTAACCTACCTGCCCGAGTAAGGGATCTGACATTCCACGCTCCGATCCGTATAACGCCAGTTTCCTTTCTCCTGATAACGGCATCCTCTTGAGTAGTCCCCGCGCGGAGATCCGAATAAGGGACTATTTTACCTCCAGAATATTTTACCCAAGAGGACGCCATCATAATTTATGCATACAGTAAAGCTGCATGCCCTCGGGAAAAATTACGGCTGTAGTTTCCCCTTTCTTTCAGCCGTTCACAGTACCAGCACAGCAAGGCCGTTTTGGTTATTGTTACAAGGCCAGATCAGTTAATCAACCAGACTGTTGCCCTTGCAACTACTGAAAAGGCTGCTGCCCTTCTTCAGGAACCAAACATTTGTCTGGCCTGTCAACAGTTACCCCTCCGTTGTGGTTGCACCTACGGTACGGCTATCTGTACAGCTAAGGGACGCAAGTCTCCCCACCAACGGCAAGGTCCATGGTTCATGGTGAGGGGGGGGGCGGGGGGGGGGGGGAAGAATGCGTAAAATCTTTAAACTCAGATAAATGATTGGCAAAAGTTTTCTTCAGAACAAAAGTTAATATTAAAGTATTTCTGCAAGGAATTACATGGAACGTTAACATTACAATTGTGGTTAAATCAGTTGTGGCAATTAACATACGCACGCAGCAACAAAGAACAATGATATCTTTTTTTATTATTACCTTATACTACATCGCTCAGGCATTGCCATCGTTCTGCACGACAGTCCCAAGACAAGTCAACAGCTCCACTGCCCTGTCCGAACTCCAGAACTCAAGCGCCCTGTGCGAGCCACCAAATACGACTGCTCTCAGCGAGCTACTAAACTCGACTTACTGCCAAAACTGCTCTGACCAGCGATTCTACTGTGCCATAGATCTTCCATATCGTAGGCAGCGGGTGAGCAATCCATCGAAATTACATCAGCTCAAGTGCGCTAGCGAACAGCAACGAACACCTAATGAACCACTTACAACTCACACTAACAACATTACGAATCTCGAAAGATCTACCTACATGTTTGTCTCATGAGCTTCGATAAAGATTTGTGGAAGAAAAAGTATAGTTGAGGAAGAATGATGTTGCCCAAGGTAATGCGACATAGAAAAGTTAAGAAAATGCACATCGGAAGTTGAATACACTTATAACGCAAAGAGTTTCAGTTCTTATATTAACCCCCGTTAGCGGCATTAGCTTTTTCGTGATGAGCAGGCAGTTTGTCTAGAATATTATGCATTACCACGCTTAGCACAAGACATTTTCTACTAAGTTTATCGGTAAGTTCAATTTTAATCAGCTGTTGGTCTTTCATGAATTAGTACCATGACAATGGGAGTTTAGATGCCATCCATGAACGACGTTTCACATTCCACTGCCCTATTAGTACCACCATTTGTAAAGCAAAAGGAATTATGACCTGTTTAGTCTGATCTCATTCTCGTCCTTCTTGGTGATCATGAAACAAAAAGCCAGATCAGTAATAATCACTCTGAAGATCAGCACGTAAGCAAATTTGGTACTATGGAACGATTGACCTAAATTTTTGTTTGTATTTCATGAAGTCTAGTGTGAAAGCATGGAAAGAGAGATATGTAGGTGCGATTAAGCGCGCGGCAAATATCGTTAACATTTTTATCAAGATCCGCTGCTACAGGTCTCAGAATGGAAATGTCACTAAGTGCAGAGATAAGTTTCAAATAATAAGAGTCATCTTAGTAGCACCCCACAAGGTTGTTAGTAGACACTGTTACAACTTTCCTATTCCAGGTGTTCGTTTGGAGTCATAAAAGGGACTCTCGTGTAATTAAAAATGTTTTCTTCATATCGCAGCAAATATATTACATCTTAATTCCGTAGCAGTTCCTACTTGGATTCATGGCTAGATGCACACGGTGCTGCTTCTTGCTACTGCGTTCTCTCGAACAAAATTACAATACAGAGATGGTTGCTGTAAATTTAATTTAATCTCCTGAAATTGTAAGCGCGAATACTTTTCTTTTATTCTAGAGGGGCTGTGAGACTTTGACTTCACTACTAAATGTTTCTTATTCGTGTACTCCCAGTCTCCGCCAACAGCAATATATAAGTCTCAGTAAAAAGGCTCTGCGCACAGCAGAAAGGAGAACTTTGGAGTGGCTTCATTGAAACTCTTGCTATTTCGGACACACAAAGTTCTATCGACACTTTCATAGTAAGTAACATACCAGTGTTCTCAGCACCTAGTCTAATTGTATAACAGTCAGGTGAAATTTGTATTTATCCATCAGAACTGTTGATGAAGGTTTCGAATTTGTTGTGTAGACATGAAATATCCTCAGCATTCCTTAAGGACCGTCAGATAAATATCCAAAATTTAAGGAAGGAAGGAACGTACAACAGACTGATTGTCACTAGCCACGGGAATGAACATCGAATTGGAAAAAGACAAATAAAGTGATCGGGCGTGGTGATTTTGGAAGACAATGCAGTTGACATACAGAGACCACTGACCAGATTCAGCCTGGTCCAAGCGTTGATTTCGCCGAATCCCTTCAGAACTGTAAGGCATAGGCTATTTCCACCACAGCTGCATTACTGACTAATTTAATGTGCTACAGCTGGAGCTTGATAATTTTGTAAAGTGAGGTGGAGAGCCTCTTAAAGTTGACAGTTGTATAAAACCAAAGACGATAACCGATCGTAGTAAATTAGTATGCCCTGTTTGCTTATTTTACGTCAGGAACTTGCACATAGTCTGATTTCTTTTCATCACTACATGTTTATACAGATGAGGTGAATAAAATGGATCCCTAGAGATCCCGGTAAAGAAAAACAGTTCCCATATCATAATCCTCTCTAAAGTGCGATGATTCAAGGTAACGGAATTAGGGTTTCGCACAACAGGGTCCCACACCACCAGTATGGTCTCCTTCCGCGACCTTCTTGCACATCGGCGTGCAAAGAAATGCATTTACAGGGAATGAGTTTACTGGCGCTAACGAATTCTCAGGTGTTGACCATACAACACGTCAGTCGACCGTCAGTGACGTTTCTCTGGCTGAGGCGAGGATGGGCTGCCACAACAGAAGCTTCGAAGTGTGTAACACATGAACGCTGGGAGGGATACCTAAGTCTGGTGAGCTGTTTGAGTCACTGAAGAACTTGCGGCCATGGCCAATATCACTGAAATCAATCCTCAGTATCATTTCCACGTTCATTGATGTAACGCAGAAATCTTGGTAAATTTCGATGTATGGCTCGTCAGACTAACGGGGAGAAATTTGTTCATCAGAAAAATATATAAATGCGGAATTTATACCGCCAAATATAGTTCTGAGCTTACAAATCATCACATAACGCCTTATTTCGGCGTAATACAGGTTTTCCTTGTACTCGGAGCTAGTACTCCTGAAACTGATGAAACTTTATCATTTCACGGGATTCCTAAATCCATAATATATAAGAGACGAAGTTATATAATACAAAATTACGTTTGTATTTGGAACATGTAAGACATGAAAAAAATCAGTTTATATAGTGCGAGTAACACCAGCACAGGGCATGGAGTACCATTACTCAAATATCAATAAAAACAATACTTCGATGTGAGAAGCTGTCACAGCAGTTGTCTATGAGTTCCACGAGAATCGAATGCATTTTTCCATAAATAATTTGCTCTCTGCGTGGTAATAGTCCAGGCCGATTAGCTTCGAATAGCAACGCAACTTATCTGCGTGAGTGTATCCTAGGGACGCTCAATGAGTTCATCAAATTGGCCACTTCAACCATTGAATACTTGCTGTTGAATTGTTTGACGTCGAGGCCAACCCTACGTAGTTTTTGTGTCTTTTTATCATATACCATGTAATCACCATGTTATGGAATGGCATAGCGTCACAGTATATTTTCTCTTCAGATCCACACATCAACAACTCCTTGTGGCAAGGCATGGAAGCCTTTGCACTTAGATATAACATGCGAAGCACAGTTACTGAGAACGACATTAGGCTTAATTTTGTGAACCACTAAATGTAGCTGACTTTTGGTATTTTACCGCAGTCGCAATAAGCAAAAAAATCAACCATTTGATAACCCTAAGTGTTTTATGGTCTCCTATTGACACCACTGCCATAATGCCTTCTACCCATGGTGTCTCGAGTGACCCCACCCGTTCGTGTGTACACAACAAGGGTAAATGATTGTTCGGATACATTCTCGGTTATATGCCGGGAAATGGGGCGCATAGTCATACGTTGAATGTTTACGGTGAATAAATAATGAAAAGAAATATTCTCGTCAGTCAATGAACAGCAGGAAAATGTATATTTAACCATCTACCTCTATTATGTCACTGGACCACCTTTGCATCAGGTCTGATGTGCCTCAGGTCTGATAACGGGCGTTGCTGCTAAACTAGCTTGGCCGACATCTTTCTGTCACGCTCAACAACACTACCGTCTGTGGCCCTACTCTAAAGTGGCAGTGCAGACGAAGCAGCTGGTTACTATGTAGTAGTTTTGTGCTGCAGCCGAATGTTATTAAGAAATCCGTATTTACTGAAGAATGTTTACGTCTTATGAGCTATTGCCTTTTTCTTAGGAGCATCTCCTGATTTGAGTCATCATATCATCTGTACTTCATGTTAAATGGTAAATTACACATCGACTATATTTCAGTGCTCCTTTCAGAGTTCGCCTGTCTCTCTCAGCTAGATGTAAGAATACGTGGGCAGACCACGCTGCAGCTTGACAAGCAACGTTACTACACGCATCATGTGCGTTGCTTCTCCGATGTATCAATGAGGAGAAACGCAGAGTGCCTACGCTACCATTTACATAAACACCACGCTTTACGCGCTGTGGCAAGGCTGATCCGCGCTCCAGGGAGACAATGGCCCCCTACACCAGAGAAGATTACACCGCCTTTTGGCCGGAGTTGCAACCCATCTCCGTTAAACGGCTTCCCTCTTGTTTTCTCTTATCGCAGCTGTAGCCATCTCCAAGCGTTTCAAACACAGAAGCAATTTCGCTCCCAGCAACAAGCACTTTAAAGCTCGCTTGTACTCCTATAACATTTCGAATTTAAGAAAGTCAAGGAATTAGCCCCTACATCAGAGGCGAAATGTGAAATAAGTGAACGCGATTCTTGGCTTCGCCCAAGTAAAACCACGCACGAAAGAGTTCAAGAATTATCGTGTTACTAGAACCACGCACGAAAGAGTTCACGAATTATTTTGCCGCACTGAAGATGTCTTCAAGTTTCACACTTTTTCTAAAACGTAGCATTTAACTGGAAATTACAAAGGTTGGCCTAAGGCATTTTTAAGGCAGTTTTTATTATATTCAGAAACTTCATTTTCCACTAAGATATTAAACGATACTTTTTCAAAAATTAAATAACTATTTTTCTTATCTGTGACTCAGTAACTTGGTATCTGTGTTCTTTACGAACGTTTATCACCATATTTATCTCAGAGGTAATTTTTGTTTGTAATGAACGATTTCGTGTCTCTTCGGAAACAGTCACGAGATGAAGTACGTGCACCTGTGCAGTTCAGGTGGTGAGGATTTTCCTAGAGAACTAGTCACAATAAGTTGAAAGAAGGTCTCTGATTCAAAAGGGGAAAGAAACGTTTATAACTTACTAAACAGTAGTTACAGAAATTTGCATTTAGGAACACAAGGCAAAAGTTGATCTTTACTCTTCCTGAATAGGAGGAAACCTCTCTTAACACTGAAAGCGACTGTAGCTTTCGAGATAAACAGATCCTCGTATTGTTTTAAATGTGTGTTACGTAAGGGAGAAGATCGATAGGAAAGTGTGAAATACCTACGCTTGTTTCATGTGGTTGTGGATGAGAATTTTAGTTAGCGCATTAAAATCATTAAATTCGTCCGTATTATATCCACATCTACATCTATATGATTAATCTCCAATTTTCAATTATTTGACAGATGGTTCAATGAACCACTTAAAATTTGTGAGTCTATCTATTCTGTCAGCTGTGTGCCCTCGACCTGCGTTATAACGTGACGTTAGCATAAAAATATTGTTGAAACTTCCTGCCAGACTAAAACTGTGCCGGAGCGAGACTCGAACTTGGAACCTGAGTTCGAGTCTCGGTGCGGCACACAATTTTAATCAGGCAGGAAGTTTCATATCAGCGTACACTCAGCTGCAGAGTGAAAATCTCATTCTGGATAAATATTGTTACTTGTTATAGCACTGTACCTCAAGGTTATTACCCAGATTATCATGAAACTACACAGATAATATATGTAACTAGGGGAAATCGACAAATTGTCCCCAGACGATAAAAAAGAGTCTGTACTCAAGCAAGACAAGTAAGTGCAATGCTACTTACCATCTCTCAGTAGTAACTGATAGTTGAGTTTGTCCACTTTTTACTTGCACTGTGACAGTGAAAAAAAAATTCTTAGGTGTAGATTTGTTGTTATGGATTGCCCAAGAAAGAAAATTTAAACCAAGTGTGAGTATAACAGACATTTATTTGCTCTAAATGTTGAACGCAATTCAGCTACAATCATTACTAGTATTATTAGTTACTCGTTAGTCCTACGTAGATGTTTTGAGATGCTATTGAATCTTTATTTGTGTTTACTTTTGTTTCCTGTTATATGCGATTGTTAAAGGTGGTCTTTACACTAATTACATCTACACAAACCATAAGCTGGTGCAACATCGCTGTCACCAACCACAGCAGTAAAAACAGTCTTCGCATTTAGCTAAATACTGTTAAGATTGTTTACTACACCGTCAAATAATAAAACAATATACATTTGTAATTGCTGTGTATAAACAGATTATTTTTGTAAGACCCTTCAAAAGTGGTCCAATGTGTTTCTTTTCCATAAAGCACTCTGTTAAAATTAACAGTTTACATCATTAGGGAAAATACAACCACTCCGGCACAGAAATACAATGCTGCACAGCAGACACCGCCAGATTTCATGACGACAAAACAGTTCCTCGCGTTAATTAATACACACAGAGCTCAAAATACTAAAAAAAGATTACCTAAAAGTCTGCTGATTGAACATTGGATTTCATTGCTTTATCAGGTGTTCGTATATTTCTATTTCTTCCAAGATATCGATGGCTTTTCCCTTACCAGCTCTGTGTAAAAGTTTTGATGTCTGGTTCCTAACACGGGATGTTTGTTTTCTGTCAGAAGCATAATAAACGTGGACGGATTATTTTCGCTCTGTTTGGCGTTATCTGTAAACCGTTTGCAAAACTTTCTCCTTTTTCGGCCACTAAAAAATTCTCCAGCAATCTCCACAATTTACTTTGTAAGTTCTGGGTTGATTGAAAAGCATCTGTGTGGAAACTAACATGAGCGATAGTGCTGCAGAAGGCGTGTGGTGCTTCATCTGTAATCTTCCGATGTCAGGAATGATATTTTGTTTTCGAATTGTGTGTTTTTACTTCTCTACCTAGCATGATTTCATTATTTTTGCTTAATGTTTCTCCTTCAGCTTCTGCTGGTAAATTCATGTTCAAATCCAAAACAAGTTTATTTCCTGTGGCTTGTAATAATCTTAATTTTCTAACCAGTTTCGTCGTTTTGTGTCGGAAAGTTCATAATGTGATCATCATGGATTGAGAACACGTATTTTAGGAGCAATAGGGTGAAAAGAGGTGCTATTAATTATAATGTCCGTTGTTGTAGACTCCCTATCAACTCCAGACATAGGTTTCGAAATGTTATTTACTGTTTTTGAATGGAAAAAATTTATACCCTTTGGCGAATCTAATTCCATGGAGAATTTAAAACACTTATGAATGTTGTTTATCTGTTTGTGCATGCAGTTTATTTGTTCATTGCTACCCTTAAAATGAGCCGCAGTTCATCTAAATATCTGCCCTCTACTTCTATTCATTGAAAATTGCTTTTTTACATTTTTAACGAAGATGTTCGCTGGTGTGTTCACTAGATAGTTTCTTATTGCTAAGCTGCCTTTTTGCGAGTATATTTCCCCTTGAAATGAAAAGTAACTGCACGATGGCACTATCTGTACTATTTCAGTGAACTCACGTATTTGTCACTTAAAACGTCTCTTAAACGTCCGCTGAGTTGTCAGCGTGACAGAATGTCAAGCCTAAGGGCCCGAGTTCGATTCCCGGCTGGGTTGGATATTTTCTCCGCTCGGGGACAGGGTGTTGTGTAGTCCTTATCATCATCATCATCTCATCCCCATCGACGCGAAAGTCGTCGAAGTGGCGTCAAATCGAAATACTTGCACCAGGCGACCGGTCTATCCGACGGGAGGCCCTAGTCACACGACAGTTATTTTATTTAATATAATGTTCTGAACAATTTTCATAGTTTACTTTCCTGCCAGTTCGTATAGAGGTTCGTAATGACGATTAAATCGATCTTCATGTCAAGATGAATTTTAATGCCTTTAATTTCATTTGCTGAGAATCGGAAATTTCTAACCATACATTTAGTTTTGAATGCTTAAATTTTATTAACTACATGTTTAAGTTCTTGCCTGTGTGATTAGTAATAATTGGACGAATCGGTTTATTTTCCTTAGGGCTCTTGGACTAGGTGCTACGTTTTAGTTTTCAGGGATTTGTTATTACACTATCTTTAATATCATTGGCTGTGAAAACAGAACCACATTTTAAGAATTTTTTATTAATACATTAAAATTGTTATTTGGGTTCTAATCTAATGTTGATCTTTGCAAAGGATTCATGAACTTCCTTTCCTGTCTTAATAGTGATGGCATCTATCTCTTTGAGTCCGTTACTGATCACTCGTGTTGTGTCTTAATCTTTTCCATTAGCAACTGACTACATTTTCTTGCTTTCAATCTCTTCTGATTGTAGATTCTCGGTCTTTGCTAGTAAGCTCATTGTGCTCACAACTTGACAATTGTACTATGTTTAGTGCAACTTTAGTTTTGGTTTTTAATCTTTTACCGAGTTACTATGGAATTAAGGAGCCACTTTGTACTCACATCCTGTAACATGACAGAAGGTTCTTGAAGAAAGCGATTCTATCGGTACCCTTTCTCAACAACAGTTCACAGTAGCCACATCATTTTGTATTCATTAACAGTGAACAACGTTCAGCTTGGTAGCCACACATATGAGTTACAGAAAAACATCAGCAATCCTAAGAAACTATATTCATGTTTAAACTACTGAAATATTCACCAAAGTATCGAGATATAGAAAAGTTTCATCATTGCCAAAGTATAATCTTGATAACCTAGATTTCCCAATATTTTTAAGTAGAACCCATTAGCTCAGTAAAATGTACTTGACGTAACATGTTAGCATTCTTTAATTCATCGTAATGTCATGGTAATGTAGCTACACCATGTAATAATAATGGATTGGTAACAGTACTACCTTTTGAAAAGCTTTGAGATATGTCAATGTCTACTTCACCACTAAATGGATGGAATTAACTAAATTTTAACTGTAATTTCTCATAAAATGTATTCGACAATACTATGAAATAGATAAACTTTTTGATACATTTATACCACGGCGGCTCAGCAGACGTGGGTACTGTGGAATGCAGTGTGGAGTAGTGTGAGGTGACTTCGGAGTCTGTTGAAGTAACTTCACGCTCGGACTTGCACATACTCATAAAATAGTTTGAAAGAAGTATAAGAACATTTCCTCACTTGAAATTAATATGTCGAGTCCGATTTTTCTAGTGGAGAGAGATCTTGTAGCATGGGGGAGAACCTTAGAACATCATCACTTCTGCAGCGAAAGTATTGAGTTACACCCACTGTGGGGCGGCGTATGGAAATATTTGTTATTAAAATGTTCCTATGATTTATTTTATGTTCTTGTTTGCCGTTCTCAACACTGGCACTCTAACTACAATATTGGCAACCAGAAAGTGATTAACAAAACGTGAAGCCTGTAATTAGAATGCCTAGTGCCCACTTCAACTGAGAAGTACACTTATAGCTACAGTTTATAGCTCTGAGGAATCAGGAGATTGTCTGGGATTCATAATCAAAAACGATTCTTTCAAAAATGTTCACTGTATTCTGAAAGTCAGAGACCAAAAAGAATCCACACAATCCAACTACCAGGGCAGTTCAGAGTCTAATGCGCTGATGCAACTGTATAAATTAAATGTTTAAGTGAATGCTCGGCATAATTTGATGATAATGTTCATCAAACGCCATGCTAAATAAGGGTAGAATGTCTGTCCCGCGGCGGCACTTGAAAATACCACATACGCAAACTGAAGATAGGCCATTAAAGTCATCCCAGAATTAACACTTCACTCGAAAATGATTCGATGCCATACCGCAAATAAAGAAGTTCAACCCAACCTCTCTCCTCTGACGAATGCAGGCAATGCCGTCAGGTAAATTCTGTGTTACTCTTCTCCCCTTGGGACTTATGAACGGCGGATGGGCCGCTGCGCTAGTAATGCACCACTTTAAGTTATCAAATGAGTCATTACTTCCTTTGCTGATGGCCAATGAAGCTCTCAATTTAAATGTGCAATCAGCACACAGGTACGTAATCATAATAAAAGTCTGACGTGGCTAAGTCCAATATTTTGGGCGAGAGAATTAATTTAATTACCCTATACGCAGTAGACGAGCTCTGAACTGGCCATTTGGAGATACGCTATTGCTATAGTTTTATAGTTGTTCTATTGAAACTTCTCACATCTTTACGATTGTAGCGTATCTCCCTTCTACTTAAGTTTAAACATCCTAGCTTTATTTATTCGCCTACTTAATCTACCTTGCTTCCTTAATTTTTAAGACAAAAACCAGAAAATCATGAATTTCTACTAAAATTTTAATTTATGAGATCCAGAATACTGTTTCTACTAAATTGTTATGCAAAAGGAATCTAAATATAAATTTTTAAGTTTCTAGCTCTTTTCTGTTGCGCCAATGATTTTTACAGAAAAACGTCCAAATCTAGAAAGTGGTTAAAGTTATTTAACTGATATTCAACATATACTCATTTAGTATTACTCCTGACATGCTAGCAACGTTTTAGGTTATTAATTGATTCTTAAAGTATTGCGCAACATTTATGACGTCAGAGATAGTTACAGCTGACTGGCTGGCACACAATGGAAAGACTGCTGTGAATTTTATACGGCGTGAGTAGGCTGCTTCCCTACGTCACCCTCTACTTAATTTTTTTTAAATTTAAATGAAAAAAATTAATTACAATATGGGAAGCAAGAGTAAAGCTTAACTCCCTATGAAGAATTAAAATTTAAATATAAACATATAGAAATATTAAAAGAAAACTTATTACATACTTCAATTATTTAAATTGCTGGCATATTCACTACCTCTTAAGCAAAATTATTACTCAAAATTAAAGCAAAATCAATGAAACACTGTGGCATACATATTGCCTTAGACCGACAAACACATAAAAATATGTAAAATTATTAAAATCTTAATCCTTTAAATACATTTTTACATACACAAATTCAAAGAAAATAACACAGTTATTCATCATGCATAAACAGATGGTTATATCTTAGCAGTCTTTTCTAAACCTGAAAGAGAATTTTACAAATCAAGACAATTTCATTTTTACACACGTTGTTGTAGCCGCTTTGGCTGGCGTTCTACACTTCCATTCACAATGATGGAGGAGGGGAAGTTGCTATGGTGTGCGTCCTTCACATTCACTCTTAATTACATGGGGAGAGGGGAGGGATCACTGTGAGTTATGTCCAAGTCAATCCATGCTTTCACGCAGCTACCAGGATGCCATTATCTGCTTTGTCCTTTAGAACAAACAAAAAGAGTGCCTCAGACTCTGTTCACTTAATATCTAAGGGTGGGTCACAACGAAATCGGGATATATATACATTTTATCTTTAAATATGCTACTGGAACAAAGTTAACAGAACTTTTTCAATTTTACTCTCTTGGTTACTTAACTGTCATAAAATCGATAAACAAATGGCTCAAAACGCCGTTAGTCACGTACTAGTGAAAATTTAAGCTCAAAGCATACAATCATAAATCCTATTTAATCTCAATTTATTATTTCTGGGCCGGAACCCTGAACCAAGGCTCGGTACATTCTTGATACATTTGTATTTTATTTACTTAGCTGACTCTTCTTCGATTATATTATTCTTAGAGATAGTATGAGTATATTTGATTAGTGGTTGTCTTTTCAGTTTCTTTGAACATGTGAGTAACTTGTGGTAATAGTACAATTCTGAGTGTTCAAAGCACACTACGTTTAGTTGACTACTAAATCAACTTATTGGTCCTCTACTGGTATGTCAATTCGACATCTGTAATTATGTACTTACTTCATCGAAGTGTATTTATGCTGAGCTATAAATTATGTTTCACGTCTGTCATTTTGTTAATTATGTTGCTAGTGTATGTACTTATTTAACACTCACTCTATTAACACTTAAAGCATAGGATAGCACATTTATTTTATATCTATAGTGTATTGCAGCTGATCAGTTTGCTCACGTGGCAATCCATTTCCACTCGATCGGACGCTGAAACCTCAGGTAGTCTCTCTCGACCTACCACTAAAGTGCATTAAGTCATTATGGACGAGCGTAATGCTAAATTCCTTAAACCTATAGGACACCATGAGCTGCTCTGTCCCATCTAACATAAGGGTACCTATGGTCGCATTCATGCCTCAAACTCATAACCTCAATACGTGTAGGTGTGTCACCGCACACCAACACCAAAATAAAGGTCAGCTCCAACATTATAAATATTTCAGGGACGTGTCCTTCACGTCTCAACCACAAATACTACTCAATTCTATTACACTGCCATTCCTTGCTACACAAGGTGAGTTCATTTTTACAACTTATCTGCATATTTTTCATAACACTAAGCACTCTCTCTGACTACTTATTACTTAGCTCTACAGCATACGATAGGTTTCACTGCCACCTCAGATGCTGCTTGTACACGAATTTGTATATCTTTTTGAATTATTGTTGGTGGAACATTTAAAATGAATCAACACTTTGTACTTACAATATTACCAGGGTTTTATACATACTTGTTACTCAAATACATTTGTATCTTAATTACATCATACTTCTCTATTGTTTATGTCACTGTTATGTTTGTCACATTAGGTATTTTCTTCACTAATCGGTGGATAGAAAGGATGAAGAGTGAGTGAGATCTGAAAAGGAAAGAAAATCTCACACAGCTGGGACTGCACAGCTGCCACCCTTTGTAAATGTTACAGAACAACCTCCTCCCTACAGAAATCATTCACTACCTATGAACTTCTTTAGGTCGATCACGTTCCTGAGACCTAATATCTTTTACTTTTAGGGTACTCTAGTCTATAAGCATTGGCATGTGGTTTTCCTATGATCCTGAAAGGTCCTTGGTATACGAACATGAATTTCTTTGTTTCTGAATTTATTTTCTTTGATTTTTCGTTGGTTTTGACAAGGACTAACTGACCTATTTCAAAACTAGTGGGTACAGCTTTTGCGTCATGACGCTTCTTCCTTTCCAATGCTCTTTTTCTTATATTTGCCATAGCCTTTAACTTCTTTCCGTCTGTGGATATTTGCGTTAGAATAGGGAATTCTTCCATAGCTCCAATCACATTGTGATTGGCCAAACATCAATTCACAAGGCGCAAAACCAGTTGCATCATGCCTTAAGTTGTTAATTACATTCTCAAAATACTTCATGTGCTCTGCCCAACTTGAGTGTTTCGGAGCACAATAAGTCCTGCAAAGCCTATTCAATTCTCTCATAATACGTTCACTCATATTTCCTTGGGGGAAATACGCAGATATTTTCAGACGTTTCACTCCGGCCTTATCCAGACATTCTTTAAATCTATCAGAAGTAAATTGATGCCCATTGTCGGACAGCAAATTCTTCGGAACGCCAACGTTCACGAAGAAATCTTTTTCTAACTTTTCTACCAACGTTTTTGCATTTGCTCTTTTAATTGGGTAGAGCTTAACATATTTACTAAATCCACCCACAACAACAAAAACATGGGTGCACCCACCTCTCGAAGCAGGAAGATGGGCAAACAAATCACAAGCCAGTAATTCTAGCGTTTCAGTTGGCTCTACTGAGTGCATATCCCCTTGTATTCTGGTGTTAGCAGCACGGACTTTCTGGCACACTACACAAGATGCTAGACCCTTGGCAACATGGCGGTACATGTTGTCAAACACAACTTTCTCTTTTAACTTTGCAATGCACTTCTTTGCACCACAGTGCCCATACCTCAGGTGAACATAGTCGATTAGTAAGTCTACATGTTGTGAGGGAAAGCATAGTTGCCACTCAGAAACACTTACCTTTTTCCTCCTAAACAGAATACCTTTATGCAGAAAGTAGTATTGCGAAACCTTATGATAGTTCACATCTCCCAAATAGCTCTTTACTAATTTCAGCTGGTCATCTGCATTCTGCTCACGTCTCAAGTTCTTAATCACCCTCTATAATGCACTTTCTTCCTTTACTTCGTGCAACGCAAATATTCGTACTTCACTTAGGTCTGTAGCTGTAATTCCCGCGTCATCACAGAGCTCCACACTTCTAGATAACCCATCAGCTACCAAATTATCTTTCCCTTGAATATATCTAACCTCAAGTTCAAACTACTGGAGATACAATGACCATCTTACCAAACGAGCACTCCTCAACTTACAGGTCTTTAAAAAGGTCAACGCCTTATGGTTACAGTAAATAATTATCTTGTGACCTAATAGATACTGCTCAAATTTCTGTACACCAAAAACAATTGCCAACGCTTCCAGTTCTGAGATGCCATAATTTCTCTCTGCTGCCTGTAAAGATCGACTTGCGAAAGTTACAGTCTTGTGCACTTCTTGTTTGTTCTCTATTTCTACTTGGAATACCTCCACAGCCATACCATAGCCACTAGCAACAATAGACATACAGAATGGTTTTTCAAAATCAGGGTGATGTAATATAGGACTATTAATTAAAGATTATTGAAGCACCTCGAATGCCTGTTGGCATTCTGCTGTCCAAACCCAAGGGGTATTCTTTTTCAGCAGGAGGTGAAGACAGGGCACATTAAAAGCCTGATCACTAACAAAACGCCTATATAAGTCGAAAAGACCGAACATCAATCTCAACTGCTTCTTGTTTCTGGGAGCCTCAAATTTTTCAGTGACTGCTTGCTTGCCTGGGTCAGGCAGAATACCTTTTCCACTTATCACATATCCCAAGAAATCTATTTCCTCTTTAACGCACTTTGTCTTTTTAACCTTTAGTTTCATGCCACATCTCTCAATAGCCTCTAACACTTCCTCTAATAAAATTATGTGTTCCTCCCAGGTAGGAGTTGCTGTTAACAAATCATCTACGTAGACTGTGATTTTATTACTTAAGGCTGGTCCTAAAACATGGCATATCACACGTACGAAGGCACAAACAGAGAAAGGTACCACACGGTATTGGTAACAAACTCCTTCGTACAAGAGAGCTGTGTACTGCCTTGAACTTTGCGCCAGTGGCAAATTCCAATATCCACACGTGATGTCCATAGAGGTTAAGAATTTTACTCCCCGGAACTTTTGCAATAACTCGTCCATGTTCTGCGGTCTATCACTTTCCCTAACTACTATTTCATTCAACCAACGAGCGTCCAAGACCAATCTGACACTCCAGTCTCTTTTTGGTGCAACAATAAGAAGATTACTGTACTCACTGACCGCTTTTTCAATCACACCCCACTCTAGCATTCTCTGTATCTCCTTTCGAACATACTCCTTCCAAGCTACATGTATTTGGTATGGCTTCCTGAAAAAAACTTGGCCAGGTTTCACCTTTAATTGACATTCATAACCTTTGACCACGCCAGGTCGATTTCAAAATACCTTATGATGCCTTTTTAAAACCTGTCTCAGTTCTTCCTTCTGATTAGCTGAAATTTTATCAATTTCCTGCAATTTGGCTTCTATTTTGTGCAAAATAATTGCTTCTTCTTCTTCTGTGTTTAGCTTACTTTTACTAAGATTAACATCTTCGTCCAAACATCTCCTATTTTTCAGAACTCGTATAGGCAACTCCCAAGTTCCATCATTAATTACTACATGTTTATCAAAAAAAGGTACCGTAATTACTCCGGTTATCGGCAAGACCATTTTTAACTGGCTTCTTTCAAAGTCCACAACATTCTGATATTTCGACAAGAAATCTATGCCACTTAAAACCTCAATACTGAGATTATTTACAGTTAAGCATGGATGATCAATTAAATTACCATTAATGTTAAAGGGTAGCAAAGCTTCTTGTTTTACCGTTTTTGACACCTTGCCAGTAGCACCAACTATTCTTGGTCTTGATACCCTCATTACTGTAAGCTTGTCTTTACCAGGTAATTCATCAAAGAAGGACTGAGATATCGCACTCACCTCACTTCCACTGTCTAAGAGACAACGTACATTGATACCCAACAACTCACTATTATTATAGGGTGGCTTATTCTAGTTTGTACTGGTCGTTCCTCAAAGTCATCCAATAGTTCCTTTTTGATCTGTCTCCTACTAAAGTGATCGACATCTGTCTTCATTACATTTAGGTCAAAGTGTGCAGGGGTTTCCTGAATTACATTTTCAGCTTCCTTTTCCACTCGGTCTATTAATTTCAAATCGAAACACAGCACGACTTCATTACATTTAGTTTGCTGGACATGACCAAAATTACTGTAGTCTGAGCTATTCAGCGTCTCCAGACCGGGAATAACACTAGTTACAGCTAAACCACTTTCACCATTATCGACGGGTTCCTTCTCAAGTGATAACTGGTCACAGCTACTGGGTTCATCGACCCCCAGCAGGCTATACATTCTCACTTACCTCCTGTCGTAAATCTATTAGTACAGTATCAACATCCTGCACAGGCACTTTAGATAAGAGCACATCATTCTCATCGTAAATATAAGCATGAATTTCTTCTGCTTCTTCACCTGACAATTCAGTATTTTGTAGCTCTTCCCTACCGTTACACTGCTGCGCCTTCTCTTCCTCTTCCCACTTAGAAAGCGTCTCTGTCACGGTATCTATCAAATACTATGAGTGATCTAATATTTCTGCTGTATCCTTAGATGCTACCGACCCCTCATACACATGTTCATTCTGAGTAATCTAATCTGTCTTACCAATTACTGTAATTACTGGCTTACGAAAAGTAACCGCCTGGTGAGCGCCAGTGTCCTCGTACACGGGAACTAGTTTTCCTGCCTCGGCCTACTACTGTTTCCTTTATTTCCATTATAGTTAACTGGCACAGCATTGCTTTCTGCACTGTTGTTTAGTTGAATAATTTTGTTCGGATCAAAATTACTACCATGTGGATGCCATTGTTGGTTCTGATAATTATTTCTCCAATTCCTACCTGTCTTAGGATGGCGAACACCTGCTGTTTTGATGTTTACATTGCCATTCTGCTCGTTCTTAAAATTACTACTAGTGTTATTACCATTTCTGTCATTACGTGCTTGCTCCTCATTGGCAGCAACACGTTCTACAAGTTCCAAATATTCAATGAAACGATCCAGATTGTCTCTAGGGGCAGATATAATTCTAGCTTGCCAATATCATGGCAGTTTGGCTTCAAGAGCTAGTATTATCATTTCAGGTTTTAGTTTTTCGGCCAAATGTGACAAACGTGAGATTCATGACGTAGCAAATTCTTTAATAGGTTCCTTGCCTACAAATCGCAACTAAGAGTCATAAGTAGCAACTAAAAAGCGCAGTTAACATTCCTTTCCTAGTGCCATCTGTTGAACGACGTACGTACTTCGTTATAAGAGCCTTGTGCCTCACGAGATCGGTGTGCTATGTGTGCCTATGAAGGACTTATTTTGTTAGTGGTACAAGTCCATTTTTGTTCATTTTGAGATACGGAGTCGTAAAGTTAAATGAGCTCTCAAAAATCTACAGTTGAGATACCAGAAATTTTCAAGCATATGGCTTCTTGCTAGAAATGAACCTTTATTAATGTTTGTTTGGATCATTAATTTCAGAAGCATTAGAGACAGAAAAGTGGAGGTAATGGACTTGTACCACTATTGAAATAAGCCCTTAACATTATATGACGACATGCACATTCAGCATGAGTTATGATTGGTCAAACACAGCTGTGACTCTGAATGTATTATATTAATAAGAAGCAACATTGCCTTTTTCTCCTCAAAATATCAAGTAACGTAACAAATGTGATTCTGCTTCCCATATGACAATTTTGGTTGATACTCCACATGTCTACAGGGCTTTGCAATGTTAACACAGCTGAACTCAGACATCTGTATAAGTGTAGTGAAATGAAAACAGCATTATTGAGTCATATGAATGCCTCACTTTTATTCCGGCACAGTTAAAGACTCGGGATAAAGGTTTTGCCCCTGGTGTTCTACATGGCAACTTCACACACACGAACTTTTTGCCGACACTACAACCACCTACATAAGTAAGCTTTTCCTGTGTTACTTTCAAGTACTGCACTGAAGCTATTCCTGATTTAACTGGAAGATCTGTACTTCCAACTTTCATATCAACAGCCTCATAATGTATATTCTATACCTCGGGCTATGTTACAGGTCGGTGTCACACTAAGATTGTGGAGGGAGGGGGGGGGGGCGGCATGTCACTCTTCAACTAGTGTTTACCAGTAATTATGTGGCGGATAATTACGGGTATAGTGCGGCTTAAACACGTGGAAAATGAGATTTTCATTATTCAATCACTGTATTAAACATTTATTATTCCTTTAAAATCGCATAACAACTTCAATAAAACACAATTTAATCACTCATCTGCACACTTATTTCGCAATTATGTCACTTTTAAACTGCAAATCCTCTAAGAGCTGTCTTGAATCTTCACGAGTCTCTCTCAATAGCCTTGATGCGGATAGATACGTACAGCAACCAGTAATCAAAAGTCAGGACTGCGTCTGCAAAATCACAAGGATTATTAAACAATTATTGCTGTCACTAATTACAAACAATATAACTGACAGAGTAGATTGCTAATATTTGGTGTAATGAAAGCCACTCAATGGGGTATATTTGACATTTGCAAGAACGATCTCACTGAAGTAATTAAGTCCATCAAAACACTTAGAAACTAACCTCTCGTGTGACGAAAACGGTCTAAAGACGCAGTGGCAATTTCTCCAGATCTGTTGACAATGATATTTTGAGTTATCAATTTACTGAGTGACTGAAATATAGTTCGGGTACCTGGGAACATAACAATATGTTAGAATTCTTTTTCTAAACACGAACTATTACGCTACTGTATGGCTACTTACATATTAATTACACTATTAACATTTTCACAGTTGTTTCTTTAATACATCATTAAAGCCAACGGAAGAACAAACGTAAAACTTACTTACCAATGACAGATTTGATGAGATGCAATTTTCTGTGTGGGCAGATGTAACTTTTTCATACTGTGGTAAGTCGCAGAAATCGCAGAAGTCACAGAAATCGCAGAAGTAGCAGTAGTCACAGAAATCGCGGAAGTAGCAGAAATCGCAGAAATAGCAGTGGCGGTGGGATACGCGACCTACGTTCCTTAACTGCGGCTCTTAACTGCGACAATTCACAGTTAAGAGTAGCAGATACTGAAAAGTAGCATTCACAGAAATCACTGATATCGGAAAATCGCAGTTTAGCCCATCACTAGTTTGCGTGGCCCGCAAATGCAGGCGCGGCTCCGGTTGCTGCGGTGAGGCGAAACTGGCTTCTCGCGATGCCAGCAGCGCCGCTAGACTCAGTGCCAGCTCCGTCAATCCAGATGCGTTGTTATCCAATTGCGTCATCCACATGCACACTTAACACTATCACTGTTCTATTACTCAGTTGCGTGTGGCAATATTTAAAAGTCACTTTCACTTTTACTCAGTTTGTCTTCCCAGGCCGATGCACCATATGTGGGGTGGCGTATGGAAATATTTGTTATTAAAATGGATGGATGTCCTTCCCGGCCGATGCACCATATGTGGGGCGGCATATGGAAATATTTGTTATAAAAATATTCCTATGATTTATTTAATGCTGTTGTTTGCCGTTCTCAACACTGGCACTCTAACTACAATATTGGCAACCAGAAAGTGATTAACAAAACGTGAAGCCTGTAATTAGAATGCCTAGTGCCCACTTCAACTGAGAAATACACTTATAGCTACAGTTTATAGCTCTGAGGAATTAGGAGATTGTCTGGGATTCATAATCATAAACGATTCTTTCAAATATGTTCACTATATTCTGAAAGTCAGAGACCAAAAAGAATCCACACAATCCAACTACCAGGGCAGTTCAGAGTCTAATGCGCTGATGCAACTGTATAAATTAAATGTTTAAGTGAATGCTCGGCATAATTTGATGATAATGTTCATCAAACGCCATGCTAAATAAGGGTAGAATGTCTGTCCCGTGGCGGCACGTGAAAATACTACATACGCAAACTGAAGATAGACCATTAAAGTCATCCCAGAATTAACACTTCACTGTAAAATGATTCGATGCCATACCGCAAATAAAGAAGTTCAACCCAACCTCTCTCCTCTGACGAATTCAGGCAATGCCGTCAGGTAAATTCTGTGTTACTCTTCTCCCCTTGGGACTTATGAACGGCGGATGGGTCGCTGCGCTAGTAGTGCACCACTTTAAGTTATCAAATAAATCATTACTTCCTTTGCTGATGGCCAATGAAGCTCTCAATTTAAATGTGCAATCAGCACACAGGTAAGTAATCATAATAAAAGTCTGACGTGGCTAAGTCCAATATTTTGGGCGAGAGAATTAATTTAATTACCCTATACGCAGTAGACGAGCTCTGAACTTGCCCTTTGGAGATACGCTATTGCTATAGTTTTATAGTTGTTCTATTGAAACTTTTCACATCTTTATTATTGTAGCGTATCTCCCTTCTACTTAAGTTTAAACATCCTAGCTTTATTTATTCGCCTACTCCATCTATATTGCTTCCTTAATTTTTAAGACAAAACCAGAAAATCATGAATTTCAACCAAAAGTTTAATTTATGAGATCCAAAATACTGTTGCTACTAAATTGTTATGCAAAAGGAATCTAAATATAAATTTTTAAGTTTCTAGCTCTTTTCTGTTGCGCCAATGATTTTTACTGAAAAACGTCCAAATGTCGAAAGTGGTTAAAGTTATTTAACTGATATTCAATACATACTGCTTTAGTATTACTCCTGACATGCTAGCAACGTCTCAGGTTATTTACTTGATTCTTAAAGTATTGCGCAACATTTATGACGTCAGAGCTAGTTACAGCGGACCGGCTGGCACACAATGCAAAGACTGCTGTGAATTTTATACGGCGTGATTAGGCTGCTTCCCTACACCACCAACGCACGAGACTCAGTTACAAAGTTAAGTGTATTGATTGCGGTCGCGTTTTAGTCCCCTGTTTATAACACCACTTCTAAATTAAAAAGTATTCCGTTAAATTTCCGTTACGCAATAATCATATTGATGTAGAAGCTGTAAACTCAACTAAATACTTACTGATTACAATTACGAATAATTCAAACTGGAACGGTCACATAAATAATGTTCTGGGGAAGCAACCCAAAGACTGTGATTTATTGGCAGAGCACCTAGAAAATTTAACAGATCTACTATTGAAACTGCTTGCACTACTCTTGTCCTTCCTCTTCCGGACTACTGCTGTGTTGTGGACTCCGCACAAGATAGGATTGAGTAGAAGGACATTGAAAAAGTTCACAGAAGGGCAGCTCGTTTTGTATTATCGTGAAATAAGTGAGAGAGTGCCGCGATATGGTATAAGCATTTAGGTGGCAGTCACAAAAACAAAGGCGTTTCTCATGATATTTCAGTCACCAGGTTTCTCCCGAGAACGTCAAAATATTTTGTTGGCATGGGGAGAAATGATCCTCGTAAAAAAGTAAGAGAAATCAAAGCTTCCACGGAATGATTTAAGTTTTTGTTTCTCCCACGCGGTCTTCGAGACAGGAACGTTAGAGAAGTAGCTCAAAGATGGTTCGATGAAGCTTTTTCCAGACACTTATTTGTGAATTGCAGAGTAATCAGGTAGATGCAATGCAGTGCCTATTTTAGTTGTTTGTAAATATGTTTTTCTAGATGTTGAGTTGAGTCGATAACCTTTATACTTATGCGATTTGTGGTGTCACCACAGTTTATCCGATTTTTAGTCCTCATGTAGAGGACCCCTCCAATTTTTCTTTTTATGGTCAACTGCCTCTTTTCGTACCATTTAGATATGTCGCCTAAATCAGTTTGTGATCAGTTTTGATCTTCTGATAACGGATCAAATGGTTCAAATGGCTCTGAGCACTATGGGACTTAACATCTGAGGTGATAAGTCCCCTAGAACTTAGAACTACTTAAACCGAACTAACCTAAGGACAGCACACACATCGATGCCCGACGCAGGATTCGAACCAGCGACCGTAGCGGTCGTTCGGTTCCAGACTGAAGCCCCAAGAACTGCTCGGCCACACCGGCCGGCCTGATAACGGTGATGGACGGTAAAGGACCAGGTGATCCGAACATAATCTAAGAGATTACAATCGAGGAGCCTATACCACTTTCTCGGAGACCCAAGACATAACTTCCACTTTGGTAAATGTATTCCTAGTTTTTACTGTGAACTGTTAACCACGAAATGAGTCGCACAATTGAGACTATGCTACATGATCACATACTTTCATTAGAAACCACCTGCGAGGAATTGCTGCAAAAACCCACCGGGAAAGCTAGAAATATAGAATGAACGGGAATGAACTGCCGAAATGGGATCTACTTTCTTTCATCGAGGTTTCTTCAAGAAAAGTTTCTGAATACAGATTAATCTGCCAGTTTGGTCTTCCAAGAGCATGTTACAAGTATGATAAACAGTGAAACGTCACATGTTTGAATCATAAAGTGCGTGGTGAATGTAGTGGTGTAGACGTAAATAAGTAAATACAAAACGTCAAATTTAAAGGGAAGGGAAATACGATTCAAGGCGCATTTTGTTAGTCATCCGTCAGATGACGGAGTCAGAGGTAAAATTGACATCCGGTTAATGAATAGAGTAAAGCAAGTTGCTCCAAGCAGAAGCCAGAAAAGTCCAGTTATGACAGTCATCAGAAGGTACTTACTTATTCGTAATGGGTTATACCAGCACCCTCTACATGTCACTCCATTCTGTAGCCCATCTAATAAGGAAAAGAGCTAAGGACTTATTATTACACTGCAAGTGTTTCCATTACCTCGAGCGGATGGACATTACGCTCCTCCAAATACTGGACTATGCAGCCGGCTACATAAGGGAATTGATTATCGCTTAGCATTTATCATAGCTGCGAAGTATTATAACAACTGTAACCGTAGGCTTCCGCGGCCGTTGTCAATGTCAACAAAATTCTTCTGGGTTAGAGACCGCATTGTCATTTATAAATGACAATGCGGTCTCTAACCCAGAAGAATTTTATTGATATTATAACAACTGTTTGTATCGGTGTTATCTGCCTGTAGAAGCAACATAAATATTACTTTTCTTCACTTAGGTCCACCGTCCTACAGTATGCCAAAAATAATAACATGTTCCGTCTCAGCTGTTGGTTAACGAATTTATTTAGCGTACTTTCGTGATTTTAGCGTTAGAGAGATTTCCAGATGATAACTCTAACAACATAAAGTTCACTAAAATCAAATTTATTTATAGATACATTGCTCTTAAAAAGTCACAAGCTAAAATTATTTTTTATTTTACCACTCCTTAACTCGGCATTAAATGAAAACCTTCAGCGAAGTTATTCTTTGGCTTAGGCTTTGGTTTTACTTTGAAATAATCGCTTCATTTCATAATGCAGCGGTTAGACAATGTAACACACTTGATCATTAAGAAGATGGGTCATAGTAACTAGCATGATATGGAACCTCAGTTGTGAACAACAATGGTAAGATCTGAGAAATGTAGTTATTGCATGTGAAACATGGTGACGTTCTTTATTCAAATTGTTTGGTACCTCTATGATAAACCAAGAAATAGAAGATTTATCTCAGATTTTAGATTGTAACTAATGGTAACTTCGACCTCATGAGTAAGTGTCAACAGCACTTTGTGTAAAACACATAGGTGCCAGTAGTAGTAATGTATGTCAAGATGATGATTTTGAGGGAGGATTTGTACACATCCAGGGCTGATGTAGATAACGACTCATATACACATCCTGATTTTGTTCCTGAGGCAAGTACGCTTCACAATTTGGTGCTCTTACGGTATTTGCGAATGATTATCTAAGAATAAAAGTGATTTAGTTTCCTGTTTCCTTTACCATAGTTGTCTTGAATTTAAGAGACAGTAAGATGGCAGAAAGTTTAAGAACCATCCTTAACATTGTTTACGTGGTGTAATACAGCGACAGTAAAATTAAATGTTTGGTTGTGCTTAATGATTTTCTGGTTGTTAGAGTTTACTATTACAAAAATTGCTAACGCAAATCTTAGATTCATAAATTGAAACAACTAGAACTATTAAATTTGTATTTAAAGAGATTTCGCAGTAATGTTTATTTAACTCCTCCCGAAAATAAACGTTGTTATATGCCTGTTCACGTATATTTGAAAATAAAACTCGATAGAATTCACGATTTGATAATATCTTTACTCTATAAATATTTGACTACATGACTCATCTGAATAAAAAATAACAGTGATTTTACTTGAAATATTTTATCTACGATGTTCTATTAAGGTTTTACTGCGCAATTTCTCAAAATAACTATCTCTTTAGTTATCAATTTTTTGTAGCTAAGGCCATCATAGATTCCATATTTCTGTGTGGAGTAAGCTACAAGTGATGTCAGGCATTCCATTTGTTTTTAAGACATTGACAGTGTCACGTGTGTTTTCACTTAATTACACTAACGTATTTTAATCAGCTGTCTGCTGACACACCTATAAATACTGAACAAGGATCGCCCTTTTCCATTAAACATACACATGTATCGCCTCAAATAGCAGTGTCCCCAGTGAAAAACCCTCATTAAGGATGATTTCACACGTTACTTCCTCGACAAATGTGTACACTGTATTATGAATTATGCATTACAAATGTTTTCAGTGATGCAGTTTGAAATGCCCATAAGGGTGAAAGTAGCAGCAGCTAAATTGTGTTATAAAGTGCTTATCTCAAAATATAACAGTAACTTCCGTAATAGAGTGACTTCCCTCAAGAAATTCACAGCGGCTGTTGACACGTGCATACAAAAGACTGTTACCTGAAAATGAATGCAAATGAAGAAACAGAGCATCATTTCATTCCGTTGATTACCAGATGCTAGTGACTTGGAAACAATCCAAATTTTGAGAATCGTTTCTTATGTCACATGAGTGCAAGTCGTTATACACATACAGTAACGATTTTATTAGTCAAATCTGATATCTCTGCTGTCACACCACAACAACTAAGAACGACTGGAAACACTGACTCTCTTTGGTCGTCAGTGTGCTGAAATAACCCCACGGACACTTAGAGACGTCATGGTATCTCTGGCTTTCCAAGGGATAGAAACCGACGTCCGCTGCAATCCACTTTTCCGCCTCCTACGCTGCAACAGTGTTATTGTTAGTGTGGCTGCGGGATTGCTGCCGATACTGCTGCTGTTGACAGAAACGCCCACAGAATCCAGCTGCGGCCATCGCTTTAGCCACTGTGACGACGATCAGGTTACTGGTCGACCACATCGAGGCAAAGCGCTCATTCCTGCACAGGTGAGCTCCGAAAGAGCTGTAAGGAAATTCTGCTTTAGAAGGTTCTCGTCTTGCGCTTATTGACCTATTAGGCTCTCTCGCTTACGAAGCAGTACAGTAAAAGGCAAGGGCATAATGAAGTTGTAGCACTGGCTACCCAGGAATGTAAGAGGTCTCAAATACTGTGCACTACAGGAGATTATTCATTGTCTGGTTAAAAGAATCTGGAGATCACTATGTAATGCGGAAATGACGACTGTACGTCACGAGTATAGAACACATCAATACAAAATGAGGAGAGAAATGTAGAGTTGTCAGCTACAAAGCAGTAACAGCATCATTGGTCGGTCAGGACAGCTGAGAGACCTCAAACGTAACCTAACAAATCTATCGTGTACATTTCAGTAAGATAGCACTGAGGTTTCTGGCGAAGGTAAATATCGGGTGACACATCACAACCATCGACATGATAATACTGCAGCTTATAAGAAGTAGGTTATCAGTGGGCATTCCGAATGAGATAACGACCTTACCTTTAAGATCACTGATAAGAGGGCTACCATATTACACATCAGGTGTCAGGTTAGTCAGTTGTGCTACCTATATTCAAGGTCACCCCTCTTCAGTAGTGAGAAAACAAAAGGAACTGATCAACGTCACCTGGGGTAACCCCTGTCAGGCTTCAGGCGATTTCACAAGTCACATCGACGGTCATCCAAAATAACCCCTCTCCTAGCTGCCTAACCTGCGGGTTGCGCTGGTGTATTTGACCACGAACGGCACATCTGGAATGTCCTCAATATGTTTCATTAGTCACAGTCACAACACTGTCGTAACGATTGTGAGAGCATTCTGTCAGAGTTTAATCAGTTCGAAAGTGGGCAATTTGTTAGTGTTTGTATGCTAGGTGTTCCCGCATCAAAAGGAAGCCGAAGTATTCGGCATTTCAAGATGCACCGCGTCGAAGATTTATACCACACAAGCGATAGGCGGAAAAACATCATCCGCTATGTGACTACACGGACGAAAGAGTGTGTTGAGTGATCGAGACGCACGGTCATTGAAGGTGATTGTGACGAAAAATAAGTGGTTGGATGACAAGCGCAGAAGTCACTACCGAACCGGAAGTTGCACTCGCGAACCCTGTCAGGGCGGAAACAAGACGACGGGAGCTCCATAAGCAGGGAGCTGCAGTGGTATCTGGAATTCCGAAACCACTTATCAGTTATGCAAACGCCCATAACAGGAAAATAGCCGTAGCCATAAAACCTGAACTATGGGGCAATGAGAAGACAGTTATTTGGTTGGATGGGTCTTGTAACACTGCTTCCAACGTCTGGCTCAGTTTACATCCCAAGAGTTAAATATGGTGTGGATTCAGTTATGATTTAGATAGTTGCATCCTTGTGCCAAATGTCTAGTCTTCAAGGTCGTATAATTGCCAACGATTATATGATCGTTTTGGCTACTCAGGTGCATCCCACGGTACAATGATTGTTCCCCAGTGGCAGCTGGACCCCCGTCCACACAGCTCGCATTGTCCAGGACTGGCTTTGTGTACAGTAGGATGAATAGTCCCATCTCCCCTTTCCACCACAGGTACCAGATCTCAATACTAATGAGCCTTTGTGGTCATGTTGGAGAAAATGGTGCCTGATCACTGTCCACTTCCAGCATCGTCAAACTGTTTCTCTTTTGTAGTAATGACGGCGTAAGATTCTATTTGTAACGATACGGGACCTCCATTTATCCATTCCGAGAGGGTTCGAAACTATTTTGAAAGCCAACGGTTTTGCTACACCGTCTTACGAATGTTAATGTTTTGTGTTTGCATATTTTTGTCTACCCTTGTACTCGCTGTCTGCAGCGAGTATGTGACGCCCCCGGTTGTTAAGAGCGAGTACATGTTCGCCTGCTGTCAGCTGTAGACCATCTACAGTGCCCCAAAGCAACCAGTGTACTCTTTGAAGGGGGCGACTAATATTTTGTACGCTAGTTTTATATTTATTTTCTAGCTGTAAAACCTGGGGTTGCCCAGATATTTATTTATAGCTGTGCCCAAGACACTGTAAGCTTGGAATTCATTTTGGAGTTACTACGCTTCTGTATATGCAGCATTTGAAGTAGTATGATTAAGGGACACGAAAAAATGCTTGTTTGCTTCACTAACGCGGTGGAGTGTCATGAACAACTTGGCACCGTCACTGAGGTCCACCCCCGCAATACGAAGGGTCTCGTCTTATTCTCTGTTTGAAGCCATAGCATAACATAAGCTCACTGGTAACTGTACACGTTTAAAACAAAATGGTTAATTTTTAGGAATTGGGTACTGTATCTGATAATATGAATATGACTTTTGTTGTAAAGATACAGGGTGTTTCAAAAATGACCGGTACATTTGAAACGGCAATACAAACGAAACGAGCAGTGATAGAAATACACCGTTTGTTGCAATATGCTTGAGACAACAGTACATTTTCAGGTAGACAAACTTTCGAAATTACAGTATTTACAATTGTCAACAACAGATGGCGCTGCGGTCTGGGAAACTCTATAGTACGATATTTTTCACATATCCACCATGCGTAGCAATAATATGGCGTAGTCTCTGAATGAAATTACCCGAAACCTTTGACAACGTGTCTGGCGGAATGGCTTCACATGCAAATGAGATGTACTGCTTCAGCTGTCCAATTGTTTCTGGATTCTGGCGGTACACCTGGTCTTTCAAGTGTCCCCACAGAAAGAAGTCACAGGGGTTCATGTCTGGCGAATAGGGAGGCCAATCCACGCCGCCTCCTGTATGTTTCGGATAGCCCAAAGCAATCACACGATCATCGAAACATTCATTCAGGAAATTAAAGACGTCGGCCGTGCGATGTGGCCGGGCACCATCTTGTGTAAACCACGAGGTGTTCACAGTGTCGTCTAAGGCAGTTTGTACCGCCACAAATTCACGAAGAATGTCCAGATACCGTAATGCAGTAATCGTTTCGGATCTGAAAAATGGGGCAATGATTCCTTTGGAAGAAATGGCGGCCCAGATCAGTACTTTTTGAGGATGCAGGGACAATGGGACTGCAACATGGGGCTTTCCGGTTCTCCATATGCGCCAGTTCTGTTTATTGACGAAGCCGTCCAGGTAAAAATAAGCTTCGTCAGTAAACAAAATGCTGCCCACATGCATATCGCCGTCATCAATCCTGTGCACTATATCGTTATCGAATGTCTCTCGTGCAGCAATGGTAGCGGCGCTGAGGGGTAGCCGCGTTTGAATTTTGTATGGATATAGGTGTAAACTCTGGCGCATGAGACGATACGTGGACGTTGGCGTCATTTGGACCGCAGCTGCAACACGGCGAAGGGAAACCCGAGGCCGCTATTGGATCACCTGCTGCACTAGCTGCGCATTGCCCTCTGTGGTTGCCGTACGCGGTCACTCTGCCTTTCCAGCACGTTCATCCATCACGTTCCCAGTCCGTTGAAATTGTTCAAACAGATCCTTTATTGTATCGCTTTTCGGTCCTTTGGTTACATTAAACCTCCATTGAAAATTTCGTCTTGTTGCAACAACACAGTGTTCTAGGCGGTGGAATTCCAACACCAGAAAAATCCTCTGTTCTAAGGAATAAACCATGTTGTCCACAGCACACTTGCACGTTGTGAACAGCACACGCTTACAGCAGAAAGACGACGTGCAGAATGGCACACCCACAGACTGCGTTGTCTTCTATATCTTTCACATCACTTGCAGCGCCATCTGTTGTTGAAAATTGTAACTACCGTAATTTCGAAAGTTTGTCCGCCTGAAAATGTACTGTTGTTCCAAGCATATTGCAACAAACGGTGTATTTCTATCGCTGCTCGTTTAGTTTTTATTGCCATTTCAAATATACCGGTCATTTT
This sequence comes from Schistocerca gregaria, assembly GCF_023897955.1. Taxonomy (NCBI): domain Eukaryota; kingdom Metazoa; phylum Arthropoda; class Insecta; order Orthoptera; family Acrididae; genus Schistocerca; species Schistocerca gregaria. Next base: position 577,547,058 of record NC_064922.1, read on the forward strand.
TGAAACACCCTGTATAAGTTGCATATGTTGCTATTGATCTGATATTTGGTGATAAATAAGAATTTTCAACATGCAACCTACGCTGATGTCAGAAGTCAGATTCAGTATTAAGAATTAAATTCTTGCGTTAAATTTCAATGAAATTTTAATGCAAATTCTTCATCTGTTATAAGAAATCATTAAAAATAATAATTCTTTTCAGTATTTTAAAATATGAAATGTGTGACTACATTACCGTAGTTTCAAAACGTGGGCAATAAGTACGCCCCAGTTATTGGTAATGCGAAGATTAATACCTAATTACCGTGAGAAAGAACGTGTGTGAAGAGCAGTCAATTTTGACGTGTTTATCCTATGATGATTGTATCAAGTAACAGTTTTAATTAGCCCTTTCGTGAAGTGATGCTTGTATCTCGGTTTTGTCTTGGATTGCACACATTTTAAACCAATAAAATGAAATGTAATTCTGTCGTGGGCTACAGAGTGTCATTTTAAACTATTCCGAATCCCCTGAAGAGAGCCAGATTTGCTTTTCTCTATCATTTTACTGCAAGCAGCAGAAGTATACCTATCCTTTAGAACGTGCAGCAAACTTAATGAATGTATAAGACACGGCTTAGAAGGACCTGAGGGTTCTGTTTCAGACCCATAGAGGAGTACCCAGATATTTGTGCAAAAATAAAACCGCTTAGAAACCGATCTTGGGAAGATACAAGTACAAAACGTTATTCGTACTTTTACACACAAATTTCATTTGGTTCAGAACACCCTGTGGTTAGGATACTACCAAGATGTTGCACATTGCTATGCCTATTAATTAAACAGAAGCTTGGCAAGGTCCTAAAATAATACCAGTGAACTAATGCGGCTGCCTGCCGGAAATCTTGTTACAACATAAGCAGATTATTCATAATCACATATAGTTGCGAAAGCCTGACTCCGTTTGTGAATTTTACCGCTGATTGGTGTTTAAATGTATCAGCAAAACAACCAATTCTTCACTCGAGTGCCTAGTTTCGCGTACCAAACAAAGTGCTTTCCGTCTGTGTCCTCTTTCCCGTCTCCTCCCTCCAAGGTGAAACTTATTGAAGTCGCCCTACGGAGCCAACGCCAGCATATACCTCCTGCTGTCTCGCCTCACACCCTTCCCTCTAGGTGAGCGCTGTTGTGACATGGGGTGTCTCTGTAAGATCTCGTTCAAGTACCACAGACCCGTTTTGACGCCGGAATTTATTGATAAAGTATTCAGTCATGGGGTATCTTTCTAGCCTTTACAACATGGCTATTCTACATACAGACTATTAGAATGCGGAAAGGTAACAAACCGTCGAATATCCGACTGTGAAGGCTAAACTTGTGAGTAGCAGTAAAGCAAGCAAATGAGTCGTGAGGCGCTTTGGCGCTACCACCATTAACCTGATTAACCTCTTTCAGATTCAGTCTGAGTTGAGCCATCTTTAATTTATCCGTCCTTCTTGATCACACATTCAAGATGGCCGCGCCGTGCGTCACGCCACGCGTACGGCCACCCCCGTTCAACCCCACCCCCACCCCTTACGCAAAACGTGCGCAGGTCGGCGTTGACATGACCTAGATAGACGCTTTCACGTTGCTCTGTTTTTAATCCGTTCACATTAAAGAAAGTGTTATCTGAGCTCATGTTTACAATCTAACACCCTGTGTAAGTGTGTATGGGCGAATACACTATTTACAGGTGATAGTGAGTTTGCTGCTGTAACTGGCAAGGAGATAGCCCGACTTACACGCATTATGCGAACCTACCCATTTCGAACGAAGCAGACCATAGACCGTTTTCACAACTGATAAGCATATTCCGTTACACACCACGAATTTTCAGTTAGGAGGATAACATTTTAAATACAGCTCCCTGTAACATTCACCATTCCCAATTATCATTCAGTGATGTGCACGTCGTACAGAAAAAACTGCTGTTTACTTATCAAGTTCACATATTAGTTTGAAAAACAATCTTTTTATTCCTTTAAACAGACAGACGTACCACTGGCGTACCGCAGCCACACGTCATTCATTCCTACAGTTTTAATCATTTTTGTGTTATTGCCCCAGAAGATTAGCGTATCACCGCCGAAGCAAGGTAAGTTACAACCGGCAGAAGACAGACAGCCCCAATGCGTGTGTATCAGCATACACACGAATTCCTGTCTGCCAGTCCTCACCAGACATCATCGTCACGTTGAGTAATTCATCGATTCTAAACGACCTGCCACAGTTATCAAAGAGTGTTGCCCAGATATTATCATTCCTTAGGAGAGGAAGCTTTAATTAGCGCTCAAAAATAAACCAGCTATTATGTTAAGAAGCCTATACCAACTTGTACACTTTTACGATTTTGATGAAAGAAAAGATCCTTCAAATATTATGACGTACTTGCCACAAATTATAAGTAGCAACATACACTATAAATTTTTCTATTTAACCTTCAGGGATAAGACACGTTTAAAAATGGTTCAAATGGATCTGAGCACTATGGGACTTAACAGCTGTGGTCATCAGTCCCATAGAACTTAGAACTACTTAAACCTAACTAACCTAAGTACATCACACACATCCATGCCCGAGCAGTCGCGCGGTTCCGGATTGAGCGCCTAGAACCGCTCGGCCACCACGGCCGGCTAAGACACTTTCAGTGAAATGTAACCTGTGTTTTCCCATTAAACCGTGCTAAGAACTCCTGTAGAATTTAAAACTTTTAATGAGCTTGCCGTACGTCGGAATTCATGTTATCAGAAACGGCTGCAGTTTACGAGCCACACGCTAGCATACAACGCAACCGTGTTATACAGAGCGAGAAAACCGATTCACCTCTCACTGTGTACACATTGTATATTTCACACAATGAATTTGTACACCTGCCTCAAAAGCACGGAACAGGCATCCACACCCGCTTCAGTTAACCCTGCCAATTACCGACGTTCCAAACAGGTGGTAAACGTGATTGCGAAAGGAGGGGCATGAAGAAAACAAGCCGAATTTTAGTGGATGCGGGTGCCCAGAAATGCCTAGTGTGTCTTTCTGCTATCGATAAGCGTCCAACGTCCGTCGAGACTCCCCACCCCCGTGGCGATGACAGCACCTCACACAGGCGAGGAAATCTCGGGAAGAGGCCCATTCCCGAAATTCCGATACATTGCGTGTCTGGTGTTGAACGCTCCCACACCTGTAGAAATAACTGGAAAACTTCTCTGGCTGGCTGTGAAAATGAAGGATCGTCTTTTTGCTGTCTCGCTCAGCAGAAATGACAATCTCGACAGACTTCAAGTGCAGCCCGTACGCCTACAACGCCGTTGCGTTTGTCAACACATCAATTTCCGCATTGAATACTGCATATCCGACTCATACAAGTAGTTACGCCCCCCATATAGCTGGCACAGTGACATAAGAATGTGTGCTCCGATTATAAAACTGGGATAACCCTACAGCCATAATGCTACAATATTTCATTGCTTCTGGCCCCACTGATTCATGATTTATTCTGCATTCATTATTTGTTTTCTTGTATGAAGTTTATAATGCCATTGTATTGCTTGAAATATCCTCACCTATTCTTGAGTATTATATTAATATACTGATTACACCAATGCGCAGCCCCTGTAAAATCCACTGTCTTCACAAAATTATTCCATTTTTCTGAAAGCGAACTGGTTCCCATACTGGAAAACCTACAGTTCCATAACCTACGATGGCTTGCATGCCAGTATTTACTCCCTCGCAATTCCATTCACTCGCTAAGTTCGAGAACTTTGTGTTCCTTCTGACACTTACCGCTTTTTACTGATTTTAGGGACAGTGTCAGACTGAATTCCTGCATATGTTACTAATTTTTACGACTGAATGGAGACTGAAAGCCGTCGTTGCCAATTATGATGCCGCAAGCAAGTATGTGCTGCAACGACTATTGCCGCTTCTTTAAACTTTTAATACAGCCACCTGTCGACCATTCTGCTATAATTTACCATCAGAAGTGCCCTTATACTTCTAAATTCCCATGTTGTTTGGAAATGAGAGAGAATGATAATCTTAAATTCCGTGATGTTTTTATCAGACCATCTCCCGTAGAAAAGATGATTGGTTCACCATGAACACCTCCTTTTCCATTGTTACACTCGATCCCGATTGTTGCAGTTTTAAATTATCAACCAGCCATCGCCCGAGCCACAGCATTTTCAACTTAGGCTACTGCCACTTCCACACAGACCGTTGGGCTGACGATTTCACACCTCCCGTACCCCGCCAACTACGATTTCTTTAACCACCAATCTAAATCCGTCCGACTACCACAATCCCCGATTTCAAAAGAAATCCAAAGACCTTACGTAGAGTACGACGAATGGAGCCATGCAAGTGGATGAACCGTTTAAGGCGCTGTGCAGAGGCCGTCCCAAGCACCAGCGAATTACACCTTCCCGATCCGTCTCAGCCATCCTTGTTGAAACTCCATGAACCGTCACCACCAGAAAACTACTGTGGATCGCTATTTCGGCCGTTCTCCGTCTCTATCATTCTAAGGGAGATTGATTCATTAGCTATCACAGTTTGATACACCGCTCTATATTGACATCATCAAATCATGTCACTTGCCGACTTCTTACCTGTTAATTAACCCTCTCCCCTCCCCCGCCCAGGGTGTACCTTCCCCCTCGCCTCTGAGGTACGGAGCCCCTTTTCAGATACGTAAGGATTGTTGAAACATTATACAGTGTGATGAAATTTTTAAAGGGAATCTTGAGCTCAGTGGCTAAATTTTTGTACTTAATGGGCAATGATCAGTTTCAACTTATTTTGATAATGAAGATAATTACCGTTTTCGTCACTGATGGAAGTATAGTAATAATAATGAGCGAATGGCATTGGTGGCCTGGAGACCCCTCGCGGGGCGGTTCGGCCACCGCTCCACAAGTTCTTTTACGCCACTACGGTGATTTGTGACTGAATGAGGATGAAGTAATGACACACAACACCAAGCCATCGAGAGGCAGAGAAAATCCCTGACACCGCCGGGAATCGGACCCGTGACCCCGCGCGCGGGAAGCAAGAACGCTACAGCAAGACCACTTTTTTTTTCTCAACTCACGTACAAGCATACATTTTCAGCACCACCCCATGCGTTTGGTCGTTTACCAGTCGATAGTTATGAATATTATATTATTTGTGAGAATAAAAGTTTGCAGTCTGCCAAACAACACTGCAAATCCAATAAACGTTCATCCGAACACACGTATTTTTCCCATTACATCAACTGCAATACAAATAGTAAAGAAAATGACTGTGTTGGAAAAAACACTGACGAACGGGACTTGATCCACGACCCAACGATTACGGGGCTTGAACTTTAACCGGGAACCGAACCCGAGTATTAGGACGGCAGTCCGCCATGCAGACCCTTCAGCTATCTTTTTTTTAGTTGCTGTTGACGATTAAGATGCCAGATACCGTACCATCTGGACTACATTTACCAAATAAAAAACATATCCCTCCACCCAGGATCGTACCATCGACCTCCCGCATGACAACCAAAAACTCCATCAATTACACCAACTTTTGTTTATATTTTTTAATTAATCTATTTTCTTTGCCCCGACTGGGACTCGAACCCAGGATCTCCTGCTTACATGGCAGACGATCTATCCGTCTGAGCCACTTTCTTTTTTTATTCAGAAAATTGTAGACTGTCACCCAACGCGTTAATCATATACAGTAGTAGTTCTTTTTTTTTTTTTTTTAAGGGAAGGTCAGGGCGTGGTACACGCCGTACTAGCAGTGGGGTCTCTTCACGGCACTGCCAGTGCGTCGAGGCCCAAACGCCTCCCACCCCTGTTGGGTCATAGCACTAAGTGTGCAGAAATCTTAACACAAAACTCCCATTCTCCGATGTAACAAAGACCAAGAAACCTCTTCTCTGTGTAGAAACTGAAAACTGATCAAACTTAACAATTCTTCTTGAATCACACAAATATTTTGGAAGTCGAACACGAGTAATATTGAACAAAATGTTTTGAAAAAAGAAAAAACTTTTCGTGTAACATTGAGATTTCGGAAGCAAGGTAATAGTAAATAACAATAAGAACGCAAGTGACTTTTAATTTTCTTCTGTTCGTTCTCGTTCAAGGTGTTGTAGTGGTTCCACATTTTTAATCGACACCCATTCTTTCAAAAATGATCTTCAGCATGTTGCCATAGTGCTTCTTGTGGTTGCGATACGTGCTGATTTTTGCGACTTCACACTTCATGTAAACGCGGAAGTCTGTCTCGTTGTCCGACCCGAGTTTGTTGATGACATAACTAAAATATTTTCCCCGTAACCAGCTAATGGCGTTGGTTTCTAATTTCGGAAAGTACGTCGTGCCTGGTCTCAGGAGGAGCGATCGCGTTATATATTCCGTCAAGGATCTGGTGAGAAAGGCGATTTGTTGCCTGATCCAATTCCAGTTATTCACATTCACGAATCTGTGGATGAGTGTATCCACCAGATTGCCTTTTCCACAAAGGTATGTCTGGTTTAAACCGACCCCATATAGTCTCTCGTTGGTGCTGATGACATTGTTAACTGTTTTGTACCATGCGGAAATAGCGTCTGTAGATAGCCCGGCATAGTTGATGTTCCACCATACAACTTTCCAATCACAATTTGGGAACTTCTTTTCAATTTTGTTTTTGCCCTCATTTAACTTCCTTTCAAGTATGATGTCGCGCGCTGTGATACATGTGTTGCTTCTGATTTCGTCACTAAGGTAATTTGCTTCGAGGAAAAGTTCCTCACATACTGAAGACGGGCGTTAATCCTTCGCACAACAATCGGTGCTTGCAGGCTACTGGGTGTCACAGCCTCAAAGAGATTTGCGGTTACACACTGTGGAAGTTCTCTGAGTATATGGAAAGTCCGTCTGAGGAACAGAGCAGACGCTTTATTTAGAATATCCACCAAACCGAGGGCCCCGTTACTGACATCCAGTATAACGGTAGTCGCACCAACCCTGAATATGTCTCCTCGCCATAAATAATTGGTAACAGTGGACATGATCCCTGTCGCTACTAGTTTGGGGATTGGAAATGCCTGCACAGTGAAATACGCTTTAGACGAAATGCAGAAGTTGATGAATCTGACTTTTTGCATCTGGTCCATAGTTCGATAGATTTTCTCCATTACAGCACCATGAAGTTTCCTCCTAGTTACCGTCCAGTTAAAAGCAGCCATCCTCATCGGACATGCCATTAAGGTTATTCCCAAAGTCTTATGTTTGTTGTCTTGTTTTGCCCATGCCAGTCGGGAGTGATCTAGGCCCTGAAGATTTAATATTTTACTTTTGTTTTCATTTGTTGTCGCTACCGATGCTAGATAATACTTTTGGATTTCTCTTTACAGTGTAACTGTCTCCTCCTTATGACTTATTACAACACCCACGTCATCAGCATAAGCTCGTATGACAGTTTTCTCACCACTCAATGTTATGCCTGTTAATCGTGCGTGGACAGTGCGGAGAAAGGCCTCTAAAGATACGGAAAATAAAAACATAGATAAGGGACTGCCCTGTGGAACCCCTCGCCTTATCTGTATGGGTTTAGATGTTTGGCCGTTGATTGCTATTTTCGCATTTATACTTGTTACAATATTTCTTAGCATGTTGACAATCTGAGGGTGGAAAGCCATTATTGACAGCGTCGCAAAGAGGTATCTATGACTAGCGTGGTCAAAAGCTTTGTTGAAATCTATAAAGATTAAAGCACATTTTATACTTGTCACTGAGGTAATTGCAATGACGTCTCTGTATGCAGATAATCTTTCGAATATCGTTCTGGTTGGAGAACAAGATTGATGATGACTCAATATTTTGTTGAAAAGGCAGAGAGTCTTTTGTTGATAATAAGCGAAATTATTTTGTAATCAGAATTTAGTAGCGAAAGAGGCCGAAAATTGTTTAAGTTGGGTTTGCCTTTACTCTTAGGAATCAGTACTGTTTTACTTTCCTTAAACTCTGCAGGGACCGCATTTCTGTTCAGGACCTCATTCGCCATGGACGTGATCTTGTCCCTAATTACAGACCAGTAGTGGGCATAAAACTCCACCGGGAGGCCATAAAGTTACGGAGATTTTTTGAGAGGTGAGTTACTCACTGCCTCATGCACTTCATCTTTAGTAATAGGTGACAGGATGTCAGCGTTTTCTGTTCCCGACAATTGTGGACCTAAAATAGTGAAGAAGTCCTCGAGAGCTGCATCGTCCACTGTGGTAGCGTGATGGATGAGCGTTGTGTGATGTCCTTAGGTTAGTTAGGTTTAAGTAGTTCTAAGTTCTAGGGGGCTGATGACCACAGCAGGTAAGTCCCATAGTGCTCAGAGTCATTTGAACCATTTGAACCACTGTGGTAGGGGCATATATGTTGTCGTAGTACCTGAGGCCTTCGGCCAGTATTTCTTTCTGGCATGTGAGCCTTGTACCAGTATGCGTCTGGACTTCATCAATAAAAGTTTGACGTCTGTTTTTGGCATGCCGCACCAAGTGATACAGAGAAGTTGTTTCCTCTGCTACTACTGATGTGGCTTTCGATTTAATTTTGAGTCCCTCCATCTGCTGCGGTTTAATGCTTAATAACTTGGCTTCTATTTTTTTGATATCTTTCAGATTAATTGCGCCATCAAGTGCCTGTTGATATAAGTCTCTCAAAACTTTATAATAAAACTCCACTGTATTCCTGATCTCCATGTGCCTCGCTGCACTATACTGCATGACGACTTCCCGCAGCCTTGGTTTAGCCCTCCTAGTCCACCAGTCAATGACTGTTGTGTGCTTGTCTACTGTGCGGAGGCACATAGTCCACGCTACTCTTATTTCCTGTTCCAGTTTTTCGTCAGCTAAAACAGAGATATTCAAATTCCATTGGCCTATGAATCGACGGGTTGGCTATACACTTAAATTAAAGCAAGTTAAAAGTGCGCTGAGATCTATAAAATACACGGGAACAGTTTCAACGTTTAATAAAAAAATTTGCAAATTAGGTGACACGTAAATTATATCTAGTCTGCTGCAGGAGTGGCTGGTTATATTCGTGAACTCGACTGACGTCGGGTGTTGAAGTTCCCAAACATCCTAAGTTGTAGATCACTTACTAACTTTTTTAACTGTGGCGAGTAGTTGAAATTGGGTTGTTGACCTTTCTGGTTTAAAACACAATTAAAATCTACACCTAGTATAAGATAATACGGATTTTTACTCAATAAATAAATTAGTTCATCTTGAAAAAACTTAACATGATTCAATTTATGGGAATTTCCTGATGGGGCGTAAAGGTTAAGCACTGTCACATCGAAAAATTTTATGCCTATGGCTCTTCCTGATTCTAGTCGTTCGATTTCAGTCACCGGAATGCCTTCCCTTATAAGAATGGCTGCACCGATATAGGCTTCCGTAGAAACATTAACAATTTCAAAAAGGTCTGGGAACCGAAATTCCGTTATCGCTACTTCTTGTAGCAACGCGATATCTGTCCCAGACTGGTACAAGAATTCTTTTAGTGCTGCCAATTTCAAGGGTGACTGTATTTTATTAATGTTAATAGTAGTAATGCTATAAGCTTGCATGACAGACATAACAGAAGAAGCTATTTGGGATAAGGATCGGTATGATTATAGCAGCAACGTGCTCCTCTACAAGTCATGATCCCTACAAGCTGTGTGCCCGTTACATGTACTAACTTCCTAGAAATATTTTTACTGCTTTTAAACAAAGTGCTTGAAAAGAGAATTATCCTGAAATCGTGACAATGCATTGCTATAAATCACTGTGGTCTCTCTCTTTCTGCTCGTCAGTGATGGCTCTGATGACTTCACATTTAATATTCTTTTTGTTGATGTCTTTCTTCTCTGGTGTGGCTTTCGCTTGATGACGCGTGGCAGCAAGACCTGGTTTCGGTCGCAGCCTCCGACGGTGGCCGTCTGGCGCATCGGCGGTGGCTTGTGAGTCGTCAATATTTGGCTCCGGCGTGTTGTCTGTTGTGTTGTCTTTCTGGTAAGGCGCTGGTGCTTGTTTATTTCCTCCTTCGGCGGGGTGTTGCGCTTCGGAGTCAGCAGGTTGTTTACTTGGTACTGTATGGGCTGTGCACTTGATGCGGTTATTGCAGCTGTGACCTCGGGCTCAGGGTCACATTTCTGTGAAAGGTCACTACCAGCTGCGTCACTATCTGTTCGTGATGGTATAAATCCTTGTGCGGAAGTGGGAGCCACATCGACCTGCATTTCATCTCCTTTTTCCACTTCCAACAGATCTTCAGGAACTGGCTTAGGCTTCCTGGCAACGGGTGTTTCGCAGGAGGAGTCCTCATCAAAAAAAATGGTTCAAATGGCTCTGAGCACTATGGGACTCAACTGCTGTGGTCATTAGTCCCCTAGAACTTAGAACTACTTAAACCTAACTAACCTAAGGACATCACACACATCCATGCCCGAGGCAGGATTCGAACCTGCGACCGTAGCAGTCGCACGGTTCCAGACTGCGCGCCTAGAACCGCGAGACCACCGCGGCCGGCGGAGTCCTCATCAACAATTTTTCCAGTGTCCTCTAGAGGACGCTTTTTAGTGGGAATCTCGCTGTCACGGGACGGAATTTCTGCAGTTAATGCAGGTTTTAAAGACGGTGATTCACTAACATTAAGTGCAACATTTTCAGAGGTAGTAACAGGATCCACGACAGCCGCCGGATCTGTTGTATTACTGGCTGTCAACAAATCGTTGAGTGCTAATTTCCGACGTTGCGTAAGGTTATTTTTTAGCACAAAAACACGGCAAGGTCAGTCCTGCCGGAGGTGACCAGACTGGTTACATACATGGCATGTAGGGGTTTGCTCTGAGTAAATAACATGCGCCTTGCGCCCGTCAACAAAGATGTGGGAGGGCATGTTTGCCTTCACTTCCATCTCCACGGAGCGAATGCCGTCAGAGCACTGCAGCCCACCTTTCGTTGCCTATTTGCCTGACAACCCCATACTTTGAAAGGACATCTTTAATTTTCGAGTTGTCTAGTTCTATGGGAATATTCAAAACCCTAACATTTCTAACTTACAGACTCGGAATTCCTCTGTTTTACAGTACCTTTAGTACCATCGCGGTGTATAAATTCCGTTTCATAAACAAATTTTTCCAGAAAGCGGTCTACACTCACGGGATCGTTAAACTTTACAAAAATGCTGTATTCATCAGAGTCTAGGTGCATGGTATGAACCGATTCAGAATGAAAGTCAATTACCTCGGCAATCCAGTCGTGTATTTCAAGTGCAGAGGGCTGTACTCGACGGGTGTAGTTGTCGAAGGTGAAAATCACGGTGTTTTTTCTCATGGAGTTTGCCATGGTGTTCTGCAGCGAAGAAATTTCGGACAACGCCGAAATCGCAACGGCACTACGTAGAAAGACGACACGAACGAAGACCAATAGCTCAATATATAACACTTAATTCACGTGCAAAACGCCAATAAACAATCACGAAACACGAAAACACTGTCGTAAACACTGAACATTCACGGAGCAAACTTGAGGAGCGTGCGACCGCGGCGACAGCTAAAGCCAGACTACGCCGCCGACGAATGTGTAGTAATCGATAGGGAAAGGAAACATTTTTTTCCTGTTGTTGTGTAAATCCTCCCTCCGGACCTCTAATACCCGCTGGAAGGAGGTCTGCAGATTTAGGGGCTCTACTTGGAGTGATAGCATCCAGGCGTACCTCGAAACCGCCACACCTGTAGGGCCTCCGCCCCCGCCTACAACATTCCACCCGCCCACATTGCCCACCACAATGTCTCCGTCACCGATGAGCTCGTCGACCAAGAACACTAGGGAAGACGTAAAGGGGCCACCAGGCATGAATGTTTCATTTTGTTGCAAAAGTGAAACCACAAAAAGACAACTTATTAAAACCATCATTACTTAATATATATTAACTATTTATCACTGCAGCACTTTAAGATCACAAGTACGTCTCAATTCCTTGGAATGCATTGATACCTTAGTCAACGCTCTCATAGTTCTTAGGGATCATTTCAAGTCAAGCCGCCAGACCAAGTGAGGAAGATTTTTCCAACACTACATACTACTAAATGTTAATCTCTTAACAATTTGGTCTCGGTTCCTACTGCAGGGAGAAGGATGTATTTCTGCCCCACGGCTAGAGGGGACACACATTACTTTTTTTTTAATACTCTCCTGATTAGTTTGATGCAGTCCGCCATGAATTCCTCTCCTTGCCATTCTTTTCATCTCAGAGAGAGAACCACTTGAAACCGACGTCGTCGATTATTTGCTGTATGTATTCCAATCTCTTTCTTACATTACAGTTTTTACTCTCTCCAGCACCCTGTAGTACCACGGAAGCTTTTCCCTGATCTCTTAACGTATGTCCTATCACCCTGTCCCTTCTTCTTGTCAGTGTTTTCGATACATTCCTTTCCTAGTCACTTCTGCAGAGAACATCCTCATTCCTTACACCTTACCAACGAATTTTCAACATTCTTCTGTAGCATCGTATCTCAGTTGCTTATTTTCTTTTCTATTCTGGTTTCCCGTCCAGTCCATGTCTCCCTACCATACAATGCTGCACTCCAAACGTACATACTCAGATATTCCTTTCTCAAATTGAGGCCTGAGTTTGATAATGATAGGCTTCTCTTTGCCAGGAATATCTTTTTTTGCCAGTGCAAGTCTACTTTTTATATCCTCCTTACTCTGTCCGACATGGGCTATTTTGCTGTTTACGTAGAAGAATTCTTTGACTTTTTGATCACCTATTATGATGTTAAGTTTCTGGCTATTTTCATTTCTGTAAGTTCTCATTGCTTTCGTATTTCTTCGATTTACACTCAGTCCATATTCTGTACTCATTAGACTGTGCATTCCATTCAATAGATCTTGTAGTTCATGCTCACTTTCATTGAGGGTAGCAATGTCATCGCCGAATCTTATCACTGATACTCTTTCATCTTGAATTTTAATCCCACTCTTGAACATTTTTCTGATTTCCGACATCCCTTCTTCTCCGACAGACCACATCCATGTCTTACACCTTTTTTTAATCCGTACACTTCGTTCTTGATCTTCCACTCTTATTATTACTTCTTGGTTCTTGTACAAACCATATATTACACATGTTTCCCTATAGATAGCCCTAATTTTTCTCAGATTTTAGAACTTCTTGCACTATTTTACACTGTTGAACTCTTTTCCCACGTCTACAAGTCCTACGGACTTGTCATACATTTCCTTGAATCTTGCTTGCACCGTCAGCTGCACCGTCAGAACAGCCTCTCCGGTAGCTGTATCTTTCCTAAAGCCAAACTGATCGTCATCTAGCAGATCCTCAGTTTTCGATTCCATTCCTCAGAATGTTATTCTAGTCAGCAACTTCAATGGTGGTGCTGTTAATTTGATTGTGATGGAATTCTGGCACTTGTTGGCTGTTTCTGTTTTCGTAATTGCGTGGATATTTTTCCACAACTCTGATGGTATCCCGCCAGTTTCATACTTCCTACTCAACAACGTGAATAATCGTTTTTTTACCACTTCCCCTAACTATTTTAGAAATTCCTATGGAATATAACCCACCACTGCTGCTTGTTTCATTTTCTGTCTTACAGAGCTTTTACATTGTGGTTCTAGTACAGGAGCCGCTATCTTGTCTACATTCACTTCTGTTTATTCTTCTGTCACGCCTTCAGACTACTCTTCCTCACAGTTCCTCTTAGCATACTCTTTCCAATTATCCGCTCTCTCCTCTGAATTTACCACTTTAATTCCCACTGTAATCGTCGTTGCTTTTCATTTCACTGAAGGTTGTTTTGGGTATTCTATATGCTGAGTCAGTTCTTCGACTATCATTTCTTTTTCGATTTCTACACATTTTTCATGCAGTCATCTCGCATTAGATTGTTTGCATTTCTTAGGTATTTCATTCCTAAGTGGCTTACATTTTGGTATTTCTGAATTTGCAGTATCATTTCTGTACGTCCTTCTTCGTCAATGAATGAAGTACTGCTCCTGTTACCCATGGTTCTTCGCAGTTACTTCCCTTGTACCTACGTTTTTCTTTACGACTTCTGTGATAGCCCGTTTTAGAGATGTCCAATTCTCTTTAACTGAACAGCCTACTGAGCTGTTCCTTTTCACAGTATCTACATCCTCAGAGAACTTCAAGCGAATCACTTCATTCCTTAGTACTTCCTTATCCGAATTCTTTGTGCATTGATGCCTTCTGCCTAGTTTCTTACACATCATCCTACTCTTCATCATTCGTAAAATGTGATCTCAAACTACTGGGTGATCAAACAGTCAGTATTAATTTGAAAACTGAGTAAATCACAAAATAATGTAGATAGAGAGGTACAAATTGACACACATGCTTGGAATGACATGGGGTTTTATTAGAATCAAAAAAATTCAAAAGTTTAAAAATTCCTGACAGATGGCGCTTCATCTGATCAGAATAGCAATATTCCTCAACAATAGCTGTAGTCGAGGAATAATGTTGTGAACAGCACTGTGAAGCATGTCCGGAGTTATGGTGAGGCATTGGTGTAGGGTGTTGTCTTTCAGCATCCCTAGAGATGTCGGTCGATTACGATAGACTTGCGACTCCAGGTAACCCGAAAGCCAATAATCGCATGGGCTGAGGTCTGGGGATCTGGGAGGCCAAGCATGACGAAAGTGGCGGCTGAACACACGATTATCACCAAGAGATCTTTCACGCGTCTAGCAATATGGGGTGGAGCGCCATCCTGCTTAAACATCGTACGTTCCAGCAGGTGTTTATCAGCCAGGCTGCGGGGATGATGCGATTCTGTAACATATCGGCGTACCTCTCACCAGTCATGGTAGCATTTCCAAAACCAGTATCACGCATTTCCTCGAAAAAAAAAGGCCCGATAACGGTAGATGTGGCAAATCTAACCCATACCGTGACTTTCTCGTCGTGCAGTGGAGTTTCCACGACAGTTCTAGGATTTTCGGTAGCCCAAATTCTGCAATTGTGGCCGTTGAGAGACCCTCGGAGCGTGAAATGAGCTTCGTCGGTGAACAACACGTTACTCAACCAATCGTCATCTTCCGCCATCTTTTGAAACGCCCACATCACAAATGCCCTCCGTTTCACTAAATCATCAGGTAACAGTTAATGATGCCGATGAACTTTGTAGGGATAGCATCCGAGGGTACGCCTAAGTGCCAACCAAACAGTAGTGTATGGAATGCCGGTGCGACGTGCGACTACACGAGCGCTGACTTCCCCGTGCAAAGACGAACCCGCTGCAGTCTCCATTTCTTCCTGAACTGTCTCAGCAGCATTACGCCTTGTGCTCGGTCGGCCACTACGGAGTGTATCGTCTAAACTACCCGTGGCTTCGAACTTCGAAATCATTCTCGCCACAGCTGCATTTGTCAACGGATCTTTACTCGTTCGAATTTCCTTTCTATGGCGATAGGATCGTAACGCTGAACTAGCACATTCCCCATTCTCATAATACAGCTTCACTAAAAGCGCCTTTTCAGGTAACATCAACATGCTGCGACTGCTGGCGCATCTGATTCTCTCTTTCATTACAGCTCGTTTTATACACGATTGTCATGCGCAGTCACTGATGTTTTGCTGTCCAGAGCCATCTGTCGGACATTTTGTGCACTTAGTTTTTTTTTTTTTTGGTTCTAATAAAACCCTATGTCATTCCAAGCATGTATGTCCATTTTTACCTCTCTATCTACGTTATGCCGTGGTTTATTAAGTTTTCATATTTATACTGACTTTTTCATCACCCGGTATATCTGCTCCTGGTATGCCTTATAAACTGGTATCTAATTTCTAAATCTTTCCGATTACATGATGTAGTCCAACTTAAATCATCTTCTTCTTTCTCAGAGACGTTACAGAGTTTGGAAAATAAAGATTTTTCTTTCTACTGAGACATCGTAAATTGCGTCGATACTGGGCAGCCGGCCTAGTCTCTCACCTTTATCGTTGGGTGCTGACGTGTTTGAGTTCTCACAGTGAGGGGTGTTGAAAGAATAATGCCGGCGCTTGCACAGCTAACATGTTCCTTTTCCACCCCACCATGCCGTGAGTTATACTTCCATGAGCTATATTTCTTTATTATGTGGCCGCCTCTCCTCTGGGCTCCCAAGTAGACCCACTTTCGGAACTAAATCTCTTTGGGGGTTTCTTGGCAGTTAAGCTTTCGTAGTACACCTGACCACCTTAATGTGGACACTTTCTCCATGAGCTCACGAGTCACCTTGCACAGAGTGTAATTACTACTTTGCGTGGAACACAAAAATTTCGAAAGGTTTTCGATCCAGTCTAGAAACTGTATACGAACAAATCTTGATAAACAAGGCATTTATTCAAATATTTTAGTATACTGAAAAATGTACACATCAACTACAGCTATGCATGTTCTCCGTAAAATAACATTATCATTTCAAAAATTAATATTTGGAAATTACTAGGGATAGAAAATAATAATTTTTGCAAACTTTGACAGCTGCGAGAAGTCTTGGGTGCTGACAGAGGTGGATGTCTGGGAGGGGAGGGGGGGAGCAATCTGCGACGGGAGCATCACGTTGCATCCATTCTCAGTAAAAGTGTTATTCACAACATCCTGCACGTTCAGACTCCAATGTGACGTGCACCGTCATGCTGGAAGATGATGGATGGCCGCTGCATTTATATCAGTGGTAACAGGAACTTTATGCCATGGTTCACGTCTCATACGTGCGAGGGTCGTCACAACCTCTCTCTCACCCACGTTTCACTCCTCTTTTCGACGTGTCTGTGATGGGAGCATTCAAAATCATTCGACGAAATCTGAACGTGATCCAAAGCCGAAAAAGGTGTTTATAGTTCTCAGCTCTTCTGTTTCGCGCCCTCCGGTGGCGTGATCATGGAGGAGTGCAACATTGAAATGAGCGTGAAACTAACGGCAAAGGGTACTTAAAAAACCATCAGTGCAGCCACACAGACTTGCTGAGCTCGTAAAAATTTACGTGCCAAGGGCTTCGACATCTATTCAGCTGAGCGGTGTCTCGAGGCTGCTCTGAGCAATGGAGCAGGCAATTACACCTAAGAGGTGTCCATGCGGGAGCAAGAACTGGACTCACGCTACAGTCCGAAGCAGTCTGACCACTTTCAAACGGATCGAAGCCCCACGACATCCTTAGAATACGGCTGAATCGACCGGGGTCGGGGGTGTCAGCAATGCCGGAAGCTGCCAGGAACACCGTCGTGTTGCTCATGGCAAAGAGTAATCTCCTTTCTAACTGTGAAATGTGTGGGAACCGACTCCCCACGGGAAGGGCTTCATTGACGTTCCTTACGCGTCCTACTGACAGTATTTGCACCGGGACAGTGCGTTAAGTGTCTAAGTTGGTCGACTGACATAGCAGGCTGCGAGGAGCCGGAGGAGCGTATCCGGCCCCGTCAAGACTGTCGTGAGATGAGTAACCGTACTGGGGAAACAAGCCCTACCTCCTCCAGCACTGTAAGCACCTTAAACTGTACCGCATGCATTCGTGAAAGCTGAAATTGGGTACAACGGTAAAAATTGCTTCAGTGTAGAAACTGATATCATCTCAGGTATTGAAATGTCTAATTAGTATCATAACTGCAACGATTTCATACACTTATCACGAAGAGACAATACGATAAACACTAAAGTACACTGCAGACAACATTAGCTGTCTCAGTACTATCAATTAGATGGCGTTGGCTGCAGTCAAAAACACATGACTACTATCCAAAGCTTTATCACTTCACCCGTTTCAAGGCCAGAGAGCTGACCGGCCAACTTCCAGTCAACATAATGTAACTATTGTGGTACAAAGCTTACAGTGTAATAGAGGTTACTCACCTATGTAATAATATATTGAATTACACAGATAAGACAAATTTTTAAAATTTGTAACGGAGCTCCAGTGCTGTTAGAAGATTGATCAGTGACTTTCCCAGTGTATGATTTCTGTTTTCTTTACTTTTACATAGGTCAATATTAACTGGATATTGATTCGTCTTATCAATTGTTGTACTTCACATTTAGAGCATGAGTTGTCAGTACTCAGGGACAGCAGCAGTGGTGACTTATGGAAAGTCACTGACCAGCCTAACTGTATAAATTCACTAACACATTCAACCATTCTTTAAAGAATTGCACTGCGATGTATAAGACGTTATGCCCTAAGAATTATGTGTCTTATAACCATCATGGCTCATACTGATGTTTTACTATATGGACAGCAAAAACTTCCTTTCATCATTGTAGGGGGGTGAGAGCGAGTGACTGTATCACCGAGAAAATGTTGCGTATTGTGTCATAAATGTTTGATATTATGTGTTAAGTTTATTGGAAGTCGCTAAACGCTTTCATTCTGGAACACTGGATGAATACAGTCGGAGTAATATGCGCCTGTGAGCTACAATGTCTTAAGACATCCACAGAGCGTCTAAAGTATAATTCTTATTATACTGCTCTTAACTTCTAAAATAAGATTATACCTTCGGTAAAAAGCTCTAAAATTTCAACCCATCATCTTGTAGCGAATTCAGATTATACCTGTTAATGAAAAACTTTGTGACCTCATTCTTCATTTTAAAATTCCTTCAAAAATTATGTGTTACACTGCAAATTTTTACTACCCAGCCTGCAACTGGGACCGTGCACCAGTGCACCAATTTAGGAATTTGGTAATGTGCTGTAATTAATTCTGTGACACTGTTTTGTGACATCTGATACCATGAAAATGATCAATGAGGTCGCCCCACATTGTTCCTCAAAAATGTTGCGATCTGAGAATTGTTCTCTCTGCTGTCGGACATGACAGCAGCTCGTAAATGACGAACAGATGACTAATGAGATTGCCCCACGTTAGGAGCCAACAATTAATTGATATCAATAATTAAATGAAATTAAACACAAATGGAACGACGTTAAGGTCTTTATTTATGAATGTACAAGATTTCTTACACACACATCAAAAAAAGTATTCCGTCACCCCGTTCCCCAGAACTCCTGAAGACAGATGTTCACTGTGGATATTGTATCACAGGACCGTCCATTTGACTGTTCAGAGATGTCACTAAACCAACCCGAAGATGTAAACAACCATGCATGAGCTGCACCTATTAGATGGAAGGGGTCTGACAGCCGACCAGTTCCAGTCATCCAACCAGGAAGGAGGTACACGGCTCATGTCTGCAGTTCAGCCCTGCCTAGACAGTCAATACCGCACTTCGATCGTGACAGCATTTTCACTTTGTGCCAGAAGGCACTCAACAAGGGAAGTGACCAGACATCTCGGAGAGGACCAAAGCGATGTTGTTCGGACATGGAGGAGATACGGAGAGACAGGAACTGTGGATTACATGCCTCGTTCAGGGCTACTACTACTACAGTAGATGACCGCTACCTACGGATTATAGCTGGAGGAACCTTGACAGCAACGCATGTTGAACAATGCTTTTTGTGAAGCCACAGGACGTTATGTTACGCCTCAAACTATGCGCAATAGGCTGCATGATGCGGATCTTCACTGCCGACGTCCATGGAGAGGTCCATCATTGCAACCACGACACCATGCAGTGCAGTACAGATAGGCCCAACATCATGCCAATGGACCGCTCACGATTGTCAGCACATTCTCTTCACCATATGAGAGTCGCATATGCCTTCAACCAGACCATCGTCAGACGCGTGTTTGGAGGCAACCCGTTCAGGCTGACCGCCTGAGACACAACATCCAGCGAGTGCAGCAAGGTGGAGGTTCCCTAATGTTTTGGGGTGTCATTATCAGTGGCTGACGTACGCCGTTGATGGCCATGGAAGGCGCCGTAACTGCTGTACGATACATGAATGCCATCCTCTGACCGATAGTACAACCATGTTATGTTGTTGTTGTCCTCAGTCCTGAGACTGGTTTGATGCAGCTCTCCATGCTACTCTATCCTGTGCAAGCTTCTTCATCTCCCAGTACCTACTGCAACCTACATCCTTCTGAATCTGCTTAGTGTACTCATCTCTCTGTCTCCCTCTACGATTTTTACCCTCCACACTGCCCTCCACTGCTAAATTTGTGATCCCTTGATGCCTCAAAACATGTCCTACCAACCGATCCCTTCTTCTAATCAAGTTGTGCCACAAACTTCTCTTCTCCACAATCCTATTCAATACCTCCTCATAAGTTACGTGATCTATCCACCTTATCTTCAGTATTCTTCTGTAGCACCACATTTCGAAAGCTTCAGTTCTCTTCTTGTCCAAACTACACTCCTGGAAATTGAAATAAGAACATCGTGAATTCATTGTCCCAGGAAGGGGAAACTTTATTGACACATTCCTGGGGTCAGATACATAACATGATCACACTGACAGAGCCACAGGCACATAGACACAGGCAAGAGAGCATGCACAATGTCGGCACTGATACAGTTTATATCCACATTTCGCAGCAATGCAGGCTGCTATTCTCCCATGGAGACGATCGTAGAGATGCTGGATGTAGTCCTGTGGAACGGCTTGCCATGCCATTTCCACCTGGCGCCTCAGTTGGACCAGCGTTCGTGCTGGACATGCAGACCGCGTGAGACGACGATTCATCCAGTCGCAAACATGCTCAATGGGGGACAGATCCGGAGATTTTGCTGGCCAGGGTAGTTGACTTACACCTTCTACAGCACGTTGGTTGGCAAGGTATACATGCGGACGTGCATTGTCCTGTTGGAACAGCAAGTTCCCTTGCCGGTCTAGGAATGGTAGAACGATGGGTTCGATGACGGTTTGGATGTACTGTGCACTATTCAGTGTCCCCTCGACGATCACCAGAGGTGTACAGCCAGTGTAGGAGCGCTCCCCACACAATGATGCCGGGTGTTGGCCCTGTGTGCCTCGGTCGTATGCAGTCCTGATTGTGGCGCTCACCTGCACGGCGCCAAACACGCATACGACCATCATTGGCACCAAGGCAGAAGCGACTCTCATCGCTGAAGACGACACGTCTCCATTCGTCCCTCCATTCACGCCTGTCGCGACACCACTGGAGGCGGGCTGCACGATGTTGGGGCGTGAGCGGAAGACGGCCTAACGGTGTGCGGGACCGTAGCCCAGCTTCATGGAGACGGTTACGAATGGTCCTCACCGATACCCTAGGAGCAACAGTGTCCGTAATTTGCTGGGAAGTGGCGGTGCGGTCCCGTACGGCACTGCGTAGGATCCTACGGTCTTGGCGTGCATCTGTGCGTCGCTGCGGTCCGGTCCCAGGTCGACGGGTACGTGCACCTTCCGCCGACCACTGGCGACAACATCGATGTACTGTGGAGACCTCACGCCCCACGTGTTGAGCAATTCGGCGGTACGTCCACCCGGCCTCCCGCATGCCCACTACACGCCCTCGCTCAAAGTCCGTCAACTGCACATACTGTTCACGTCCACGCTGTCGCGGCATGCTACCAGTGTTAAAGACTGCGATGGAGCTCCGTATGCCACTGCAAACTGGCTGACACTGACGGCGGCGGTGCACAAATGCAGCGCGGCTAGCGCCATTCGACGGCCAACACCGCGGTTCCTGGTGTGTCCGCTGTGCCGTGCGTGTGATCATTGCTTGTACAGCCCTCTCGTAGTGTCCGGAGCAAGTATGGTGGGTATGACACACCGGTGTCAATGTGTTCTTTTTTCCATTTCCAGGAGTGTAGTTATCGTCCATGTTTCACTTCCATACATGGCTACACTCCAAACAAATACTTTCAGAAACGACTTCCTGATACTTAAATCTATGTTCGATGTTAACAAATTTCTCTTCTTCAGAAACGTTTTCCTTGCCATTCCCAGTCTACATTTTATATGCTCTCTACTTCGACCATCATCAGTTATTTTACTTTCTAAATAGCAAAACTCCTTTACTACTTTAAGTGTCTCATTTCCTAATCTAATTCCCTCAGCATCACCCGATTTAATTTGACTACATTCCATTATCCTCGTTTTGCTTTTGTTGATGTTCATCTTATATCCTCCTTTCAAGACACTGTCCATTCCGTTCAACTGCTCTTCAAAGTCCTTTGCCGTCTCTGACAGAATTACAATGTCATCGGCGAACCTCAAAGTTTTTACTTCTTCTCCATGAATTTTAATACCTACTCCAAATTTTTCTTTTGTTTCCTTTACTGCTTGCTCAATATACAGATTGAATAACATCGGGGAGAGGCTACAACCCTGTCTCACTCCCTTCCCAACCACTGCTTCCCTTTCATGCCACGCGACTCTTATGACTGCCATCTGGTTTCTGTACAAATTGTAAATAGCCTTTCGCTCCCTGTATTTTACCCCTGCCACCTTTAGAATTTGAAAAAGGGTATTCCAGTCAACATTGTCAAAAGCTTTTTCTAAGTCTACAAATGCTAGAAACGTAGGTTTGCCTTTTCCTAATCTTTCTTCTAAGATAAGTCGTAAGGTCAGTATTGACTCCCGTGTTCCAACATTCCTACGGAATCCAAACTGATCCTCCCCGAGGTCCGCATCTACCAGTTTTTCCATTCGTCTGTAAAGAATTCGCGTTAGTATTTTGCAGCTGTGACTTATTAAACTGATAGTTCGGTAATTTTCACATCTGTCAGCACCTGCTTTCTTTGGGATTGTAATTATTATATTCTTCTTGAAGTCTGAGGGTATTTCGCCTGTCTCATACATCTTGCTCACCAGCTGGTAGAGTTTTGTCATGTCTGGCTCTCCCAAGGCCATCAGTAGTTCCAGTGGAATGTTGTCTACTCCGGGGGCCTTGTTTCGACTGAGGTCTTTCAGTGCTCTGTCAAACTCTTCAATCAGTATCGAATCTCCCATTTCGTCTTAATCTACATCCTCTTCCATTTCCATAATATTGTCCTCAAGTACATCGCTCTTGTATAAACCTTCTATATACTCCTTGCACCTTTCTGCCTTCCCTTCTTTGCTTAGAACTGGGTTCCCACCTGAGCTCTTGATATTCATACACGTGGTTCTCTTCTCTCCAAAGGTCTCTTTAATTTACCTGTAGGCAGTATTTATCTTATCCCTAGTGAGATAAGCTTCTACATCCTTACATTTGTCCTCTAGCCATCCCTGCTTAGCCATTTTGCACTTCCTGTCGATCTCATTTTTGAGACGTTTGTATTCCTTTTTGCCTGCTTCATTTACTGCATTTTTATATTCTCTCCTATCATCAATTAAATTCAATATTGCTTCTGTTACCCAAGGGTTTCTAGCAGCCCTCGTCTTTTCACCTACTTTATCGTCTGCTGCCTTCACTACTTCATCCCTCAGAGCTACCCATTCTTCTTCTACTGTATTCTTTCCCCTATTCCTGTCAATTGTTGCCTTATGCTCTCCCTGAAACTCTGTACAACCTCTGGTTCTTTCAGTTTATGCAGGTCCCATCTCCTTAATTTCCCACATTTTTGCAGTTTCTTCAGTTCTAATCTACAGGTCATAACCAATAGATTGTGGTCAGAGTCCACATCTGCCCCTGGAAATGTCTTACAACTTAAAACCTGGTTCCTAAATCTCTGTCTCACCATTATATAATCTATATCATACCTTTTAATATCTCCAGGTTTCTTCCATGTATACAACCTTCTTTCATGATTCTTAAACCAAGTGTTAGCTATGATTAAGTTGTGCCCTGTGCAAAATTGTACTAGGTGGTTTCCTCTTTCATTTCCTAGCCCAAATCCATATTCACCTACTACATTTCCTTCTCTCCCTTTTCCTACACTCGAATTCCAGTCACTCATTACTATTAAATTTTCGTCTCCCTTCACTATCTGAATAATTTCTTTTATTTCATCGTACATTTCTTCAATTTCTTCGTCATCTGCAGAGCTAGTTGGCATATAAACTTGTACTACTGTAGTAGGTGTGGGCTTCGTATCTATCTTGGCCACAATAATGCGTTCACTAATCTGTTTGTAGTAGCTTACCCGCACTCCAATTTTTTATTCATTATTAAACCTACTCCTGCATTACCCCTATTTGATTTTGAGTTTATAACCCTGTAGTCACCTGACCAGAAGTCTTGTTCCTCCTGCCACCGAACTTCACTAATTCCCACTATATCTAACTTTAAACTATCCATTTCCCATTTTAAATTTTCTAACCTACCTGCCCGAGTAAGGGATCTGACATTCCACGCTCCGATCCGTATAACGCCAGTTTTCTTTCTCCTGATAACGACATCCTCTTGAGTAGTCCCCGCCCGGAGATCCGAATGGGGCACTATTTTACCTCCGGAATATTTTTCCCAAGAGGACGCCATCATCATTTAATCATACAGTAAAGCTGCATGTCCTCGGGAAAAATTACGGCTGTAGTTTCCCCTTGCTTTCATCCGTTCGCAGTACCAGCACAGCAAGGCCGTTTTGGTAAATGTTGCAAGGCCAGATCAGTCAATCATCCGGACTGTAGCCCCTGCAACTACTGAAAAGGCTGCTGCCCCTCTTCAGGAAACACACGTTTGTCTGGCCTCTCAACATATACCCCTCCGTTGTGGTTCACCTACGGTACGGCCATCTGTATCGCTGAGGCACGCAAGCCTCCCCATCAACGGCAAGGCCCATGGTTCATGGGGGGGGGGGGGAGGAGTACAACCATATCAGCAGCATACTGGCGAGGCATTCGTCTTCATGGACGACAGTTTGAGCCCTCATCGTGTACATCTTCTGAATGACTCCACCATGATAACAACGTCGCTTGGCTAGAGTGACCAGGATGTTCTCCAGACATGAACCTCATCGAAAATGCTTGGGATTGATTGAAAAGGGCTGTTTATGGACGACGTGACCCACCACCAACCACTCTGAGGGATCTACACTGAATCGCCGTTGAGGAATGGGACAATCTGGATGAGAAGTGCCTTACTGAACTTGTGGACAGTATACCACGACGAATACATTCATGGATCAGTGCAAGAGGACGTGCTACTGGGTATTAGAGGTACCGGTGTGTACCACAGTCTGGACCACCACCTCTGAAGGTCCCTCTGTATGGTGGTACAAGATGGTATGTGTGGGTTTCATGAGTAACAGAAAGGGTGGAAATTATGTTTTGTTGACCTCTATTCCAATTTTCTGTACAGGTTCCAGAACTCCAGAACCGAGTTGATGCAAAAAAAAATTTTTGTGTGTGTATAATCTAACCATGAAAGAAATGTATTTATTTTCGTGCTGTTTACACGAAACGAAACAAAATTATAAATCTGAGGGCCAATTTGACTGGGCATAGACACGACTTGGATATTAAGAGGGAGGAGGAGGGAACGAATCGTCTCACCATTCTTCGTTATTGTTCGGTGTATACTGCTGTCTGCTGTCAGCTGCAGGCGCTGCGTCGGTACAGCGCGTCGCCTCGGAGCTGCGCTGCGCGAGTCGACTGCCCTCATCAGCAATCACGGCGTTGAGAAAGGTCCCAGTCACGATCTCCACGTTCTCTGCTCATTGTCGGTTGCGTGGCCAAAGCTGCGCTATCACGGCATCGGAAGGCAGATGTTGGCGATGGGTGGAAGAGCGCCCATGTCCTCTCGCTTCCGCGGTGTCTCAACCATTCCCTTCTCACTTGTCCTCCATCTCTCAGCTCAACTCCTCTTTGAAATATTCTTCCATTCAACGTTGTCATTGGCGGACGAAATTTTCAATGGAGCCCAATGACAGGTCGCCGTTTCATCGCCACGCCCCTCTGTGCTGGGTGGAAATTTTCTATTTGGCGTGGGCTGGCGTGTGCCTCGTTAATTAGCATCTTTCTGACGATTTCACTTAAAATGTTTTCCTGCATTTCGAAGCTGTTGGAAGAGCAGCTATACAGCACTTCTTTATAACCGCTCTCTCTCCGTGAGCCCTGGACAGACTCATGTTTGGGCTCCCTCTCAAAATCTGCGGGCGTCTGTGATTGATAAGAAATGTCCTCACTTTCGAGAAAGACATCTTAAGAACACTGACTTCTTTCACACGCCTCCCTGCACCAATTCCCCATGCATTAAGCACGCTCTTCCCTGTGCCAGTGGGGTGCTGGAACTGTCAGCACAAACCTGCTTTCCAAGGCAGGTAAAATGGCTGCCGTCAGGCCAGAAGAAATTAGATGTTTTTGCGAGTACATTCTTGGCGTTCCTTCCTAATGGCTGCAGATGTCCATCAGTTCTCGCCATGTTTCTCATTGTCAGACTGCAGCGTGCCCCTCCTTGAGTGATGCGCGGGCATCCTCCCGGGCTTTCTGCTGTGTCCTTGCAGAATGACTGCCCTCTCCCGAAGGGCTACCCCCCAGGATGTCCGGCGCAGCCTCTCGCGGCGTGTTGGCTGACGTATTACATACACAGCTCCTTGTCATGACTATTAAGGTTCTGATACACAAGTTTGAAAGTCATGGCAGAATGGCTCATCTACGTTCACTTGGCCTGTTGCACACTCACTTCAAAGAAATAAATAAATCCTCACTCTGTAACAGTTACACTAACACTTCATTCACTGATGTGGGATACTGTGGCTATATTAGATTTACAGTTGTGCCCTAGCGTGTCAAACCCAACTGACCATTTACATATATGATTGCCCGTAGTAAAAAGGTACAAGACATGTGCAGATAAGTAAATTTCCTTACAAATTAACTATTCATGAAGAACACCATTACATTGAACATAACGATAATGTCGCATATGTACACAAGAGAAGACGTGCAAAAATGAGTGAAGTTCAAAACAAGTAAATAGTACATGTGGAACACAAATAACGTTGAACCCAATGAATATGATGATAACCTCACATATGTACACTAGACGAGACGTCCACAAATATATGAAGATCAACACAAGTAAACAGTACCTGAGTAACACGAATAACATTGAACACAATGAACATGATGTTGATGTCAGAGACGTATGCAATATGCATGCAAAATAATCATGTATTCAAGACGAGTGTAAATCAGAATAAACCGCACATAAAAATATTGTTCAATTACATCACAGATGAGACTACTATACATATACACAACACACAAAGTTAAGATATGTGAAACAAAAATGCACTTTACACACCAATAATGTTTATAAAAGCCTTATTTGTCAAATGTCGACATGGAAAATATATAAAAAATAATTAACGCAGGTGACAAAAGAGTTTAAGTGGTATTGTTAATCGAAGAGCTCTATAAAATCAATACAGAATAAATGTTAGTTCAAACGTCTGGTGACCGATGACACACTTTATTGAACTGATAATGTTACGATATATAGGATGGGACTGGTAGCACTTTCAAGTTTTCGTCAACCATGCACATGTTTTGTTACCTTAATAGATGTACAAAAATAAGATTTGTACCTTTTCTCCTTCCACAGAACCCACGATCTTTATTTGTAAAGTGCTACTCACAGCTCTTTGGGAGTCCTCCTCCTCATTTACTGGGATGCATAATGTCAGCTATGCCAGCTGCGTGGACTGACTATAATGTCAAGAAAAAAATTGTTCCTGTACTTAACTTTCTATTCCCTTAACTTGAGCATGCAATTAATTTTAAATTAAATTCAGTAGTGTCAGTTGTGTGAGCCGTGCCGACACCTAGAATGTCAATAATCTAAAAACAAAACTTTTGTGTACCTTACTTTGCATACTAACGATTCCTTTACCCAGTCTTTAAATTCTAACATGCAAAATAGTCCTAACATGCTTCGATCAATGTTTCATGCACTACTTAGCAAAGGTAAAATGTCTTCTCTGCAAGCTGCAAGGTACTTATGGTATGCCTCTGTACACTGAAACGGAAGCCTTGTGAGGTGCCGGAGTGGAGTTTGTATCTCTTTCATTCTGGCAGATTTTGCATGAGAACTGGACATGCACTCGACCACCTCCTTACCTACCACCTCATTGATTACGTGCACAACGGTAACGAAAGGAATTGATGGGAGGCCCTGGTAGTTGGTCAAATAAGGAGTGCACAATAATGTAATAAAAATCATTATCTACTCGGTAAAGAAAAAGGGAATTTTATCATAATAAATGACAGGGAATGGGATTCTGCATCTATCTCTGAAATGATATGCAGATTAAATATTACAGTGTGGTTTATTATAAATCAGAACACAAAGGTACTTGACTGTCAGTACATACAGTACGCTAAAGGGTAGGTTATACTGAACTTCTATGAGAATAAGAGTTGGCTCAAGAACAAGGGGCTCCTGCTCTCTTTGATGCAATAGATTGACGATAGAGACTGGAGGTCCTAAAGAATCAAATATTACTGCCCAAACTATAATACTGTATTGCGATTAGTATTGAGAGCTCAAGTCGGATCTCGTGGAAAAACAAGCATAGTTGACTTGTAGCAATGCGAGCACGCGTGCTGCTGAAGACTTCAGTATAAAAATGATAGGTTCCACAATGCCGGAGCAGCAAAATACTTTACCAGTCCTGAAACCTGCAGCTCGTCGTCGGTAGGCAGCGTTCTGATGATGTAGGCACCGACTTCTGCGGTGCAGAAACTCTGTTACTCGTCATGTCGGTAGAGGCGCGGAAACAGAGAGTAAGAGTTTGGGTAGTAAGTCGCAGAATGAAACTGGAGTATGACCGCAGTCACGCTCCACAACGATTAAGAAAAAAGTGCGTCAAATTCGCAAGACCACCCGATTCAGACAAAGACCAGATCCCGAAAAGCCCGGCGCTGGCACAAAGCAAGTGCGAAGCCAACGTTCCTCAACTCTCCACTACCCTCGAAAAACCACGAATCAGCATTCAGTGCTGATTCCAAAATTCCTCCACATTATCTCAGAACATCATTCGCACCAATAGTGACCCTTCCCTCCAATTTCAAGGGCTTTATGATATCAACTAGCCTCAGTTTAAGTTGACCAATCATGCCCCTGCTATTTAGATGAGGGCACTGAACTTGTCATTTGACCGGCTACGAAAACACCTGGCGCCAGACAGACGCGCCCAGTAGGGCACGGACCACAAGTATTCTCAGAAACATGGAGACAATACAATCAGTTGGCGCCAGCAGTCTTCTTTTCAGACACGCAATAGTGGTAAACACATAAACTGCGGCGACACTCATACGGCTCACAGGTCGTTTCGCCCTGCATACAATAGGCGAAGCTCGACCAAGGTCAGCCAGCCGAAGTGGCCGAGCGGTTGTAGGCGCTACAGTCTGGAACCGCGCGACCGCTACGGTCGCAGGCTCGAATCTTTCCTCGGGCATGGATGTGTGTGATATCCTTAGGTTAGTTACGTTTAAGTAGTTCTACGTTCCAGGGTACTGATGACATCAGAAGTTAAGTCCCATAGTGCTCAGAGCCATTTGAACCATTTTTCGACCAAGGTCAGTCGTCCTGTCAGGCAATTAAGCCCATCACTGATGTAGGACTCTCTCAGTATTCGCGGAGGTGCAGCGCCCCTCTCCCCTCCCCCTCCCCCACTATGTGCCGCATCGTACAGTGCGAGGCTCGCGGCAGGCCACCCAGAGAAGTGACAGAGGAAATTAAAAGCTACACCACATACAGATCCCAACATGCATAGCAATCAAGTGAAAAGTACTTTCAGCTCTCATTACAAATTCTCTCATTAGGATAACCTTTTTCGGCCTGTTCTCACTGTGAAAGGATATGAAACATTAATCAAACTTATGAAATGAGAGGCGACATGCAAAACAAGGCACGGAACCTCTCAGTCTCATCAAATATTAGTGTGTGTCTGGTTTTCATCTTTTACAATAGAGTCATTACACTGAATACCTCGCATAGTAATAGAATAAAACATGGATCCATCGCTCTGTATTACATTCAAATACCTATGACAAACAAACAAATAAAAATTTAATGACACGAAATGGCAATGTGCTTGCGTGAGCTGCATGATAATCCCGCGCTATGGGAAATATCATTCTGTCAAATGCGAGCGCCTCCTCTCTGCCTTGCCCTGCGCGTCACGACGATGCACGGAAGCCTGGCACGCACACATTCAACCGTCACACCGTCTCTCCACATTCACACCAACTGCCCCAGGCTTCAGACACACTCAAAAATGACTACAGAAACTACGTATTAATTAGAAAGTATGTCACAAAACACATTTTATTAACAGTCATTAACAATATTCTTCACCAGTGCCGTAATATGCTGCTTTATTGAGCCACACATGCTCTAAGGCTGTGGGAGTTAAATATCTCAACTGCGGTGTCAAACATCATAAATAAGATAAGAAATTGTTGTTGTCTGCAGCTTCCCCTGCTTCCGAGCGAGACGTCAGTTTTTGTAGCCACTTGGAAGCATGGAAACACCTGCGACCCTGCGAAAATCGTCTGACTTTGGCACATATTACGACAGTGGAGGGAACAACATTGTATCCTAGTACTGGCGAGTGGACTCTAGCACATCTACGCCGTACTTACAGAGGTTGTCTGCCACTCCGAAATCGCTTTCGCATTTTATACTCCACATGAGCCCTTCTGTTGCTGTGGGTGCTTTACCTTCAATGTTTTTCATTGCCTTGGTGCACTTGTCACAGCATTTGACTATGGTTTCGCTATGCATATTATCATGTTCCTTTTTTAGCGTTTCATCAGTAATCACATGGGCGGCTTGGGGTATCACTGAAGCGTGCTCATTTGCGGCCTCTGGCCCTCTAAACCCAGCAGTATATATACGAGCGTCTCTAACCCACGACCAGTCGCATCATATCCACCAGCTTCACTTTCGTGGTCTGTGTTCGTGGAACTATCATCACGAATTAAGGACAGCAAACTTCATCTAAAACCCCTGTTCCCTCTATTAAATCACTTTTTATCTCCTATGGCGATCTGTGAAAATTTCCTCGTTCTCCCTACATGTTACAATTTAACTGTACCCTTTGTGTCCTCTGCACAACATGCGATCGGATCTTCGAACAAACTGACGACGGTTTTACTGGTTCAATCCATGGCCACAGCTCTACTCGAGAGTATGTCATTTCCGAGAGGCCGGCCTGTGTGGCCGAGTGGTTCTAGGCGCTTCAGTCTGCTACGGTCGCAGATTCGAATTCTGCCTCGGGCATGGATGTGTGTGATGTCCTTAGGTTAGTTAGGTTTAAGTAGTTCTAAGTTCTAGGGGACTGATGACCTCAGAAGTTAAGTCCCATGATGCTCAGAGACATTTGAACCATTCCCGGCAATAAAATTGAGCGAAAACCCACAGATGACGATTGCCTTCACCTGGAAGGTACATCTTAACGACGACAAGAAATGTTTCTCTACATTCTTCGTTTTCGCAGGAATTGGTGAGATGTTCAAATGTCTGGGAATTGCTAAGGGACCAAACTGCTTAGGTCATCGGTCCCTAGATTTACACACTACTTAAAGTAACTTATGCTAAGAACAACACACACACCTACGCCCGAGGGAGGACTCGAATCTCCGGCGGGAGTGGCCGCGCAGTCCCTGACATGACGCCTCAAACAGTGCAGCTAGTGAGATTCCTTTTTCGGGTATCTCATATTACTACCAATTTCTACCAGCTTTGAGTAAAAACACGTTGAAAGCGCTGTCACTTCCGACTCAGAATCCAGAAATGCTCTCGTCTTAATTACTTCCACAGTTATTTCAATGAGGGGACTCCTATTGTCCACTTTTTCCGGCAACTCTGGGTCACCACGGTACTGGTCAATGTCGTCTTGCGATTTTGACTGCCAGTACTGCACATTGCGTATGTGACGGCGCTTCTCTACCGTAGCGTCCCCTACAATATCTCAATTTCTCACATCATTCATTTGTGAGTTCTCACGCTTCTCTGCCTGTGGTGGGGTCAAAGGTGGTGAACCTGCATTATTCTCACCGTCTCTTGCATAATGCGACACCTGCACGCAGATCGCGTTTCGTCTTCGATTTTGCACTCCGTTCCTGCCCTGTTCTGCAGGGTGTGGACCATGACGTCTATTTCGCTCTCGCCTGTTCTCTCTTCTCTCCTTCTCCAGTTGTGTCTGTCACTGTGGTGCATAAACCCTTGCGGTGCCCCATTTTCTGCCATATTTGTTTGTCAATTTTCTGTCCTTTGCTTCTCGTGCTCTTCGATTTCGTCCAAGGAACTTAAAATATCAAGGAAATGTTCGATCTACAGTGCCCCGACCAGTACACGTTGTACATGAGCAGTACAATGCGAGTGCATCGCACTGCACCATTCCTCATCTGACATTTTGTCATCCAAGTATCCAGCCAGAACGACAACGTGAGCAGCGTATGTTGCCATGGATTGGCGGGACGCTGGTGCATACTGTGACCGATATATACTAATCTTTGCACTCGTCTGTGGGTCCAGGATCCAGTACGTGGCCACAAACTTAGTGCAGAAATCCTTGTAACTGCTGTTTTCGCAAAATTGTAAAGTCAAACCCGGCAGCCTCCTGATTGAGCGCCTGGCGTAGAACGGGTAAAGCGTTACTCTCCGCCATTCCTTTTGCAGGCAGATACGCGTCTAGATTCTTTAGATATGCCTTTGGGTGAGTGCTGCGCTTTCGGCCAAACTTGGGCAGTGATATTTCCATCCCATGGGTCGGTAGTGCAGCCAGCAATTTCGTTGGCGTTACCTGGGTTACATTACCTTGTCGCATTGCAGACACTTCTTGCTCGAGGACTGACAATCGTCTTTGTGTTTCCTTGGATGATTTACTTTCCTCATCTATGCGCACAGAGATATCAGTCATCTTCTAGTTTACCTACGTTTCTTAGTTGTCAAACCTCGTTTCACTCTCTTTTCTCACCTCATTTAGGTTGTTGGTGGCCTCCGTCCGTATCGTTTCGGTCTCCAATTCGTACCTACCTTCAGCGATTTACCGGTCAAGTTTTTGATTGCAAAGTTTTAGTTCAGTTTTCAACCATTCAAACCGTTTTTTACTCTTCTCCCTTATGGCTGTTATCTCTGATGTGTGGTTTTCTAATATAGTGAGAATTCGACCTAGCGGACTCTGACTTTGGGTGTCCCCCATACGTGCCTTGTGTTACCTCGCTTTCCCGCGAACGTTCCTCAACTGGCTTCACTGTTTCCACATTCAATAGTCTCTCAGACCTGTATTGAAGCCTTAAAGCACACAACAGAACGAACAGAGACAGTACAACGCTGATGGCAATGCTGGTAACAGCGAACAGAACAATGGAAATCGTGGAACAGAATATTCACAACAACAAACTACACATTCTAAAACTACAATAAAAATACGAGGCTACGGGAACCAAAACTCACTACACAAGCTACTTCTATATCTACTTTGTATGTTCACTTGCGACGCACATAGCACACATAAACACACCATCCGTGCACCTGACATCTCACAGAATGAGGTTAACATATGCTAATAATGGAATGAGGATTCTTCCTGAGTCGCGTCTTGAAACTTAGAGGTTCTCACATTAAACACAACATGAGAAAGAAGTCACATCGAAGCCCCACGCTGAACGCCACAAATGTAGTCAATTCTGTGAAATTATTTTGTGACATCTGATACCATGAAAATTACCAATGAGGTCGCCCCCATTGGGCATCAAAAATGTTGTGAACTGAGAATTCTTCTCACTGCTCTGAGTCATGAAATGACTAGCAGATGGATAGTAAGACTGTCCCACGTTAGGATCCAACAATTAATTGGTATCAATAATTAAATGAAATTAAACATAAATGGTACGACATGTAAAAGATTGCTTATATGATCAAACTATGACACAAATATACTTATTTTCGTGCTGTTTGCACAAAACGAAACAAAATTATAAATCTCTGCCCCGGCTTCCTTCTGTGCCCTTGCAGAATGACCTTCCTCTTCCCTGGGGGCTAGCCCCAGTGTGTACAGCTCGGCTGCTTGCGGTGCGTTGGCGGAAGTGGCCGCGATCGGACGTATTACAGTACATTGTCCGTCCCAAAAGTTCTGAGACACTTTAGTCCTAGCACGAAAGCATTGTCAGTGCAGTAACTACGATGTGAATTTGAACCAAGTTGTAAACAAAGGATGAGCATGCGGGCTTTCAAATAAAATTAATGGCCCTCAACAACGTACCCTCAGACTCAGTGTTGAAATATTAAAAGTTTTGACTGGTTTCGTGGTCTAGGGGCTGGAATACGTAGTTACCACATTACAAGTCAAATTCTGCTGAGTATACAGTACACAACATGAATATACACATGAATCGAATGGTCGAAGGTTCCGTTCATTCGGCAGTTACGAATTTGGAATGTAACAGAGAAATTTATATATGGAAGATTGCAATTAAATAAAATCTCCAGCTACTATTTTAACGACATTAAATGATGAGTACGATAGCAGAAGTACCTTTACGAATACCATTTATTACTGCAAAACACTTATTGGTGTCGATGGTTCAGCCATTAAATAAAATGTAAGTTGAATAACAGGGAAACAATAGATTCCTATTTCGCACAATTAGTTATGAACAACAACATAGTTCACGATATATTCACTTCTAAACGTACACTGTGAACGTACACTATGTCTTCACCGCAGAAGCCACTGAAATCACACAAATGCACCAGTCGTCACTACGAAGCATTTCCATCTCCCGCGACCACGCGCAAACTGCTCAACACTCTCCAAGTATTTCCGGCGACCGTCCGTTGCGCCTTGCCGTGCAGCACTCCCATGTCCTTTGTGACCCGATGCTCCTCCCCCACTTCCATACAATCTCTCAATCTCTCCATTGACTTCAGTAGTCGCCTACCGTAGTAACGAGTGCTGTGATTAAAACATATTGTTGACTGACATTTCAGCAAGTCGAGTGGTAGTGGCCAGCAGTAAGCAGTTACTTCTCTAACGCCACATGCTCTCAATGGGTTGTCTCTTAAATATATGCAGTGTCTTGTTAACCGTATAGATTGACCATACCTTCTCTTACACAGTAATCTGCGAGCCAAAAAATTATTTCATACAAGTTATAGTATTTCTCACTCCAATATTTCATTGGAGTAGTACGACTGTTTATTTTCTGTAGAACGCAATCATATTAATGATAATGTTTTTAAATTCTATAAATTATAGCTCTGAAGTCCTTGTTCATCAATTATTTTTTACTAAACTCACAAATTATTAAAGTAATTCTGTCAAATAACTATTTCCTACACAAAAATAAAATACATTTAAATTTGGTTAATTTCTCACGTTGACGTGGGACATCGTGGAATTTTGCCGCTTTACTTTCATTATGTTCCAAAAGGTGACGGTGTTATAAGTAGTCTTGAAAATGGTTCCTGTAATGGAGTTTATTTCGAAGCAGGGAGCTGTGGCTGGCTCTTTTTGCCGGCCACCCACAGCAGTGACTCCTGCAATGATGTGACGTGTGCACACTCTCATTCGAGGCGATCAATGATCACAATGAAACACCTCACTGCACAACGGGACGTCTCTTTTGGTAGCTCTGAGACACTCGTCCACCACTTGGGGTTCTCAAATGTGTGTACTCGCTGGGTTCGTCGCTGCCTGACGGAAGACTATAAAGAGCTTCCCTTGTTTGGCCAAATGAAGAACGCAGTCCGTGGCAGGCAGCACGTGGATGACGGTTAGGTTGTTGATGCAGCAAGACAATGGCTTCGAAGTCGAATAGTAGGACGGCACCATGCGGTAGTACAGGTCCTCCCAGTCACATGGCCTAAGGCCGTCACACCACGTTGAAAAATAGGGTTTAGAAGTCAAAACAGCGGGGAATACTATGGAGTATTGCAGTCCTGTATAAAATCAACCTGCTTTCCGAAAAAAAGATACTATTTCTTGAACGTCGTTCGTATTTAATGATCCTTCTCGATATTCCATAGGGTGTTCAGAAAATATTTTTTTTTTCAGTTAATATTCCCATAAAGCTATTTTGTACAGTAGCAAGATTTAATGAATGTGGCATATTTTTGACACATCTTTTTATTTCAGTGCTGCTGGGGCACCGTTGACACCAAAAATTAACATATCCGGTTTGTTATACTGGGGAAGACTGCTGTCGGGCTTTGTAATGGTAGCGAGTGAAAACGGAGGCTAAGTAAAGGACTCTCAGGAGTGACGAATAAATTTACAGCCGTGCCGTAGTACGCGGCAAATTAAACACCACGTCCGGTTGAAATTTCACACCAGCTGAGCAAGCGCTCTGACGGAGAGAGGCAGACAGACAGAGAGGGAGAGAGAGAGAGAGAGAGAGAGAGAGAGAGAGAGAGAGAGCATGCGGTGAGCACACGGCCGGACGCCACGCTTCGCGGGCTGCGTGACGTGCAGGCGCGTGGGTATCGATCAGAGCGAAGAGGCAGCCACACGGCGACAGCGGATGTCAATCAGGCTTACGTGCTATGCTGAGACTTCCACTACACTGTGAATCGGCTATCTACATACAAGGAGGACAATCCTCTTTACTGTAAGGGTCGGCATACTGTCAGTGAATAAGCATAACTCTTTAATTTGTCCATCTGTAATGACCTCATCTTGTACCTGACTTTATATCCTCAACCTTTAATCTTTAACTTTAATCTTGGGCCCAATTTTGGTTTACATGTGTCAGTCACTGTTATCGTCACTTCTGATGCACAAACATTAGATAGGTAGTGCTCTCTGTGTCGCAGTCATTTCGAACTCTACACCGGCTGGTTGGGCCTTGCAAATAGCAAGCAACTCTGTAACCATCTGCTTCAATGACCACTGTCTCGTGTGTGTGGAACGGGGTCTTGGCTCAACCATCTGCATCCCGAGGATGAACCCTAGCTATACCAAAGTATTTCTCATAGCGCGATTTACCAAGGGTAAATATACAGAGTGTTACAAAAAGGTACGGCCAAACTTTCCTCACACACAAATAAAGATAAGATGTTATGTGGACATGTGTCTGGAAACGCTTAATTTCCATGTTAGAGCTCATTTTAGTTTCGTCAGTATGCACTGTACTTCCTCGATTCACCGCCAGTTGGCCCAATTTTCACAATCTACATGTGTAGGCTGACGAGAATCCGCACGCAACTGTGCAATCACGTCGTCAACACAGATTTTCTGTGAACGTTTGGGCAGGTATTGTTGGTGATGTCTTGATTGGGCCCCATGTTCTTCCACCTACACTCAATGGAGCACATTATCATCATTTCATACGGGATACTCTACCTGTGTTGCTAGAACATATGCCTTTACAAGTACGACACAACATGTGGTTCATGCACGATGGAGCTCCTGCACATTTCAGTCGAAGTGTTCGTACGCTTCTCAACAACAGATTCGGTGACCGATGGATTGGTAGAGGCGGACCAATTCAATGGCCTCCACGCTCTCCTGACCTCAACCCTGTTGACTTTCATTTATTGGCGCATTTTAAAGCTCTTGTCTACGCAACCCTGGTACCAATTGTAGAGATTCTTCGTGCTCTTATTGTGGACAGCTGTGATACAATACGCCATTCTCCAGGGTTGCATCAGCGCATCAAGGATTCCATGCGACGGAGGGTAGATGCATGTATCCTCGTTAACGGAGGACATTTTGAACATTTCCTGTAA
This sequence comes from Schistocerca gregaria, assembly GCF_023897955.1. Lineage (NCBI taxonomy): Eukaryota > Metazoa > Arthropoda > Insecta > Orthoptera > Acrididae > Schistocerca > Schistocerca gregaria. The sequence goes on from NC_064922.1 coordinate 577,584,592, forward strand.
CAAAGTGTTTGAAGTCATGCTGGTACGTTCTGTTGCTGTGTGTTTCCATTCCATGATTAATGTGATTTGAAGAGAAGTAATAAAATGAGCTCTAACATGGAAAGTAAGCGTTTTCAGACACATGTCCACATAACATATTTTCTTTCTTTGTGTGTGAGGAATGTTTCCCGAAAGTTTGGCCGTACCTTTTTGTAACACCCTGTATTATGCGAATTTTTCGGAGTAAATTAATTAAGACAGATTAAATATTGTTGTTTTGATATTTACCTACTCCTAAGTAGCTTACTTGTATTTAAATTTCATACATTATCATTCTTAGATGTATTCTGTTTTTATTTTACTTACATAGCGGTAAGTTAGAACAGGAGGGAAAATGGCAAGTAGCAGTACAGGATACGCTCCGCCCGCACCGGAGTATCTATATATATATAGATGAAAATGCAGATATACATTAAACTTATAATATGTCTGTTTGAGTCGGAGGTTAAAAATATCGAATACGACATTCTCAATGGAAAGCAACATCTAATACTAATACTTAACATTTATGAAATAAAGTAAAACACATATTTAAACGCAATAAATATTTTTTCAAAATCTTAAAACATATAGTAATTGACTAGATAACTTCTCATGGTTGGGATTAAGAGTTATATAATATCTCTTAAAAGACATCATAGTCGCCTTTGACTGTATAAAATATTTATTGTCACTATCGCAAATTTCAAGTAACATTCTGTCAGAATATAAAACTATCTGACATGAGTACATGTCGTCGTTAACGTTATTTTCAAAGGGGGCTCCACCCCATCCCCTCCTTGGCACTGAGAGTGTCGGAAAAGAACCCACAAGGTGTGCCACGCTATGATGAGACGGATGACTGTTGAAGCGAAACAGCCGTCAGCGGCCAACCTCTGGTGAACATGTCTAATCTAAGTTACGTAAAGTTTACTCAAACAAGTGACTCTTCTTTAACTACGAAACAGCTTCAGCTAACCGTGCACGACGACATACGGAAATTTGGGTCTGGTCGTGATTCTTGCAGATAGCCACACAGATTAGGGCCTCAGCTGGCATAAAGCAGGAAGTCCTCGTTTGAGTCCCAGTCCGACACACCGCCATTCCAATATCTAGCCGATGGTCAGTCGTAACTGCCTACACATTTCTTCGTGTGTACTTCAACTAGCAACAACGCCACATATCTTTCAATTTTATGATTTTATCTATGCCGTACTCGTCTCATTCAAGAAGATATTGACGTTAAGCCTTCAATTTCAAGCGCCCAGTCCGACATAACATCGACACAAATACTAGAAAAAAAAACTCCTCTTTCTGTTTAAGCTAATTGTCGCTCCTTGTTAATTCATGAGGTATGTGGGTAAACTCAGAAAAAAATACGGTAAACTCAGAAAGGAAATACCGCTGGCTGCTGGCAGCTGAACTGTTACATTGCAACTAAGAGGCTACCTGAGAGATGCCGTTTATCAACTGCTGGACTCCTACTTGGGAAACCGTGGTTACTATGTGAACTTGACTCGCTGCTTGCCTTGCGTGGGCTAACTCTACCATCGCACACCACTGTCGTTGCTACCTTCTTTGGGGTCCTCTATTCACCACTGAGCGCTTGAGTATTTCCTACACTGAGGTGCGCCCGCCAACATACCCAGCTGCCCACCACCGCAAACTGGGTCCTGACGCTCAGTGATAATGGTGTGACTCTGGCCAGATTCAGCCTAATTCCGTCTGTGTGTTGGCTGCGCCACTGAAGGTTCAGCACCTCCTCGCTCAGCAATCTTCTGACTGCAATAACACAACTGCTGCGTCTGATGGATTAAATAAACGGAAATCTCTTCCACTTACATAATTTATCAGCATCCATCAACCTGGATGAGCCAGCCACCCTGATAATCAACTCTCAACGTCACTGCAACCTGTAGCAGTGTATCAGATTACACCAGACATTCTGGCCCCTACTAACATGGGTGACAGAATCGGCAGCTGACAACAGTGATCGACAGGATCTACATCTACTACATCTACATCCGTACTCCGCAAGCCACCTGACGGTGTGTGGCGGAGGGTACCCTGAGTACCTCTATCGGTTCTCCCTTCTATTCCAGTCTCGTATTGTACGTGGAAAGAAGGATTGTCGGTATGCTTCCGTGTGGGCTCTAATCTCTCTGATTTTATCCTCATGGTCTCTTCGCGAGATATACGTAGGAGGGAGCAATATACTGCTTGACTCTTCGGTGAAGGTATGTTCTCGAAACTTCAACAAAAGCCCGTACCGAGCTACTGAGCGTCTCTCCTGCAGAGTCTTCTACTGGAGTTTATCTATCATCTCCGTAACGCTTTCGCAATTACTAAATGATCCTGTAACGAAGCGCGCTGCTCTCCGTTGGATCTTCTCTATCTCTTCTATCAACCCTACCTGGTGCGGATCCCACACTGCTGAGCAGTATTCAAGCATTGGGCGAACAAGCGTACTGTAACCTACTTCTTTTGTTGTCGGATTGCATTTCCTTAGGATTCTTCCAATGAATCTCAGTCTGGCATCTGCTTTACCGACGATCAACTTTATATGATCATTCCATTTTAAATCACTCCTAATGCGTACTCCCAGATAATTTATGGAATTAACTGCTTCCAGTTGCTGACCTGCTATTTTGTAGCTAAATGATAAAGGACCTATCTTTCTATGTATTCGCATCACATTACACTTCGCTACATTGAGATTCAATTGCCATTCCGTGCACCATGCGTCAATTCGCTGCAGATCCTCCTGCATTTCAGTACAATTTTCCATTGTTGCAACCTCTCGATACACCACAGCATCATCTGCAAAAAGCCTCAGTGAACTTCCGATGTCATCCACCAGGTCATTTATGTATATTGTGAATAGCAACGGTCCTATGACACTCCCCTGCGGCACACCTGAAATCACTCTTACTTCGGAAGACTTCTCTCCATTGAGAATGACGTGCTGCGTTCTGTTATCTAGGAACTCCTCAATCCAATCACACAATTGATCTGATAGTCCGTATGCTCTTACTTTGTTCATTAAACGACTATGGGGAACTGTGTCAAACGCCTTGCGGAAGTCAAGAAACACGGCATCTACCTGTGAACCCGTGTCTAAGGCCCTCTGAGTCTCGTGGACGAATAGCGCGAGCTGGGTTTCACACGATCGTCTTTTTCGAAACCCATGCTGATTCCTACAGAGTAGATTTCTAGTCTCCAGAAAAGACATTATACTCGAACATAATACGTGTTCCAAAATTCTACAACTGATCGACGTTAGAGATATAGGTCTATAGTTCTGCACATCTGTTCGACGTCCCTTCTTGAGAACGGGGATGACCTGTGCCCTTTTCCAATCCTTTGGAACGCTTCGCTCTTCTAGAGACCTACGGTACACCGCTGCAAGAAGGGGGGCAAGTTCCTTCGCGTACTCTGTGTAAAATCGAACTGGTATCCCATCAGGACCAGCGGCCTTTCCTCTTTTGAGCGATTTTAATTGTTTCTCTATCCCTCTGTCGTCTACTTCGATATCTACCATTTTGTCGATAGCCGCAGCGTACAGCGTCATTAAAAGAGTGGGACTGATACAGTAACTGTTGTTTTCCTCCTTCTGGTATTGCCTTGGCAAATGTAATGGCACGGCTGCTAGATTGTGTATGGATTTGAGTGTTAAGTTAGTTAGGCCGGATGAAGGAGTACACTTGACGCATTTCTGAGCGAAAGCCAAGAGAGAACGACGGAGGTATATGTCCAGTGAGGTGCGCATAACGTTATTTTTGAGGCCAAAGTGATCCGAGAAGAGAGTCTGCCTCAGTGACACGTTATACTGCCGTGAGTATGACATTAAAGCTAGGCAGTGTCGTTAATCCTGATGGCTGATGGTTAGATGAAAAACGGTAGGCTGCCATAAATTACTGGCTTCGTCCAGTTGAGCTGCACTCCCCCTAGTTTGAACTACCGTTGACCTCGGTAATCCTGTTGAGAAATATATAGAGAGGGTACGGAAAAATAATGAAACCGTTGTGGTTGAATGAGGTATCAGGTTGCTTAATAATGTTGACGGTGGTTGAAGCGTAAAGATAGGGAGAAATTAGAATAAGGGTAGTATCTACACAAAAGCAGATAGTCAAGAGAAACTAGGTAATATTGTGAGTCTGATGGATTCAGAAAATAGTATGATGTTGGAAGTTAAAAAATTATTGTGGGATTAGGATTCCTGTATACAAGGTGTGAATTCAGAGTCTAAATCAGCAAGCAGCTGTGGTGGCTTACGAACTAAATATGTGCTGTACTGAGGTGAATGAGTGAGTGAATATCAACATGAATGATTGCAGTGAAGCTGCTGAGTGTTATATGAAGCCTGTGGCGTATGGACATGCAGAGACTTACATTTTACTAACGATTTTTATGTCGCACAGATTGTAACTGCAGATGTTAATTTTGTTGTAGATACTATGGAAGACGCACTGAAGGCTACTAATGACATTACGTAACAGATGTTGTGTGTAATGAGTTTCAACAGGCAGATTCATCACTAAAGGACGCAGTTCCTTTGCCACCGCTGAAGGCAGAACACTCTCAGGAAGGGAGAGGGCCGCAGCCGAAAAGCAATTCTAGTGCTAGTCTTGTGGTAGGGAGATTCGCAAATCTGATTTTTCTAAGCTGGTAAAGGTGTGAGTGTGAGTAAACCTGACAAACAGCTGCATACCTTGAATAAGAACAAACCGATTAACCTGCATGCAAAATCAGGGCTCATGACATCAAATGGTGTAGTGCAACGCACAAGGGAACATAACATTTCAGGTAGGACACAACTGGTAATTAGCTTTGATGGTAGGAAATTGAGTGACACTACCTTAGTGGATACTGGTAGTACCAAAAGCGGGCTATGTGTCAACTTAGTTTTATGGAAGGATTTCCTGGGACATCTTTGTTGCAAAGGCAAAGTAGCGAGGGGAGTACGAAAACTGTAAGTGAAGAAGCGGTCAGATGTAAGGGAGAAACAGTTTTGCAATGTCATCTTTTCTAAGACATTATTTTTTTTGATTTTGGACAGAATGACTTTTTATGATGAAGTCATAAACCGTTCTTATTGTGTCTTAAAAAAGTGAGTATGTGAAAAGTAGAAAGTAAGTGCTTTTAATCAGTCAGTCACCATCTCCGCAATCGGTTAGACGTTTCTCCCAAAACTTGTTTCTTTTTCTTTTTCTTTTTTGCGTAGGTACACGATGATTCAGTGTTGTAAAGTCTATGGTTAAAAAGTGATGAGAGTTGGATCAGCTAGCAGCAATGCAAAAAGGCCATATTAGTGTTGACTAAATGCTTCGGCTGGTGCGGTGGTATCGCGAAAGTCAACTCGACAAGATCGTCACAATTGGTGCTTCGGATTCAGGAACATCCTTGGTTTTTTACTTTTTTTTGTACAGTCTATATCCATTTAAGGTGAAAAACTGCCGACCCACCTGAATTTTCTGTACACCAACTACTAACAGAGTGCGTTACCTTATCAACTAGTTGCTGATTAAGTATATAGCCAGCGAACGTTGTAGGTCGGTCTCATTTAGTATAATTTTTTATTGAATGATTTTCAGGAATGTTGATAGTCTCTGATCTGGTAGACTGGATCTTCTAACGAGGGGAGGTGTGTTGCAGCCCTGAGCCTCTTTTGTTTGAGAGTTAAACAAAACACTGAGTTAAGAGAAAACAAGGTGACAGAAGAAATATCAGAAAAAGCAGGTAGGCAGGAGCTACCAAGGCACAGTATTGCACGAAACTGTATGCTATCTGCACCAATGGACATTAGACGCTGCAGGTACATACAGAGGTGTAAGTACCCATACATTCAAAGCATGGAGCCGCAGCCAGGGCAGTAACACTGCTAACAAAGTGAAATTTTTAAGCTAGGCAGTGACAGTGACGATCAGTGACCAGTGGCAGGACCTAGCCTCATACCGCAGCTCTACTCCGGTGCACGTCATGCTGGATGACGTCCTGTCAAAACGATTATGAGACGCACCACTGTAAAAAAAAAGCCTGTTTCAGTTGTGCAGTATCCGTCTCCGACTACAGCCAGCTACGAGGTATACTCCATGGCAGCCTTAGATCTGAAGTGGGTCATACAGTCTGCTATACTGGTCGTCGGTTCCAGTAGGTATTACTGTGCCTGGGTTCAGATGCCACGGGGAGCTGAACTGGCAGCATCTAACTAGTGGTCCACTGTCTGACTTCCATCGCCAGCACGCCTACCTGTGGGTCTATGGTTCACACTTGTGCGCAACTAGATGCTGAGCCACCGCTTGCCTTGTGTGGACTCTCCTTGCCACTCTGCTTCTGATGGCTTGTATTTCTTGGGCGCTGCCGTCGCAGGCCAATGTTGCTGTTGCCTACGCAGCGGTCTTTGGTTATCCCTCCGCGCTAGAGTATTTCCTTCACTGAGCTGAGCATCTGCGTTAGCCGACGTATGCGCCGTCTGCAGAGGCTGGTGTAGCTGTCGCCTCCCCCTCCAGCTTGGGCTTTGACGATGCCCTTCTTCGTCCACCATAGTGATAGTGGCATTACTCTACCTAATTGCAGTCTGTTTAGCATTGTGAGCTATGGAAGGTTCCATGTGCATTCAGTACTTTCCCCTCACTCTAGGACCAATATCCGACGCTGGCAGCTGATTGCAAAAACACAGCGGGAGTATCTGACGGATTAATTTAAACAAATGTTCTTCTATTTCTGTGATTTACCCTGAGCCACTCACCTTGTTCCAGGAATTCGTAGCCTTGCTAATCAACTTGCACCATAAAAAGAATGTGTATATCGGTACCTAATTACGACACCATCCTGACCGCCCCTACACAGGATAAGCAAATGGATCAAATGGCTGTGAGCACTATGGGACTTTATTGCTGAGGACATCAGTACCGTAGAACTTAGAACTACTTAAACCTAACTAACCTAAGGACGTCACACACATCCATGCCCGAGGCAGGATTCGAACCTGCGACCGTAGCTGTGTATGCTCTAAGTAAACACTAACTGAATTTTTTTTTCAAAGTGTTTCTCGTTAGTTCACAACAGAGTAGTAGTCAAAACTGGAAATGGGTCATTTGCCTTCTTTCTAACATTAGACAGCACTCAGTGGAATTAACTACCTTCCTTTTGACATTACACTAAATTAATCGTATCAGTAATTGAAGCATTATGACGGAGAAAGTTTATATCTGAGACCTATGTGTGTTAATAACGATTAATAAATTCGTTCATTTTTTTATTATAAAACAACAAGACATACTTCGTGTCCTTCTCTATTATTAGTTCTTCTCTTGTCTCGAGATACGGTATAATAAGTGGATATAATAGAGAACAGCATTAGAGGAGCTGTCTTTTTTGTTCAGGTGGTTCAGGTGAAAAGGTTTCCGAAGTGATTATGGCGGCACGAAAGAAATTCCCGGACTTTGAACGCGAAATTATATTTGGAGCTAGACGCATGGGACATTCAGTTTTGGAAATCGTAAGGGAATTCAGTACTCCGAGATTTATAGTGTCAAGCGTGTGTCGAGAATAGCAAATTTGAGGCAATATCTCTCACTAAGGACAACGCAGTGGCTGTCGGCCTACACATCAAGAGCGAATGCATCTACGTTTGCGTAGAGTTTTGAATGTTAACAGACAAGCAAAGCTGCGTGGAATATCCACAGAAATCAATGTGGGACGTACGACGAACATATCGATTAGGACAGTGCGGCGTTAACGGACTATGACATCAGACCACCTACGCGAATGCCTTTGCTAACGGCATGACATCGCCTGCAGCGCCTCTCCTGGGGTCTTAAACATATCGATTGGTCTCTGGAAGAGTGGAAATCATGACCGGATGAGTCCCGCTTTCAGCTGGTAATAGCTGATTATAGCGTTCGAGTGCGCCGCAATCCTACTAAGCTATGGACGTAAGTTGTCGACAAGGCACTGTGCGAGCTGGCTGTGTTTATACGGAATGGAGTACGCCGCCCGGACCAATTGAACCGATCACTGACTGGGAATGGTTATATTCGACTATTTTGGACCATCTGCAACCATTCATGGATTTCATGTACCCAAAAAATGATGTAATTTGTATGGATGACAGTGTGTCATGTCACCGGACCACATTTATTCGCGATTATTACTTCACACTTCCGAGTTGAGATGCCGCGGTACATACATAAAACTCATCCCTGACGTTTTGCCTTCGACTGCGGAAGGCATCCTCCGAGGACAATGGGCGAACTGCGACGTGAGCGCGACTGAGCGTCGTATATATAGGCCATCCAGAGGGCACCGCTGTCAATCACGTGACGTCAGATGTGCTATGATCTCTAACATTACTAACTTTCTCAACTGAAATTAATTGATTGTCACGCTGTTGCTGCAATGTTGACATCAAAATCTTATCCCGCTTAATGCCTTCATCTTTTCTATTAAAATTATTGCGACGTGTTTGCTATGGCGGTCGTCTCACTAAACTTTATTTCATGATCACCTTCCTGAAACAAATGTTCCGCTACAGCCGATTTATCAATATGTCCGAGGCGGCAGTTACTTTTTTGTTCACCCAGACGGGTGTTGATGCTCCTTTTTGTTGTACCTATATAGACCTTTCCACAACTGCAGGGAATGTTGTCTATAAAGGGTCGTGCAAACCCGTTCCCTCTAGCGCGTGCCGGTCGGGCGCACACACCTGGGCTCTTGCAGTGATGGAACGTGCAGACACTCTCATTCGATGAGATCGACTGATCACATCAAACACCTCGTTTCACACATGGTTCTAGAATGTGTCAGTACACAAAATAACAACAAAGAAGTAATAATAGATAATATGAAATGTTTATTGCTCTAAAAAGACCACAAGTTATAGGAAACAGATACCACTAGTGAACTTGCAGCTCTAGAAAAATTAAATGATAATGAAATTGAGATCTGTAGCTGCTTACAGGCGTTGATAAATGACAGTTGAAAAATGTGAGCCCCGAGCGTCACTCGAACAGGAGCCTCCAGCCTTACATGGCGCACTCTTAGTCCGACTAAGCCACTGAGGACACAGACTGTAGTGCGACTGCAGGCACTTATCTCTGCCATGCTCCCCGTGAGAGCCACACTTTCCATCTTTTTGTCCACACACTACGTTTGTAGTGCCCCTGCCCACTACACTCATTACTTGCGGCAGTCAATCCACCGATTCCCGTAAGAGTTAGAGAAATATGTGGGCAACCGCACTGAAGAAGATCATTGGCGGGTAAGCCTTATCTATGTGGTGGTGGTATCTGATCTTTCGGACACTTTCAACTGTCCTCGTTGATACTTATCAACGCCTGTAAGCAGCTAATGGTATGGATTTCATTGTAATTTCAATTTTTGAGAGCCGCAAGATCACCAATGGTATCTGTTCTTTCGGACATGTCCGTAATAAGATATAGCACCTTCAGTGCAGATGCACTCACATTGCTCAAACTCTTACGGGAATTGGTAGATTGACTGCCGCGAGTAATCAATATAGTGGGCAGGAGCACTAGAAATGTAGTGTGTGGACAGAAAGTTGGAAAGTGTGGGTCACACGGGGAGTGTGCCAGAGACATGTCCCTGCAGTCGCACTATTATCTGTGTCCTCGGTGGCTCAGTCGGATAGAGCGTCTGCCCTGTAAGCAAGAGGTGCCATGTTCGACATGTTCGAGTCCCAGTCGGTGCACAAGGTTTTGAAGTGTTCCCGTTGATATTTATCAACACCAGTATGCAGCTAAGCACCTGGATTTCATTATAATTACAGACAAGCTATGCTATAAACGCAGTCAACAGCATAACTCAGAAACCAGCTTAATTTTGAAGGAAAACCTCTACAGAATAGAAGGAATGACCGACGATGAAACATTTCGGTTTCGGTTTAAAAGTGCGTGAATTACTGCTAAGACTTTTTAATCCTTGTAGTAGCTTGTTGAAAGTGGATGCAGCAGACTACTGCCAGCTTTTCTGCACAAGCATCAAAGAGATGCGATCCAAATGCGGATCTGATTTTTGCCTAATATTAACTAAGTCAAAGCTGATAATTCCTGTGAATAAGCTGATACTGTTAACAGTAAACGACAATATAATTTCGTAGGTGAGTTGATATCATTGAGAGAGAGAGAGAGAGGTCAATGTCAGAATACCTAGATTAATGAACAGGGATCGACAGGAGTTAAATACCCTTTAACAGTGGGGAGAGCTACCCCAAATTATAATACCACACGTCATAAGCGAATGAAAATAAGCAAAGTGACTACTTTTCATGTTGAGCTATCACTTACTGCACCCACTGTTCTAATAGTAAAACTGACAGCATTAAGTCGTAGAACAAGTTCCTAAACGTGGGCCTTCCACGAGAGTTAGCTGTCTATCTGAACACCTAGAAATTTGAACTGTCCAATCTCCGTAATCATACGCCTATTCTGTGTAATCAAAATGACAGGTTTTGTTGAATTGTATGTTATAAACCGTAAACACCGAGTCTTATGGTTATTTAGCGTTAGTTTGTCTTCTACAAGCCATGATTATTACGTTTTGAACTGCACTATTTGAAACAGTGCCAACGTTGCACACAACATCCATTACTACCAAGCTAGTGTCGTCAGCAAACAGAAATATTTTAGAATCACCTGTAATAAAAGAAAGCATACCATTTACATAAATCAGGCGCAGGTATGGCACCAGGACTGATCCCTGCGGCACCCACCACTTAACCATGCTCCACTCACACCTGAGATAACAGCCATTTTGTACTGTGGAGGATGGCCTTTCGCCGTCTGTTCTTAAAGTGAGAGATGGACTAGTTGTTAGCTCCTTCTCGAATTCCATAATAGTCCAATGTCTGGAGAATATTTTGTGATCAACACAGTCAAACGTGTTAGTTAAATAAAAGATGCCAGTGTTCGATATCTTTTGCTTAATCCAGTCCGTAACTCACTGACAAACTAAAATACAGCATTTTCGGTTGTTAACCCACTTAAAAACCAAACTGTACATTTGACTGCAAATTATGTGAAATGAAACTATCAATTATCCTTACATGTACAACCTTTTCAATAACTTTAGCAAACACTGAGGGAATAGAAATAGATATAAAATTGTCTACATTATCCCGTTCCCCTTGTTTATAAAGCGGCTTTGTTACTGAGTACTTTAATCATTCAGGAAACTGACCACTCCCAAGGTAAAAGTTACAAATATGGCTAAGTACACGGCTAACACGTGCAGCCTAGTACTTCAGTATTCTGCTAGGTACTCCATCATATCCATGAAAGCCCTTAGTCTCTATTGATTTACTTATTGACTCATTCCCTTCCTTGTCAGTATCACGGAGGAATATTTCACATATTAGTCTCAGAAAGCCTTTCACAAGCCAGATGTTTGATTCGCTGTAGAAACTAAGTTTTTGTTTAATTCACCAGCTATGTTCACAAATAAATGTTAGCTACTGTACATAAATGTGACCTATCAGTAACAGAAACGTTTTTATAGTGTATCGTCTTTTTGTATTGCGGACCTGAAACTTCCTTCACGACGGACCATACTATTTTCATTTTATCCTGTAAATTAGCTATTCTGTTTGCCTACCACATATTATTTGCCATCGTAATAAAAATTTTACGCACCGTAGAGTACTGGTGCAATGGGCAACTGAAAATCCACTGTGACTACTTCTAAGATTTTGATATAATTCCCATTTTGTTCTACATAATATCATTATCCCACTAGTCAGCCACCAAGGCTGCCTGGTACCCTGTTTTGAACGTTCTAATGGAAAGCAGCTTTAAAACGGCATGAGAAATGGGTAAAGGATAGAATTATATTTGTCACCTATGTTTTCAGTACTATAAACATCCTGCTACTCTTGTCCCTCAGCGAGATTAAAAAACTCTCTATTGCGCTGGATTAGCTTTCCTAGGTAGTTTTTAATTATGTATAGCATTTGTTTCAGTACAAATATCTTATAGTGTTAAAATTTGTACGTTATGGTCTGGAAGCCGTTTCTACATCTACATCTACATACATACTCCGCAATCCACCATACGGTGCGTGGAGGAGGGAACCTCGTACCACAACTAGCATCTCCTCTCCCTGTTCCACTCCCAAACAGAACGATGGAAAAATGATTGCCTATATGCCTCTGTACGAGCCCTAATCTCTCTCATCTTATCTTTGTGGTCTTTCCGCGAAATGTAAGTCGGCGGCAGTAAAATTGTACTGCAGTCAGCCTCAAATGCTGGTTCTCTAAATTTCCTCAGTACCGAATCACGAAAAGAACGCCTCCTTTCCCCTAGAGACTCCCACCCGTTCCTGAAGCATTTCCGTAACACTCGCGTGATGATCAAACCTACCACTAACAAATCTAGCAGCCCGCCTCTGAATTGCTTCTATGTCCTCTCTCCATCCGACCTGATAGGAATCCCAAACGCTCGAGCAGTACTCATGAATAGGTCGTATTAGTGTTTTATAAGCGGTCTCCTTTACAGATGAACCACATCTTCCCAAAATTTTACCAATGAACCGAAGACGACTATCCACCTTTCCCACAACTGCCATTATATACTTTTCCCACTTCATATCGCTCTGCAATGTTACGCCCAAATATTTAATCGACGTGACTGTCCAAAGCGCTACACTACTAATGGAGTATTCAAACATTACAGGATTCTTTTTCCTATTCATCTGCATTAATTTACATTTATCTATATTTAGAGTTAGCTGCCATTCTTTACACCAATCACAAATCCTGTCCAAGCCATCTTGTATCCTCCTACAGTCACTCAACGACGACACCTTCGCGTACACCACAGCATCATCAGCAAACAGCCGCACGTTTCTATCCACCCTATCCAAAAGATCATTTATGTAGATAGAAAACAACAGCAGACCTACCACACTACCCTGGGGCACTACAGATGATACCCTCACCTCTGATGAACACTCACCATCGAGGACAACTTACTGGGTTCTGTTACTTAGGAAGCCTTCGAGCCAGTCACATACTTGGGAACCAATCCCATATCCTCGTACCTTAGTTAAGAGTCTGCAGTGGGGCACAGAGTCAAACGCTTTCCGGAAGTCAAAGAATATGGCATCCGTCTGATACCCTTCATCCATGGTTCGCAAGATATCATGTGAAAAAAGGGCTAGTTGCGTTTCGCAGGAGCGATGCTTTCTAAAGCTGTGCTGATGAATGGACAGCAACTTCTCTGTCTCAAGGAAATTCATTATATTCGAACTGAGAATATGTTCGAGAATCCTGAAACAAACCGATGTTAAGGATATTGGTCTGTAATTTTGATAATCCGTCCTTCTACCCTTCATATATACAGGCGTCACCTGCGCGTTTGTCCAGTCGCTCGGGACTTTACGTTGGGCAAGAGATTCGCGATAAATGCAAGATAAGTAAAGAGTTAATGCAGTAGACTACTCTCTGTAAAACCGAATTCGGATCCCATCAGGACCTGGTGATTTATTTATTTTCAACCCATTCAGCTGCTTCAGCAGGGAAGTCTATCACTATCTCCTCCATACGGGAATCTGTACGAGACTCAAACGGTGGTATGTTTGTACAATCCTCCTGCGTGAAATATTTCTCAAATGCTAAATTTAAAATTTCAGCTTTCGTTTTGCTGTCTTCCGTTGCCAGGCCAGACTGATCAGTGAGTGACTGGATGGAAGCCTTCGACCCGCTTAGCGATTTTACGTAAGACCAGAATTTCCTTGGGTTTTCAGCAAGATTCACCCTTTTACTAACAGAATGCCCATCTGGTAACGAAGAATGAATAAAAATATGGTCTTTGGTTATGCTATTGTTTCCCTGCACTCATGTTTGGAAATACACAGTCTTCATCAGATCATATGAATTTAGGAGATCTTCCAACATCCTTTTTCTTGCAAATTGTTCCAAATTCAACTGCCCCTCCACAGTATTCATATACCTGTTCAGTGCAGTGCTTTTACACATTTATTAATTCGAATAGAATACTGTTTTTTACATTTGGGGCCACCACCTACTCCACAAAGAACTCCTTGAAAAACAATCACTTAGTCTGTATCCTGCTAAAAGAAGCCTCTGAATTATCACACTATTTAAGTGCTGCCGTGATATATCATTGTCAGTCAACATCTATAATCAGTTAACTAACCGTATCTCTAATACCTCATAGTGTTTTTCTCTCTACCTATATACGTAGCCATCTACGAAGGTGGTTTCTTTATTAGACTTCATCTAAGTACGGATAACTGTCAGCTGACTTCACTCTAGAAAAGGTGCAGCTCTAACACCAACTACTAAAGCAATATTCCCATTAGTGATTGCACTACCGTCCATTACGCTATCACCAATAACCTTTGCCAACCTCCCTTTCCATTCCTATTGATGTGCAGACCATGCCTAGTGAGACCTGATCTATTAATAGACTCATCTCGCACAAATACAGTGTGAGCCATGCCCTCCGCCATCAGTGCCTTCTCAAGCCCCATGTTAATACGCCTAACAGCAGAAATATGATGAGGCCAATCATGACGCTGAAACAGTTGCACGAAGTGCACATTTGTGCCACCGGTTTCAGTAGCTATCTTCTTCAGGAAACTATAGGGGCTGAAGTGGGAATATTCCACGATGTACCACAACAAATTATGCATTTTCTTCAAACAAAACCGGCAAAGGAAATGTGTTACATTAGTTATTGAGCGTCCCTCATAATTACACTCTCTCTCCACGTTAAGTTCGGCCGCCCACGCTTCTTCTGTGCGATCATTCCAGGATTCGTTTTGGCCATTGTCCTTGTTCCATTTTCCGTTCATGGTCATACATTTGAAGAGCGCTAGTCTCAGTTCGTTGCGCGAATTATTGTTCCTGATTTCGTCTCCGCTTTGTTCTGGTTGGTCTCATTATCTCTCCTGCCTGTGTCCTGCTTCTTCTCTGCTTCCCAGTGCCCACCCTTCTGTACCATACATTAATATTCTTTTCACTACTGTCTGCATAATCACCTTCTTCGTTTCTTTTGGTACTTCTTCAGAATTAAGTATTTCAACCGTTTTACAGCGTTAATAGTTCGAGGCAGTACTATTTTCCGTCAATTTCGATCCACTCCTAGAAATTTAGTTTTGTTAATGTTTATTCTTAACCCGCCTCGTTCAAGTGATTCCATTAACTTCATCATGATAAATTTGACATCCTCTCTCCTTTGTGCTGTCAGTACTGTTCAACTACAAATATTAATGAGCAGATACTACCATGTTGGAAAGGAATTCCCGTACCTCTACATTACTGATTCCACCGTTTGGATGTATAGCCCATATATATTTTACGAAGGGTCGGCAATATGCTGCTGTCCTGTCTAACTCACTTCAGAGTTTCGAATGCCTCACTCAGCTTTCTTCCTACTTTAACTACTGCGTACGGTTGGTGGTATATCCTCCGCATTAGATGCACTTCTTGTGCTTCTACAGATACATACTCCATGACTTCTCATAGTGCGTTTTTGGTAACAAGATCAAAATACACCTTCTCCCTAATGTGGCTAAGGCTAGAAATTTGATCCATAGAACATCGGTCAACTATAAATCCTGCCATTTCTGTATCATCTTTCCCTCAATCTCATTCTATAATCTGTTTTTCAGTGTAGCGCTAAAAAGTCTGCAGATAGGTGCAATAATGCTAATTCTCCTATAATTATTTGTGTGCTTCTTGTTTCTTTCTTTATAATTAGCGGATATGTCTTATATAGATCACTGTCTTGGTATTTCCTCTCCTTCCCCAATCAGAACGAATAATTTACATTTACATCTACATCTTGAGCTACATCTACATAGGAACTCTGCGAATCACATTTAAGTGCCTGGCAGAGGTTTCATCGAACCACCTTCACAATTCTCTATCATTACAATCGCGTATAGCGTGCGGAAAGAACGAACACCTATATCTTACTGAACGAGCTCTCATTTCCCTTATTTTATCGTGGTGATCGTATCTGCCTATGTACGTCGGTGTCAACAAAATATTTTTGCATTCGAAGGAGAAAGTTGGTGATTAGAATTTCTTGAGAAGATTGCGTCATTGCGTCGCAACGAAAAATGCCTTTCTTTTAATGATGTCCAGCCAAAACCCTGTATCATTTCTGTGACACTCTCTCCTATATTTCGCTATAATGCAATACGTGCTGACCTTCTTCGAACTTTTCCTATGTACTCCGTCAGTCCTATCACGTAAGTATCCCACACCGTGCAGCAGTATTCTAAAAAGAGGACGGACAAGCGAAGTGTAAGTAGTCTCCTTAGTAGATCTGTTACAGTTTCTAGGTTTCCTCCCAATAAAACGCAGTCTTTGGTTAGCCTTCCCTATAACATTATCTATGTGTTCCTTCCAATTTAAGTTGTCCGCAATTGTAACTCCTAGGTATTTAGGTGAACTTACGGCCATTAGATTAGACTGATTTATCGAGTAACCGAAGTTTAAGGGATTTCTTTTAGCACTCATGTGGATGACCTCACACTTTTCGTTATTTAAATTCAACTGCCAATTTTCGCACCGTTCAGACATCTTTTCTAAATCGTTTTGCAATTTATTTTGATCTTCTGATGACTTTATTAGTCGATAAAGGACAGTGTCATCTGCAAATAACCTAAGACGGCTGCTGAGATTGTCTCCCAAATCGTTTATATAGATAAGGAACAGCAAAGGGCCTACAGCACTACTTTGGGGAACTGCAAAAATCACTTCGCTTTTTTCTCGATGGCTTTCCGTCAATTACTACGAACTGTGACCTCTCTGACAGCAAGTTACGAATCCAGTCACACAACTGAGACGATATTCCATAAGCACGCTATTTCACTACAAGCCGCTTGTGTGGTACAGTGTCAAAAGCGTTCCGTAAAACCAGAAATGCGGAATCAGTCTGAAATTCCGTGTCAACAGGACTCAACACTTCATGCGAATAAAGAGCTAGAACGATGTTTTCTGAATCCCTGTTGACTGTGTGTCATAATGTTCGAATGCAATATATGTTCCAAAATCCTGTTGCATATCGACTTTATTGATATGGGCTTACAATTTAGTGGATTACTCCTACTACCTTTCTTGAATATTGGTGTGATCTGTGCAATTTTTCAGTGTTTGGGTACGGATCTTTTGTCGAGCGAGTGGTTGTATATGACTGTTAAGTATACTCTGAAAGGAACCTAAGTGGTATACAGTCTGGACCAGAAGACTTGCTTTTATTAAGCGATTTTATAATCTTCACTACTCCGAGGATATTTACTTCTACGTTACTCATGTTGGCAGCCGTTCTTGAGTCCAGTACTGAAATACTTACTACTTCTTCTTTTGTGAAGGCATTTCGGAAGGCTGTGTTTAGTAACTCAGCTTTGGCAGCACTGTCTTCGATAGTATCTCCATTGCTATCGCGCATAGAAGGCATTGATTGTGTCTTGGTGCTAACATACTTCACATACGATCAGAATCTCTTTGGATTTTCAGCCAGGTTTCGAGACAAAGTTTTGCTGTGAAAGCTGTTACAATCATCTCACATTGAATTCCGCTGTACACTTCGAGCTTCTGTAAAAGATAACCAATCTTGGTAATTTTGCGTTCTGTTTAAATTTGGCATTTTTATTTCGTTGTTACCTAAAAGTCTCACGACTTGAGGGGTACGTATTTCTACAACTCCATCACAACTTCTCCCGGTCCACTTGCTATCAATTTCTTGCCTTTTTCAGCATCTCTTTTACTTCTTCCTCTAGTACAGATTTTATGTTACCTAATGTACTGACTCTGTTGTAGACTTCTATGACATAGTGACTTCTTTCTTTCTATCAGAAGTTCTTCAAAGTGTTTTCTCCGTCGTACAACAGATATAGGTTGTACTGATCTTTATCATCGCCCATGCGTCTGTCGAGCCCCTATAGCCAAAGAATCCTCTGTTTCTTCACATACTCGCTCCCGTTCCTCTTCTGTCACATTCTTATTAATTTCTTAGCCCTCTTTTTATATGCCCTCTTCCCTCCTAAGAGCATAGCTATATATGATATGGTTTCTTCTTTTTTTTTCAACCACCTCCAACAACACCGTGGTCGTCCTAACAGCTCTTACCTTCTCTCCTTTCCCCTTCCTAAAGTCTTCTCTAATGCTTTCTGAACTGACTCTTTCGGGGAAACTATAGCTCACTAGCGTGTACCGCACCCAGTCTTACATTTCATTTATAATGCCTCAAACTTTTATTTTGGAGCCTCCATTCTCTTCTCCAGTTTTATCTTGGTCTTTATCGGTAAAGCAATTTTTGATGTAACTATAAAATGATCAGAACCACTTTCTATCCACCTTTTCATCCTTACATCTTGTGCCTTAGTTACCCGCTGCCTACACAGTATTACATAACTGATCTTCGGTTCCTCTCTGATGCCTCTAATGAGTCTCTGAGGAGTTGCTCTCTTTCATACAGTCCTCCGTGGAGGCAGGTGGTGCCTGTTAGGAAGGGTCGTACGGCGTGCGGAGAATATGGCGGTCCAGTATTGGCGGCTGTGCTTTCAATGACGAGAGCGTGGGCCGTGTTCCGCCGTAGCTGGTGGTACAGCGGGAGGAAGGGCTTCTGCAGCAAGACTTAAGGACTGGTGCTGCAAACCGCTGTCTGTGCCAGGTTCTACTCTACTTACAACGGGGCCACAAGTGCGTGTTTACGTCTCTCCATTAATACCCTGTGAGAAGCTTTTATGTTGTTGCTCACATTTAACAGTACAGCACCAATATTGTAAATTCATTTACGGCAATCAGCCGTGTGTCTTGCGAGGTGCGCTAATGTGAGTAATGCATGTTCACTAGAAGTCGATACCCGATAATTAACATCATGCTATTTAAATCATTTTTTTCTTTTGTTTCCGGGTTCAACCTCCCGTGGAAGTGCTTCCTTATAATTACATGGCTGCTGTTTATTGCGTTGGTCTTTTTGTGAGAGACGAGGATAAGGAGATACGACATTACATTCAATGAATTTTACGGCTTTGAACTGGGCAGAGTTTTGCCGTGACTTTTAGCGCTCCAGCTGTGTTCTTTGGGGATGCTATTAACAGACTTGATCGAGCCTGGTCTCCCTAACCTGTTAATGGGATTTTTTTAAGACCGGTAGTTGGGTTTTGCAATAAATTTCTTGCCAATGCAGCAAAACCGTTTTATTGTAGCTCTCTGATGATGTGTCAACTGGTACCATAAATTTTTACTTATCCTACCTATTATGGGAAAACAGAGTGGTATTGAAGGAAGAGGTGCAGGTAATCTCTAAATCTAATCCACAAATTGTCAGATCCAGCTATTTGTATCCACCCTGTACTACATGCGTTAATTTTATTGTGGTTGTGAAAATAGCCTTGCATATACTTTAGAAATTTCGGCTGCCAGCCGCGTTCTTGTTGAGTGTAACGGGCTCTACCGCCCGGTGCGAACCGCATGCAGACGTGGTAGGTTATCCACAACATTTTGTAAAAGTTTAGTTTTCAAATTTCTTGTTATAGTTGTTGTATGCGTCTTTTCTTAAAACAGTCATTCAGTTGATGTAAATGTCACTGGATATGCTCAGTGAGGTTTCAGTTTGGTGTTACTGTGCGTTTGTGTGCATTATTTCACGCACTGCTAAAAGCTTTTAAATGTTCTTTTCTTTCAATTTAAAAACTATTAGATTTACTTGATGTTACTCTCAAATGGTCATTGATCTAAAGAATATTTGGTAAATTTCATCATACCTAAGCCATTGCCTAGCAGTACTCTCAGTTCGACGTTGGGGGCCATCCTTTTAAATTTGCTGGTTTGGTCAATAATATGGAATCTTGTATTTTTAATAAATTGTAATTCAAATGTGCAGTAACGAATGATGATCAGTTTCCAATTTTCCCACGCTTTCCACGTTCTTCCTAATTAAGGAGTATTGAGGCGTATCACTCTCCCCATGGTCCTACAACGTCATAATTTAACTTTTCTCCAATTGGTCCGTTTAAGTCTCCCGTTAGTAGCAGTTCACGTCCATCTGAACATTTGTTAACCACTTCTTGCAAGTCATCGAAGTAACTTTCTTTCTCACGTTATGCGCACCTTCGTTAGGGCCATGCACATCTGTTAATTCCAGTTTTAATATATGTGTTTTCTAGTGACACTGATTATCTTTTAATCACTTTCTCCCAATTACTTATTCCTTGTTTCAGTTTTATTTTTATAGGAAGTCCTATTCCTGATACTGCTGTTTCAGTTTATTCCAATCCAAAACAGAATATAGCTTTGAATTACTTCTTGTCCAGATCCTTTCTTTTTCTTTTACAGTTTGAGTACTTTCATTTCTTTAATTATACTCTAATTGTTTCCTGCTAACCTCTGTTATACATTACATGTTTCACTAATCAGAGTCCTTGTTCTTAACCAGAATCGATGCCTTTTGTTCCGTACGATTTCTTTATATCTTAGTTGAAAGACACAGAAAAACCTGTTATCAGGTAGGATGCCAAACGCCCTTCGTACCCCCAACCAGGACGACTTCGATTCTTCTTACGGGTGTGCTCCCTAGGGAGTATTATTAATATTGTTTCGGGAAACCACGGAAAACCGAAATATGAATGATGAAGAGTAGAAGTGAGCCATTGCTGAATTTCACTCAATTTTATTGCTAAGAGATACTGATACGCCAGGTACAGAGTTCCCCTAAGATGTTCGACATGGTCGTGACATAGAATCGAGTAGATCAATGGGCGCGGGACTTTTAACGTCATTAAACATAGATTATTATCACCGATATAGTAATATTGAGACAAAAAATTAGATTGAAATTTTTAAGAAGAAGTCTGAGTAGATTCAGCGCATTCCTCACACTATTGTTCATACTCATGAAGAATCTTTGAAAGTTATTGGTAACTCATTACTACAGGACATCGTAAAACTGTAAGTGAAGTCTGCTTAGGTCACTGTAAATAAAAATTTGTCGATATGAAACATTTTTCACGATAATGTATTAAAGCCTGGTAAATATTTGACATAAACTCAGAAATAAATCTTAAAACGTACAGCACGTCTGTCTTGTCTTAAGGAGACAGAGGAGATGGTTAGGTAAACTAATGGCTACATTCATGTAGTGAAATAAATAACTTTCCTCAACCACAGTTATGCGCTTACAGAAACTTGGATACAGCAAAATCCTACTCTACACGGTCGTCTCAGGGTATACGAATTCATGCAATGCCATTGCCTCGTCTGGATAAAGATGTAAAGAATGAAATAATCTCGAAACATTCCGAGTAGAGTTTTCATTCAGTTTTGGAGACCTGTTTCAGTTAACACATTTTTAGATCAACTAAACGTCAAATTGAGGCGGCAGAGTTTTCAGTACTGAAGAAGCAGAACCTCATACAAAGCCCTGATCAGACATGAAAAAAGAATTTGTAAGATTCGGTGCTAATAAGGCTCCACCTCATTACAGACGTTCAGTTGGTCTTCAGATCACTGAACAAAAACGGGTCAACGAAAATAAATATGAAAAGTGATTTTGACTGGTTCTAAATTAATTTTGACTGTAGATCGACATGATCGCATTAATGCTATGTCTAAAATTATTGAAATTAAGGAGCTTAAGAAGAATTTTGTAGACCTCCAGATAACCATCGTCCTACACTACAGATGTAGGGGAACCGTGGGAAAACTAAATCATGAAGACGAAATTGCGATGTTAATCTTCTGCTCACCAGATTATTACTTTAGTCCACACTATTAAGTTTCCCAGTGTTTCCAAATGATGCCAATGAAATTCGCGGTATTGCAGAGGATGTCTGGAGGAACGTACCGAGGCTAGGTAACCTTCCCGGTTTACGGGAATTAAGCCACCATAGTGTAGATGACGTGGGACAGACACAGAATAAATGATCAACAGATGTTACGTCGTCTTAAGCAAAATGCTTGTGGTTGTGATTTAATTCTGAGCTGCGGTGTTAGTCAAAATTCATGGGCATCCCCAGGTAATGCGACTAGCTCACGTCACCCGCTTCCATGGGTATGTACGAGTCTATGACACCGCTAGAGCATCTCAGTCTGTGCAGTTATCAGTATAAGGTTACTTTCCATCTTCCGGCAGTGTAACAGTATCCACATTGCCTATTGGACGAAGTTAGTGCCCATGCATTTTGTCGAACTACATGAACCAGTTTCAAGCCTAGATAATAGATCATGACATAGAACATGAAAGAAAATGTGGGTCAGTGCACACTCTCAGGTCTTGCACTGAGCACCAATAGACTGTACTCCAATCGTTTCGCAAGCGCCTTTAATCGCACCAGCCTTGACAGCACTGAATCACGAAAAGACCGGAATGCATATTTAGCAGTAAGGCGGTAGAGTGGACTACGTACACTTTGCCAGCCAGGGAAGTGCGTTGCAGACATACCACGTGTGAACCGCTAGTCTGTGTTTGGTTTGCATTTTTATTCCACGTAGTGTAACTTTTCTGACTGTGAGACCAGCACGCTATAGATTTATCGTTAGAGCCAAAGCGGACTGAAAGGCGGTCACTACTTCGTGCATCTACGGACGTTATACGAATAGGCGCCAGCCATTCTACGATTCATTTCCTGCTATTCAGCGGCACCCTGGTGAGAAGGATGGCTTCGCAGGAAATGAAAACTAAGCAGTTTCAGGACGCTTGCAGAGATTCAACACACACTCATTCAAATGCACGTATTACGTGGACACGACTGCCGGCAGTGTGGTAGATGAGCGTGTTAGCAGAAAGTGCCAGTTTTAGTTTTACGTACTTATGGAGATGGGGAACTGTTGTACTATGGAATAGAATTACTCTGCCGTTGTTCTGTGCACAGCTGAAAGTCTTTAACCGTGTTTACGTTCATGGACAATACCTAACGGAGATGAGTCATATTCTATTCATGGTTATTGCATTTATAGTTTAATGTGTCGGCCGAAAAGAATCATAGATTAATAAGTGGACTAAGAATAATACGCGTATTCAAGACACATTAATGTGACAGCTGCCTATGTTCGACGTTAATGTGCAATAACAACTCAAGTGGCACTACTGGTGAACAGACGTGTAACTGTTGAGCAACTAACCACCCAGATGAGGAATTGGGCTACCAACAGTGTCTTCTCATCGACCGATAAGCGAAAGTTGTGTATTTGCCTTCGTAACTGGCGCCTGACTTATGCACCTATGCTGACCGTTGTTCATCAGCGACGAAGGCTGGAATTTGCACGCATGTACCAAAACTGTATACTGATGACAGGTTGTCTTATCGTATGAGTCACATTTTATGCTCCCTGAGACAGACATGTACGGCGAGAAACATCAAAAACCTAACACCATGCAACAATCGTCGAAAGGGCCCAGAACGGAGGATGCAGCGTTATGGTCCCGATGATATCGTCATTTTAGAAGCCACAATGGATGAACACGAGTATCCATCCATCCCTTTAAACCACTATCAGACTTTTGGCAGGTGCTCATAAAAATGTGATTAGGCAATGTACGAAGGGCATTAAGTAGTAATATAGCAAATTCCTTTCTTACTGACAGCAGGTTGGTTTTACTGAACATTACAAAACCCTATTTTTCAACGTAATTTCCATTCAATGCGATGGCGTTACACCATCTTACTGGAAAAGCCTCTGCTGATAGAGTCGGAACCAAACTGTTGCTGCATCAATGACCTCCCTAAATCCACATACTGTTTCCCGTAAAGTGCGTTCTTAATTGGACCAAACAGATAGAAGTCGGAATTTGCGTGATCCGGGCTGTAGGACAGATGAGGAAGACCAGTCCAACGAAGCTTCGTGAACTGCTCTTGGGTGAGTAGACTTTTGTGAACCCTTGCATTGTCATGGGGAAAGAGAAGTTCGTTTGCATTTTTGTGGCGATGAAGACGCTAAAGTCGCATCTTCAATTTCCCGAGGGTGGCCCGAAACACTTAATGGTTGATCGTTGCACCATGAGGGAGAACATCAAATGGAGTAAGTCCCTCAGACTCCAAGAAGGCCGTCGCCATTGTAGCGGCACCTCCGTTTAGGATAGGGAAAGTTAGTTTTGTGTGATATTCAGAGCACGAGTTACATCCAGGTGCGGGCCGGATTGCAGTAAGATACACATACCACCAGTTGCGAAGGCAAATAGAGGTCACAGGGCCGTAGAACTGCTCGAGAGGGTGCACACAGCAGTTTCCATGGCGCAAGTCACAAGCAGAAAGGGGCCACTGGCTAACCCAAGTGTTACACATACGTGACGCGAACCGACACACTTGGTTGAACAGAGGCGCACAGCCGAGTATAAATAGTTGAAGTTTTCTAACGAGAGTCATTCAAGTGTGACACCTCTACTGGACGGATGGGCGTGTCACACCGCCGGGCTACATGCAGCAACAGATGGGGCGAAAGTGTCCCAGTTTAAGGCAGGTCATTGGTTCGACCATCTGAGGGCGCTGCGGGGTCCACAGCCAGCCAGAGGCAGGGCACTCTATGTCTCGCTACTGTGGGCAGTCATCTCGGTTCCCCACATGCCACTTGCTAGAGACTTCTGAGGCGAGGGCTGCAGATGCAGACGGCGAATCGTGGGCAGTCGTTTCCGCCACGTTCCCAGCTACACCAGGGAGGAAGAAGCAGCAGCAAGCCCAGCCTATGGCTCCCAGCGGAGCAGCACGGAAACATCAAGGACAGTGGCCACTGTCAGCTGCTGGCGCAGCCATCCTGATGTAATCGAAACTCTGCAGCTAGCTTACAAGGCCGGGACAACACACAGCATTGCATTGCACAGGCTGCTGGGATGCTAACTCAGCATTGCGGGGCCTTTTGACGCAGACTGATGTGAACGGAGTGCCGTAGTGGAAACAAATAAATCATTTCGAGAATTCTCTATGAGTTTTAATGCGGCACCTCCTGGAACCACGCCCACTACATTTGGAGTCAATATGCCACATTTGGCGTCTGATACCAGAACATTTGGTGTCAGAATAGCTGACGTCGTCTGTCCAGTACAACGTTCGAGGCCACCGTCTGCAGTACAGTCACAAGATGTGGTGAGTGCTGACAAAATTGTTCTTCATGAGTGTTGGACGTTTTCTTCCTTTTTTGTTTGTGTTTTGAGTATGAAGTGTCAAAAGCCACATTGTAGATGTTTTGCATGTGTACAGTATTTTTTGTTCTCAGAATAAGTGTTAGTGTATTTTAGGCAGGGAGATCGTTTTTGCATGGCATTTGATTACTTTTGTATTGGTTTATGATGATACTGAGTATCACAATATGGAGCTGTACGTAGTCAGATTATTCTTGTACTTACTCCTGAAACAAAACAACTAACTGAGAACGAAAGCAACGCAATGGCAGAGTCAAGGACGCAAGTTGTGTCAGAACCAGAAGCGGTGCGGATTTTGATGGAAAAGTTAGCACCATTGTCAGCAGACAATACACAGTTGAGAAATGAATTAACATCTAGAAGTGAACAGGAAACCACATCTGATCAGTCGTTGTTGCCTAGGGTGCAGGAGATTGGTCCAACAGCTGCAAGCTTGATTTCCTGGCAAGGCATCTGAGGGTGTGCGTTCTTTCGGGAGGACTTGGAGACTTAAACAGTGATGAATGGTTGGTCTGATGAGCAGTTGTTACATATAGCCTATATTAGATCAACTGGTGTAGCGAACACACATGTAGAGTTTTCTGAGGCCTTAAGGAAGGCAGGTCAGTTTAAGCAGCTAAAGGAAGAGCCTTTACAAAGGTACAAGAAACAGAATAGCGCTCGATACTTTAGAGAGAGGTTAAGTACATTGACAAAGAGACAGGGGGAGACGGTGGAGAAATTTGCGGACAGGATAAGGGAAATTAATGAATATATGTACGTGTTGGGTCAGAGTGATGAAGCGGATAGAGGCCAAGCAAAGGGCACTTGATGTATTTTTAAGAGGGTTACCGGCGCATATGTCACGGAAAGTGTGTGAAGGGACTCTGAAAGATTTGTATTCGGTCATTCTGCTGGCAATTCAGCGTGAGGAGACAGACATGGCAACAGGAGTACAAGAGAGGCAAACAGTATTTGCAGCAGGTATAAAATGTTATAAGTGTGGTCGTACATGACATGTGCAGAGGTAATGTGCACAGTCACCAAGGAATAGAGGAAGGTATGGAAATCAGCAGCATGGAGGCTGGAGAAGTGGAGATAGGAGAGGTGGACAAGCGTTAAACAACAGAGGGGGCCCAAGAACAAACTAAGGAGCTCCCGTTTAATTTCAATGCTACGAATACGTATGCAGAGGTGGAATGTTCAGTGGTAGGATACGTAGGAACTAAAAAGTTTAAGTTTTTGCTGGACACAGGGGCGCAAGTTTCAGTGGCTACTAATAATATAGTGGGACGAAGGAAGTTAGACCTTCCACGTTGCAGGTTGCGTGGAGTGGGGGGTAAGGAGGTCGGTGACAGTTGACTTTCACACAGGGAGAGTCAGATGTAATGCATGCGTGGAAGTACTACCATGGGTGAGCGGTGGCTACTACATGACCCTATGAGCAGATTCCTTGCATCAACGTCATCCTAAATTTGACCTTGGATTACGAACTGTGGAACTTAGTTGAATGCTATTTTTGCTAGGGTAATCTATTGTCAATGCAGAGCTGTCGTGAGCGGTGTTCAACGTTATGAACAAACAAACTGAGCCATGTACATTAGCTAGTATAAACTTCTTCCGAAATCTGGAAACACAAGAACCGAACTTGATGTTAACATTTATTTCAGTTGGTTAAACGCTTTCTAACACTCTTCTGTCCACTCAAATTTCACACCCTTCCTTAACAATCGCGTCAACGGCTGTGGTCTGGCACACAGTTTTCATCTGCCAGGAAGTTTCATATCAGCGCACACTCCGCTGCAGAGTGAAAATCTCATTCTGGAAACATCCCCTAGGCTGTGGCTAAGCCATGCCTCCGCAATATCCTTTCTTTCAGGAGTGCTAGTTCTGCAAGGTTCGCAGGAGAGCTTCTGTTCATTTTGGAAGGTAGGAGAAGAGGTACTGGCAGAAGTAAAGCTGTGAGGACGGGGTGTGAGTCGTGCTTGGGTAGCTCAGTTGGTAGAGCACTTGCCCGCGAAAGGCAAAGGTCCGAGTTCGAGTCTCGGTCTGGCACACAGTTTTAATCTGCCAGGAAGTTTCATATCAGTGCACACTCCGCTGCAGAGTGAAAATCTCCTTCTGGAATACAGGTTCTGTTGTGACTAAATATACATCAATAATAAGACAGTAACGGACGCATACCCTACTCCAAACATATCGGAGACTTTGGATAACTTTGGTCAGTCCAGTACGTTTATAAGATGGATTTGACAAATGGTTACCATCAGTTAGAGGTGGCTCCAGATGATCGTCCAAAAGCTGCTTTCTCTACACCTTGAGGCCATTACATTAGAATTCCACTCGGTGTGAAAAACTGTGCGACAACGTTTCAGAGGTTGCTAGACAGTGTCTTGAGGGGTTTGAAACCACGGCAGTGTATTGTATATTTGGATGACATTATAGTGTTTTCAAGTAGTATGGAGCAACGTAGACAGCGGTTAAGGGAAGTATTTATGAGGTTGACAGCAGCTAGTTTGACGTTGAGTCTGGAGGAGTGTCATTTCGCATTAGAAGAAGTAAAATGGTGGGGTCATATTATCAGTAAGGACGGAGTACGAACAAATCCGAGTTTGGTACAGGCTGTAAGGGATTTTCGGGAACCGAAAACAGTTAAGGAATTGCAGTCATTCATCGGAATTTGCAATTTCTATCGAAAGTTCGTGAAGGATTTTGCAGCTTCAGCACAGCCGTTGACGCGATTGTTAAGGAAGGGTGTGAAATTTGAGTGGACAGAAGAGTGTTAGAAAGCGTCTGACAAACTGAAATAAATGTTAATATCAAGTTCGGTTCTTGTGTTTCCAGATTTCGGAAAGAAGTTTATACTAGCATGCGACGCATCGAATCAAGCCTTAGGGTGTGTTCTTAGTCTGGAAATTGATGTGAAACAACATGCTGTAGCCAATGCGTCTAGGCAGTTGAATGCAGCAGAGAAGAATTACTCAACAACAGAGAGGGAGATGCTTAGCGTAATCTATGGAATCACATATTTTAAATGTTATTTATATGGTAGAAGATATCTGGTAGTGAGAGATCATGCTGCGTTGAAGTGGTTGTTGGGGTTGAAGGATCCGTCCACTAGACTCGCTAGGTGGGCTGTGAAACTGAGTGAATTCGACTACGAGGTGGTGCACAAGCCTAAGAAGAAGCACGGTAATCCGGATGCACTAAGCAGGAAGGTGGCAAAGGTAGAACTCATAGGCTATGACCTAACAGTATGGCAAAAATTACAGGACACTGGCAACGATTGCAAACTGTATCGGACACAGCCACAGTTTAATATATACGAGGGTATTCAGTGCGGGGAAACAAAGTTAGAGCCAAGGGAAGTAGTGCCAGCAAAGTTGAGGGATGAGGTTTTAAGGGAAGCACATGACCACGTGTCATCTGGTCATGGAGGGTGTAGAGCGACGAATAGGAGAGTGGCGGAGAGGGTGGAGAGGAAGGAAAGCAGATGTGGTTCAGTATGTCAAGAATTGTATACCATGTGCGCAGAGAGCAGATTTCTGTCTGACGCAGATGCAGCTACAACGATTACCGGAAGCGACATGTCCATTTTCTTTTCTGGGGACTGATATCTTAGGACCTTTTAGGCGAATACCATGGGGGAACAGATTCGTTTTCGCAATAATAGACCATTTTTCGAGGTATGTGGAGATGGTGGCTATGCCAAATCAACAGGCAGCAATGGTGGCGCAAGCGTTAGTAAACAACTGGATTTGGAAGTTTGGTTTGGTGTACCAGAGACAATAATTACTGACCAGCGGACCAACTTCATGTCGGATTTAATGAAGGAGTTGTGAAAATTGTTGAACGTGAAGAATTTGTGGACGAGCGCGTTGCATCTACAGGCGAACGGAAGGAGAGAACGGGTACGCAGAACAATCGAGAAGATGCTGAGTTTTTATGTGGATTCTCATCACTAACAGTGGGACGAATATTTTAAGCATATTGTATGCGTATACAATGCAAAACTCCATACAAATAACGGTTTGTCTCCATATGAGGTAGTGTAGGGCGAAAGATGCCGTCACCTTTGATTTAGTGAAGCAACAGAAAGGAAGGATCTGTGAATTGGAAAGGCAGGAAGACGGGAAAGCGGAAAGCAAGTTTACCGCAAAACAAAGTGGGGCAATGGATAATATTGTCCACGCTCTATACGCAAAAAGGGAAAACGAAGAAGTTACTCACCAGGTATCAAGGGCCATACCAAGTTATTGAAACCACATCTCCCGTTAACGTTAAAATTCAGCTGCCAACGAGAACTACGATAGTACATATCGGGCGGTTACGGCCATTTAAACGTTGCCTGTATGTGATTCCAGGTGTGTCACAGGAAGGAAAGAGGAAGAAAGAGAGTGAAGAGAGGAGCTAAGCGCAGAGAAAACCAGAATCAAAGAACATAATTGATATTTCAGGTTGGGGCAGGTGAAGAAATCGGCCGTGGCAGAGCATGCACTGAGTGAGACCGACCGCGTAATGAAATTCGCCGACGCGGGATTTCTGGCTGTAAAGAAGCACTTCCACACCCGTTTGTTCAGAAAAGCTGGTGAAATACAAAAACACGCGAACAGCTTCAACAAGAAAGAGGAAAGCCTTCAGGTAAACGGATCCTGGCTTCCCGTACTGCAACAAAGGACCGTCACAGGTAGCAGGAGGAGATCTGCACCGGAAATGACCGCGGAGAAGCCCTCGGATGTTGGCGCGCCAGGTACTTATAGTCTGTGGCACCGATCTCGGCTCCAGTTCACCAGCGGCAATGGAGGGTGAAGCTTTGACAATGCCAGCCACTCGGGCTGGCGTAACGTCAGTAAAATCATCAGATGAACGCTGTAGAAGAACCCGAGACAGAAGCCAATAGGCAGTTTGTCATATCTAGGATGCCTTGCAACGTGCTATTCAGAACTCCACACGCCTCGTACTCTTACGGATTTATGGACAGCCCTGCAGGACTGATTCTGTCAATTCCATCCAGTCCTGCTTCAGACATTAGTCCAGTCCATGCCACGTCGTGTTGTGACACTTTTTGCGTGCCTCCAGGTGCCCTAAACGATATTAGGCTTGTATACCAGTTTCTTTGGCTCTTCAGCATATATTTTCGTATGTTCTCAGTGGTCTTAGTAATGTTACTTTGTGATACTGGAACTCGGTTGGTGTAGAAAATTTCCATCTCATTCAGTAGAAGATAAGATACTTGAACACCTAGTCGATCTGGAGAATATTCTCTTCTATAGGGATCGAACCTTGTAGTTGTTCCTGGTCTGTTGACACCTCCACTCATTTCTTCGGTTTCAAAAGGATTCTGTTGGAGTGAATTCCATACTGTTTCAAGAATAATGTCATGAGGAAACGCATATTTTAACTTCGATACGTTAAACGTTGTCGAATCGTACTCCAAAAGTGATTTTGTAAGTCCATTGTTGGGTAGTCTATTGAGATCGAATCTGGTGATTCGTGCTTTAATTCCATCTATCATTTTTGCAGTTTTAAATGTTTCGTTACGGGAGTTTGTTGGGGAGTCACAGAGTAGACATTCAGCTATTCGAAACATCCTCCTGTCATCAGACAGAATTTTTTTCCTTCGGTTACATGACAAAATCCATGCTTGAGATCCATATTCGAGAATGGGTTGCACAAGACTTTGTATGTAAGAAGGGCACCTATTTGATCCACTTCACGGGTTCTGTGTTTCATGAGATTTGCTAAATTGAATCATCGTTCAGCCTAATCTGTTTTTTGCCTATTTAAGAATTCATGTAGATAGAGTCCAGGATGATTGGCGTTTGGTTATGGAGTAATACCTTGTCCTCAAAAGTCGAGTGTTAAATCTTTACGGTCCTGGTATTGGCGATTAGGAAGATTTCAATGTCTGAATAGGATAAGTTTACTTTTGGTTGCATTAGGTCAGATTCTCCATTTACTGAGCCAGGTTTCAAGTTCTCTGATGTGGCTCTTGGTTTCTTCATGACTGCGTTAAGGTGGGTACATGACACCAGTAAGTGGTGTCATCTGGGTAAAGAACTACATTCCAACACCTTGATCTTGGGATATCAGCAGAATATATTGTAGAGAACAATGCTGAGATGACGGTACCTTGAGGACCCCCGCTTCCGGTGTGAACTAGGACGGTTTTTAATCCCCAACTATTAACTGTATTTTTCTATTTCCAATGAAATTAGCTATTACTTATACTATTTCAGTAGTATTTTAGCATTTTGTAAAGAGGTCGTGCATGCCATAACTTAACAAAGGATATCTCTATGTTCAGAAGAGCACAGCAGTCGCTACTGTTAAGTCGTAGGCTTTTGCAACTTTGCTAGTTAATTGCAATAATGGATCATCGGTATGAAGACTATCTCTGAAATCAGGCTCTTCGTGTGATATAATGCTGTTGTCTTCTGCCAATTTTTGTTGTTAATTATTGCTTCAAAGAATTTGCCTATTATTGGAAGTAATGTGATAGGTCTGTATGAGTTGGGGTAATTTTTGGGTTTTCCAGGTTTAGGAATCGTTCTAGTATGCGCATGTTTCCACTGAGATGGTACTGTTTCTTGAGTTAAGGCTTCATTATAGAAAGGTTTTAGTGTTTGTTGATGTACCTACGGTAGAGGTAGTCCGAGACGAAAAAGTCCAGTGCCGTCATTTCCAGGAGCTATACTTTGGCCTCTTGGTATGGCTGAGGCTATCTCATGTTCTATTATTTCTTTCAATAGTGGATGACTGGCTGGTCTCATATTTTTGTACAGAAGTGAGTAAACTTCCTTGGTAATAATTTCCTCGTGGTTTTTTGCCAAATTTGGGATCGTTTCAGTGACGGTTTTGTACTTGATTCTCTGGAATTCATTAGAAAGAAAGTGGTGTTACGTGGGTCAAGTCCTTGCGACTCAGGTTCCTATCTACTTGTTCTGAATTGGCGAATCTCTGATCTAACTTGATTGTTAAAACGATTACACTTCGTTTTTGCCCTTTCATTTGGTTGTCGTTCGTTTTTATGTTTAATTTTCTTTCGTTATTTTAAGAAGGAAATCTGTCCTTATGTTCTAAAATGCTTTCGTCTGGTACATTGCTAGTGATAGCAGATTGTGCCGTTTCGACGATTCCCTGGTTTTAGTTGTCAATGGTGTCTGTAGTACTAATTGCTGTCATGTTGGGTGTTTTGCTTACAAATCTTGTTCTACAGCTTCCTGTATTAAGGTTTTTGGAGGATATGAAAAAATTTCCTATTGTGGTTGTCAACTTTGACGTGGTTAAGAGACTTTGGTTGTATGATGTAGGGGAAGTGGTGACTGGAAATTCTATCACCCATTTCCACTTTTCTGCAGTGACTAGCAAACTGCGGTGTGCAAATAATTTCCTACGCTGTGAAGGTTCGAGTGTGATAGATGAAATTAGGTGAATTATTTTCTAGGTGGATCTGATTGTCGTTTACAGTTGCACTGAGGATATCATCATTGTTGTTATTTTGTTTTGTCGTCAAGAACAGTGGATCTGACATTAAGGTATCCTGTGATGACTCTTGGGTCAACTGTAGGGATGTATTTACAGAGATCCTTTGGTAGGTCCTCAGTGGGAGGTACAAACATAACATTCATGTTGAGAAGAAAGAACAGCTTGAACGAGGAGAGCTAGACTGTTCTTCTTTACAGGATATGTACAGTGAAACGGTACAATATTTTCCGCTCTATAAGCATCAGGTTTCGCTGCTCGCTCGCACCGGGAAATAAAAACAGAGGCGGCTCCGTCGCCAATTTTACTG